>NC_141109.1:540000-1140000 GCF_041138505.1 Cibotium barometz
ACACTCATATATATATGTTATATTTATGTAATTATATTTATCGTTTATATGTGTGTGTGTGTGTAATAATTATATATATATATATATATATATATATAGTTCATGTATTTATAGTTATCTTATGTGTGTGTATAATATATGTATGTGTGTTAATAAATTTGTGCGTGTTAATATAATATAATATAATATAATATATATACAGTTATCTTATATATATGTGTGTATGTAATAATCATATATATATTTATGTATTTTATAAAATAAAAAAATGAATATTTTTTAAATTTTGAAACGGCATGTGTGTGTGTGTGTGTGTTTGTATGTGTGTGTGTGTTTGGATGTGTGTGTGTGTGTGTGTGTGTGAGAGAGAGAGAGAGAGAGAGAGAGAGAGAGAGAGAGAGAGAGAGAGAGAAAGAAAGAAAGAAAGCCATATTAACGTGCGCGGAATGCCTTGAAGGCATATGGGACCAAAAGACATGACATCACAATCATTACAATCCACTTCGGGGTGCACTTAGGCGCAAGTGCGCATAAGCGCGAGCATTGAAAATACAAATAAAAAAAGCTAAGAGTCAACTACCATGTGTATTATGAATGCTCGTGTGTGTGTGTGTGTGTGTGTGTGTGTGTGTGTGTGTGTGTGAGAGAGAGAGAGAGAGAGAGAGAGAGAGAGAGAGAGAGAGAGATTTTGGTGATAAAAATATTTTAGTTTTGAGAATAGAAAAGTGTGTGTGTGTGTGTGTGTGGTGGTGGTGGTTGTGTGTTCTTGAAGTTTGCATATGTCTTGCATTATATTTCTCTTTTATGTTTGTGTTTATATATACATATATATATGTATACATATATAATTTATGTGTGTAAGTTATTTATGTGCTGATATATATTTATGTATATATCAATATATATTTATGTATACATATATAATTTATGTGTGTAAGTTATTTATGTGTTGATATATATTTATGTATATATCAATATGTATTTATGTATATTTGTATGTATGTATATATACATACATATACATATACACACACATATATATGTTATATTTATATAATTATATTTATCTTTTATATGTGTGTGTGTGTAATAATTATATATATATATATATATAATTCATGTAATTATAGTTATCTTGTGTGTGTTATTTATTTGTGTGTGTTTATATAATTATCTTTTATATATTTGTGTGTGTAATAATCATATATATGTTTATGTATTTTATAAAATAAAAAATGATTTTTTTAAAATTTTAAAATGGCATGTGTGTGTGTGTGTGAGAGAGAGAGAGAGAGAGAGAGAGTGAGAGAGAGAGAGAGAGAGAGAGAGAGAGAGAGAGTGAGAGAGAGAGAGAGAGAGAGAGAGAGAGAGTGTGTGTGTGACGGTGGTTGTTGTTGTTGTGTGTGTGTGTGTGAGTAAAAGAAAGGTAGAGTTTTTTTTGCATGTCTTAAGTTTTTTTGTTCGTTGGGAGGATTTTTGTGTGTTATCTTTGTAGAGTGCATTGTGCCATATGTTTTGTATAGTAGGTTTATAAGAATCCAAGTTGCACTTACACCTAGGAAGAGTGAATTAGTTAGAAAAACACTCAAACACACTCACACGGCAAGAAAACGGGTGTGTACTTATGTGTCTTTAATTAAACACACATGTACACACACAAAGGTTAAGCACCCAAATGTATAGGTCCAAACATCCATGTACACACACAATGTATTTGCACATTAGTATATTTGACACACATCGACGTATATAGTATTCATGCTTCTTCTTACTTATATAATTGTATGTAGGATTGACAGATGGAAGAGGTGACTTGCATTTTTTTTTAGCACATGAGAAGCACTCTTTCCTTTGAGGAAAGGGTAACTTTTGGTTACCAAGTTTGAGCATCGTTATTTCCATGTTCCAAGTTGGCCATGGCCGGTTTATGCTGTAAATTGGAACGATGTTTTCCAAATTGCTATACGATAAGATTCAAATAAGTTAGATAAAAATATTGCACTCATGATTACTCAAGAAAGCCTAGGCTTGATTGATCGTTATATGAAATAGACTGTAATGTCCATGGTGATAGAGATCAAGCACGACAAGTATTCGATGAGGTTATCAAATGTGTCCTAAAGCATAAGCTCCTTTGAAAATAAATATGGTTGTGTTATTGTTTAGTAACCATTGGTGGTAGATCATAAAAGTATTCTTTATTCTTTCTTACTATCTTTAAGTATAAAAAAGATCATGATTGTTATTAATATATAGCTTGATTATGTTTCATGCAGAGACATGTCATTAAATATCTTGAAGTTGACCTATGACAATAACAAATTGTTGGATACGATCTTCTTTGAGGAGATGCCACAATTGGGCTTTTTTGGATATCATTGTAGCCCAAAATGGGAAGCCAAAATGGGGAGTTCTTGGCTTTGATGGGTGGGATGATATTAATCATCGATATATTTATATAGTCTTAGATCCTTACAATCTAGATGACAATCTCAAGCTCCTTTTAATCAAAGAGGCATTGGGATTATTAGATGGCTTTTACATTGTGGGTAGTAGATATAGGAGCTCCAAGGAACTTCATTTTTAGGTAAATATTGAAACGCATTCCATTGAAAAAGTTGGTAAAGATAATGTAATAAGATTTAAGATTATTGATGGATGGGTCTTCTCTCTCTCTCTCTGTCTCTCTCTCTCTCTCTCTCTGTCTCTTTGTCTCTCTCTCTCTCTCTCTCTCTCTCTCTTTGATAGATGAGGGATGGAGGCAAATGGAGAGACCACTGATTATGATGATTGCCTGCATGATTCCGAGCAAATCATCAGTACCACATGAGATTGTTCGGGCTGAGCTGGGTGCCCCACCAGTAGTAACCGAGGCCCTATTCTAGGCAGTTACCTTTTTATAGTGGCTATGGGAGCTCCCTCAGCAGAGGTACTCCCGATTAACATTGACCTCATCCATACAGTTGGTAGAGGATGGAGATACTCATTGCTGGTATGCTCAGATGAGATCATGGTTTGACCTACATTGTTTGCGGATAGAGGCACTACCACCCTTTCAGTATAGTCTGGGATTGTCCATTTTTGTATCTCACCCGCTGAGAGCAAAACCGCGTGATCAGGATGGATATCATCAGAGTGGACACAGAGAGGACATGGACTAGCCCCCTTGAGCAATTAGGCACGAAAATGGCTCATTACAATAGCCATTTTCTACACCTCTCACCAGCAGCTGATTTTATCACCCGCCCGGCGTACATGGATGTACACCTATCACATGGCATACGTTGTGCCATTGGATAGATCCAGACCTCATCACACCAGCTGCGGATTGAGACAGGGCGATATGTGCATCAAATCTTGGATGACCGCATTTGTCAGCTATGCTACCAGGAGGTAGAGACAGAGGAACACTACATTTGCCGATGTACAGTCTATTATGAGATCCGAGGGAGATATCATTGCCTCTTCCGAGAGGGTTTTGGGCCGTTACGTAGGGTCATGGAGTTTGAGGATCAAAGATGCATGGGATTGTTTCTACTTGAGCTCAGGAGACACAGAGATACCCTCTTGGCAGACAAGAGGCTGAGCCATGATGTACCTAGATAGAGGACCATGACAGATTTCTTCAAGCACCAGCACCAGCAACCCAGCCCACACACCTCCTAATAACTCCTCCATTGGGCCATCAGGGCACCAACCACACTCCGAGGGAGTCACCCCCACTGATAGAGCAGTTATCTTATGTCGTGCTGCTGGCCGGCCACGCTCACCAGGATCCCGACCCTACGGCATCCTCACTGTAAGGTCCCGATCTCCACCGTGCAACGGATTCGGGTTACTAGCAGCGGAAGTAGCACTTCATGCGCGGGGCAGGGACCCACACTCGGGGCCTCATCCACGGATATCCGGACAAGAAACTAATCCATCGGTTTTTCCAAAACCGAACCCGGAAAAACTTCCCTTACTCGAAAAGCACGGGCGATTCCACAGGATAACTCTTTACTCTAACGTAGTCAAGATCATTACTGATCAAACTGATCCGACTGCACCTCTAACGGTACTTGGTCAGATCAAGGAAGAAACTTGCACTTGGATCATTGGGATCAACGCTTTTTTCCCCATCAAGAGGCACAACCGTTGATTCCTATCCATAGAACAATTACTATCCGGGATTTACTTCATCTATCGTAATAATAGAATTTAAATCTCGATTTACGGATCCATCAGTCCAGCCTAACCCCATCCAGTCCCATGGGTTAGCCAACCTCCCAACCACTGTAGTGATGGGATCCAATCAGGAATTTGGTTAGGTTTTGTCCCGGGTACCAAGGAAAAGAGTTCCAAGGCCACCTAGCCGGAAGTTCATGCAAACATAAAACTAGTCACACCACTTACACACCCAATATGAAATTGCCTTTCTCTTAGCATCAGCTAACTTTAAAACAATCGTTTAATGAAACCATTATGTCATTGATGACAATCCTCAATCTCTGGTTGAATATGGCTAGCGAATATAAACCACCAGGACCTTTAGATGCAACTCCTAGTGTAATTCGCAATTTATTTCCAGTCATTCATTCATCGGTATACTTATGGCATCATTGGCAACCAGAACGCTCACCACCTGTTCGCCTAGGGGCCTTTTCCATAGTTCCTAGCTCATAGTAACCGGCAATATATTCATATAATAGAATGGAATCTCCGTGGAAGATCAGCAAGATCAACCCACAGATCCATATAAAAGAGCCATGGACTCATCCGTTGAGGACCAGCAAGGTCAATCAACCAGATCCATGCCCGGTTTCAGAAAACAACTCTTACTCCTTGTTCTAATATCTTCCACGACGCACGTGTGGGTATCTTCGGCGACCCAGAGCCCGAGCACCGTATGGTCAGCACCCTCTAGGATCCTTCGCAGGTGACCTAGCGCTTCACTCATAGGCCGCTTCCTTGGTCCCTAATCCACCGTACCGGAAGCTCACCATTTAAATCGAACCGAGGCTGGTCAAGACCTCGGCCCACCTTGCTACGCAGACGTCCTCCATTGACTCTCCGTCTCAGCAGTTGCAACTTTATCAATTAGGTCTCCATGACCTTAATCCACAAGACGGTCAAAATGCTTCCCCAGCATTCTTGACATAAAACAGTCATTTACAAACAGTCATAAAATACGGTTTCTATATTGAACTCTCGTCTTTCTACATTATCCCTCCACAATCCACTTTACTTAATCCACATCAATGTGTATTCATTTTCATCCCTTTACTCATATCGACGACACATTATTTTCCATACACATTCACGTTCATTATTCTACATACACATCCATGCATACATCCATTTTCACATCCACATCCACATACATAACCATACATCCACATCTCCATGCATACATCCACATCCATAATCACATTCACATCCATACATCTACATCTACATGTATACATCCGTTTTCACATTCTTACATCCACATACATTCATCCATTTCCACATTTCCATTCATATAGCCTCATACGCCTTCACATCTATTCTTTTACATCACATCCATTCTCGCCCTATCACAACTCATATACATCTTATCTCATCTCATACACTTCTTATCTCATCCCATACACATCTTATCTCATCCCATACACATCTTATCACATCTTAACTCATCTTATCACATCCTAACTCATCTCATATGCTTCTTATCACATCTCATACACCTCTTATCACATCTCATACACCTCTTATCACATCCTAACTAATGTTATCTCATCCTAACTCATCTCATATACATCTTATCTCATCACATACACTCCTTACCTCATCCCATACACATCTTATCACATCTTAACTCATCTTATCACATCCTAATTCATCTTATCTCATCCTAACTCATCTCATATACATCTTATCTCATCACATACACTTCTTACCTCATCCCATACACATCTTATCACATCTTAACTCATCTTATCACATCCTAATTTATCCCATAGGTCTCTTATCACATCTTAACTCATCTTATCACATCCTAACTCATCCCATAGGTCTCTTATCACTTCTAACTCATCTTATCACATCCTAACTCATCCCATAGGTCTCTTATCATATCTTAACTCATCTTATCACATCCTAACTCATCTTATCACATCCTAACTCTTCTCATATACATCTTATCACATCTCATACATCTCTTATCACATCCTATCCCTTCCCATATCTATTTATAGAATACAAGGGAATTCTTATATTTGATATAAAATTTCTTTACGCATCTAATTATGCATAAATTCCATTTAAGGAGACTAACACTTTCGAAATAAAAATCAATCTTTTATGCATCTTCCTATGCATAAATTCATTTTAAATGAAATGACACTTTGAATTAACATTCAATCTTTTATGCATCTTCCTATGCATAAATTCAATTTAGTACGAATTACACTTTTAGAATAAAAGAATTTCTCTTATGCATCTAATTTATGCATAAAATCTATTTATGATGAAAATCACACTTTTAGTATAAAAATATCTTTTATGCATAACTCTATGCATGAAATCCAATTATGATAAAAGTAACATTTTTACAATATAATAATCATCTTTTATGCATACCTCTATGCAAGAATTTCAAATGTGATAAAAGTAACACTTTTGATATAAAAATTTATCCATTATGCATACTTCTATGCATGAAAATAAAAATGATAAAAGTAATACTTTTGATATAAAAATTTATCCATTATGCATACTTCTATGCATAAAAATAAAAATGATAAAAGTAATACTTTTGATAAAAAAATTTATCCATTATGCATACTTCTATGCATGTAAATAAAAATGATAAAAGTAACACTTTTGATTTAAAATATATCCATTATGCATACTTCTATGCATGAAAATAAAAATGATAAAAGTAATACTTTTGATATAAAAATTTATCCATTATGCATACTTCTATGCATGTAAATAAAAATGATAAAAGTAACACTTTTGATATAAAAAGTTATCCATTATGCATACTTCTATGCATGAAAATAAAAATGATAAAAGTAACACTTTTGATATAAAAATTTATCCATTATGCATCTTATCACATCTTATCACATCTCATACACCTCTTATCACATCCTAACTAATGTTATCTCATCCTAACTCATCTCATATACATCTTATCTCATCACATACACTTCTTACCTCATCCCATACACATCTTATCACATCTTAACTCATCTTATCACATCTTAATTCATCTTATCTCATCCTAACTCATCTCATATACATCTTATCTCATCACATACACTTCTTACCTCATCCCATACACATCTTATCACATCCTAATTTATCCCATAGGTCTCTTATCACATCTTAACTCATCTTATCACATCCTAACTCATCTCATAGGTCTCTTATCACTTCTAACTCATCTTATCACATCCTAACTCATCCCATAGGTCTCTTATCACATCTTAACTCATCTTATCACATCCTAACTCATCTTATCACATCCTAACTCTTCTCATATACATCTTATCATATCTTATCACATCTCATACATCTCTTATCACATCCTATCCCTTCCCATATCTATTTATAGAATACAAGGGAATTCTTATATTTGATATAAAATTTCTTTACGCATCTAATTATGCATAAATTCCATTTAAGGAGACTAACACTTTCGAAATAAAAATCAATCTTTTATGCATCTTCCTATGCATAAATTCATTTTAAATGAAATGACACTTTGAATTAAAATTCAATCTTTTATGCATCTTCCTATGCATAAATTCAATTTAGTACGAATTACACTTTTAGAATAAAAGAATTTCTCTTATGCATCTAGTTTATGCATAAAATCTATTTATGATGAAAATCACACTTTTAGTATAAAAATATCTTTTATGCATAACTATATGCATGAAATCCAATTATGATAAAAGTAACATTTTTACAATATAATATTTATCTTTTATGCATACCTCTATGCAAGAATTTCAAATGTGATAAAAGTAACACTTTTGATATAAAAATTTATCCATTATGCATACTTCTATGCATGAAAAAAAAAATGATAAAAGTAATACTTTTGATATAAAAATTTATCCATTATGCATACTTCTATGCATGAAAATAAAAATGATAAAAGTAATACTTTTGATATAAAAATTTATTCATTATGCATACTTCTATGCATGTAAATAAAAATGATAAAAGTAACACTTTTGATATAAAAATTTATCCATTATGCATACTTCTATGCATGAAAATAAAAATGATAAAAGTAATACTTTTGATATAAAAATTTATCCATTATGCATACTTCTATGCATGAAAATAAAAATGATAAAAGTAACACTTTTGATATAAAAATTTATCCATTATGCATACTTCTATGCATGTAAATAAAAAAGATAAAAGTAACACTTTTGATATAAAAACTTATCCATTATGCATACTTCTATGCATGAAATTAAAAATGATAAAAGTAACACTTTTGATATAAAAATTTATCCATTATGCATACTTCTATGCATGAAAATAAAAATGATAAAAGTAACACTTTTGATATAAAAATGTATCCATTATGCATACTTCTATGCATGTAAATAAAAATGATAAAAGTAACACTTTTGATATAAAAATTTATCCATTATGCATACTTCTATGCATGAATTAAAAATGATAAAAGTAACACTTGATATAAAAACTTATCCTTTATGCATAATATAAAAATTTAATTTCTCCATGATTACAATAAAATTCTTTCAATTAATCTAGGATGATAATTCCTAGAATATGGTAGGAAGTCCTCTTTTCATGCTTTGAATGAAATTATTTTATGTGTAAATTTTTACAAAATTTTGTCATAGCTCCGCTGCTATGACTGATAAATCTCAATTATTTTAAAAGATAAAGCTTATCTTTAAGGGAATCATTAGAATGATCCCTAATTGGATCATTAACCCATAATGGATTGAATAAAAAATAATCATGAAATACATAAACTAAAAGCATAGAAAAAAAACCATTAATTTGGTCTCAAGCATAGATTAATCTTGGATTAAGGAAAAGCTTTATGAAAAGCTTCATTTGGATTGAGAATGGGTCATGAGTATGACCATTTCTTGAGTGAGAGAGAGAAATTACATAAAAACCATTAGAATTTAAACATAAATAGAAATTTATGTAATTCTTTACTATCATTAATCAATTAACTTCAATAGCATTTATCAAATTATGTAACTCTTCACTACTATTCATCAATTAACTTCAATAGCATTTAAAAACCATACCAATTAAGCTTCTCAAGCTTGAAAGGGGTTGAGAAGAGAGAAACATTGAGAAATTATAGAAAAGATCAATATTCACTAATTACCTTACAAATTGCTTGATTCTTTGTTCACGGTAGAGGCCCCCAACCAATCAATTGGTTTAGTATGTTGAGGGAGCCACTAATGGAGATTGAAGAAAGAGGGAAGCTCCAAAAACTAGTGAATTATTAATGAATTCACAGTTCTTGGCTTAGGTGGAGTAGAGTAACGATGCATAAACACTATATATTTTTCAACAAGGGGAGGCTTCTATTTATAGGAAAAATTGAGCTCCTAACCAAACAAACTGATTCTAGAATTTTCTAAATCAGTTTGGTCAATTTTTGACCATTTTTAGGTCAGTTAAGCTAACTTTTTGGAACTAGACTTGAATGAGGAGAGAGGAGAGATGAAATATCTCAATTTTTATGAGTTTAAAACTCATTCAAGCATGTGAAATATGCACCTCCTTTAAAGAACTCCCCTTCCTTACATATGTGTCAAAATGGGATCATTATACTCAAAATATCTCATATTTTTAATATTGCTCATAGTTTTTTACTAATAAACCTTGTACATTTTCAACTCTTCATCTTATGTGAAATATGCACCTCATTTAAAGAACTCCCCTTCCTTACATATGTGTCAAAATGGAATCATTATACCCAAAATATCTCATATTTTTAATATTGCTCATAGTTTTTTACTAATAAACCTTGTACATTTTCAACTCTTCATCTTATGTGAAATATGCACCTCCTTTAAAGAACTCCCCTTCCTTACATATGTGTCAAAATGGAATCATTATACCCAAAATATCTCATATTTTTAATATTGCTCATAGTTTTTTACTAATAAACCTTGTACATTTTCAACTCTTCATCTTATGTGAGCATTTACTCATTTTTGGGTATCTTCTTTTACAAATTGGATTTATCTCCTCCCTACACATGGATTGATGCTATTGGCCCATAGGAACCTTAATTGGACCATAATCCAAAAATTTCTGAAAATCTAGACCCTTAGGCTAAGGTCCTTTATACCCATTTCCAATTAATTCCAATTGCACATTGGAAAGTTCTTTTTGAATTTCTATTTCAGGGGAACTTATTTTAATAAGATGAGATAATTTTCTATCCAAAAATATTAAAAATCTGAATATTCTCTCTCTAGAATATTTTCTCTCTCTAGGTTAAAATAGTTAGAAACAAGTCTTTTATATTTCTGTAGAGGGATTGATTACAGGGGAAGATGCTGGACATTTTGAGAGGTTGGGGAGGAATCTTACATTACCTCACCATCGCCAGATCAGAGCCATTATTTCTTAGCATCCGGAGGCGCCTACCTCGCTTCTACGACCTCTCCATTCTAGACAGCCCCATGGCGGAGATACTTGATCTAAGGAGAGGGAAACACTTTAACTAATCAGCATACATGGATCTACTTGATATACATTTTTTAGTATTTTCAACTCAGTATCATCTCGGAGTATTATAGTTCTGTTCTTATAACTGTAGGACAATAAGTTTATTGTACTTTTTAGTCTCATTTAGTTGTTCTCTTTGATGAGACACCAACTTCAGATGTACTCTTAGTTTTGGTCTCATAGGCCATTACGGCCTCTGTAGAGACGTTAATATATCATTTCATTTCATCTCTCTCTCTCTCTCTCTCTCTCTCTCTTCCCTTCTGTATGTTTGATTGTCTGTCTCTCTCTCTCTCTCTATACCAATAGTTATTATTGCACTTTATTTTGTATTTAGTGTGAAATATAGTTAGGAGAGGGTAAAAAAATAGAGAGATCATAAGTTTGTTATTTTGTGTGTATTTTTATGTGAATGTGTAGAATCAAGCACAAGGACAATTGAATCAAAGTTTGTGCTTTCGAGTATAATTTTCTCTTCAACTTGAGGTTAGTTCTTTTGATGACGTTAGTGTTTCTCTCAATTTTTGTGTTAAAAAGGGATGCATAGAGTGAGGATTACCTAGAGAGAGAGAGAGAGAGAGAGAGAGAGATAGATAGATAGATAGAGAGAGAGAGAGAGAGAGAGAGGATTGTGTACATCAAGATACTTTTTTTATCTCTATCTATCTGATTGCAAATATTAGTGTAATAGAGATAGATAGATAGATAGAGAGAGAGAGAGAGGATTGTGTACATCAAGATACTTTTTTTATCTCTATCTATCTGATTGCAAATATTAGTGTAATATTGATATGTTAGAAACCTTTCATTTTTTGGACTTCTGTCTTTGAGATTGTTCAGAATATATAGAATATACAAATTGTAGTAGCCTTGGAGAATATATGCATTGAGTGTCTTATATTAATTGATAAACATTCTTAAAAAAGGTAAAAAACCTTTCATAGACAATTATATGTATCATTGTGTTCTTCTTTTTTGTTGCGACGGTATACATGTAGGTTACTAGGGTTAGGTATATGTTGGCAAAGATACATTGTAAGATTCCTCCCCAGCATATCAGGATGTCCAATATCTTTCCCTGTAATCAAATCCCTCTTCAGAAATATAAAAGATCTTGTTTCTACCTGTTCTGGCTTAGAGAGAGAAAATGTTCAAGAGAGAGGTTATTCAAATTTTGGATATTTTTGGATGGAAAAATATCTCTTATTATTAAAATAAATTCCCCCAAAACAGAAGCTCAAAAAGATTTTCAGAAGGTGCATTAGAAATCAATTATAATCTGTTCAAAAGGCCTTATCTTGGGGGTCCACTACTACATGATAGCCTAATACCGGCGCTTACACCGATGTCATTAAATGGGGTCTAAAAAAGCCCCGTCCTCATCGGTATAAACGTCAGTATCTGCGTCGGAACCACGACGTCGATATAAGCGTCGGGGATTAATGCCGACGCTTATACCGGTGCCTATACCGGCGCAACCACCGACGAAAATACTAGCGTTAATACCAAAAAATATACTTGCGTATATATCGGCAGATATACCGGCGACAGTACCGTCAGATATACCGGCAGATTTACCGACGAATATACCGGCGGGTATACTGGCACCTGTACCGGGGAATATACCGACGCTACAACAGAAATTTTTTTTTGACAGAATGGTGTTGCCTGGCTGTTTCTTGGCTGTCTGCAGTGTGAACAGGACTCAACAGTAGTAAACAGACAGCACCATTCTGTCTAAAATAGAGCACAAAAGACAACCGTGCTCGTTTTTTTATTTTTGAGATAAACAAGAAATTAAACATTAATACTCAAGAATATTTTGATCATATACCAATAGTTTGAAGGTCTTACATTATGGTAATGTCTCCCAATTGATGGTCTCTCCTTCTTCTTCAAGCATCTCAAATAAGGCCACAAGGCCATGTTTGTGAGCGTACTTCTCTTCTCGCGGCGATTCATGGCCAACTCCTACATAAACGATTAACAATTACAACTTTTAGAAATCAACATTTAGCCCACATATATACATTTAGATAAACAAAATTGCTACAAATACTTACGAATTCATGGCGCATGGTTTCGTAACCACCAAGATGAGAAGCCCCTACTATTTGGAGTCTTGTCCTTGCCGCCTCTCTTTGTTGTTGAAACCTCTCTAGTGTCTCTGTGAGCTCCTGAGCTATGGCTTCCCACTCCCTATCATCTAGCCAAATAGGTTTCTCTTTCCCCTCTCTAAATGCATCCCTCGCCTTCTCTGACCTACGATGCCCCATCAAAATGCGAGCTGTATATTGTATCCATTGGAGACGACATTCATAGGGTCAGATGGCTGAAACTCTTGCTTTATCTTTGTATTTATGTAATTTTTCTACTCCTTATCTTGCGGATCCCATTTAGTCATAACAGAGTTGTGAAACTGTATAGTGCACAATTGTCGAATTCGTGTCTTCATTGCCTTCCCTGCACTATTCATTATAGGTGCCCCATCCCTAATTGTGTATATCTTGCTGTTGTCATGGTCATGTGCACCCCAGGGAGTGGAAGGTGAACCTATGGGTGTGCTATCAACAGATGAGAGCGAAGGACGATGCTCACGTGGTGGTGGTGTCACAGCATCTGTGGCACTACCACCACAACAACCTCCCCCTGAAGACCTACTACGTGAGCGACGTCTATGTGAAGAGGTGGTAGATCGAGCTGTAAGAGGAGTGGAAGGCTGTGTGGTATGAGGTGTGGGAGCTGCTCTCGTACGTACGGGTGTGGGAACTGCCGTCTCGTGAAGCCAGATGGTGAGGCAGATGTCCCTGCTCCAGAACCCCAATAAGTCTGATGAGCCATGGCTCTCTGCTCTGGAGTCATGGACGAGAAAAAACCATATAACTGCTGGGGACTCATGCCCTGCGGTGTAGAGTTAAACGAGAAATCAGGACTATAGTCGAGCGGCGGTGAGTCATCACCCATGGCCTGTTGGACAAAAAACCATATGACAAACTTGTGCCACTACAAGGGATTGGGCTCATACCCGCGCTCTTAGCCGCTAAAAATGACTTGTGAAAAAAAGTAGCGGGCCCGTGTATCAGCGCGTGTATAATCGCGGCCAGAGACATGCGTGTATAACCGCGTGTACATACCTTTTAGACGCGCGTATACACGGGTATATAGCCGTTTTTTTTTATACAGACGCGTTAATACACGCTACTATACACGCTTCTTATTACATTAGACGCGCTTATACACGGGTGTATAGCCGCATCCTGCTCAGTTCCCATGTTCCAGACGCGGCTTTACTTGCATCTATACACGCGTTTCTTTAATTTAGATGCGCTTATACACGCGTGACTGCCAGTTTATACGCGTTAATACACGCGTAATTTCCAGGGTATCCGCGTAGATACACGCGAGTTTTAGCAGTGTTGACGCATTTATACACGCGAACAGAGAGCAAAAAAAAAATCCAGAGAGTGCTATTTGGTGCCTGAATACTGTTCCAGCATTCCAGGACCCAATAGCACTCTCTGGTTTAGGGTTTTTGGTGCATTAGACCATCCCATTAGACCATCCACGAAGAACATATGCACAAGGGAGATTAAGACAAGAACGACATGAATGCATACATTGTCATTACACGATTCAAGACAGCCATGAATGTAATACTATCGATCAATCAATTCAATATTACTATCAAAATTTCATACATGTATACAAGGGAGTCCATATCTCGAAGTAGCCCATGGCTTGAGTTTACAAAAAAATATATACAATCACATCCTAAATATGGAATGTGATACTACAAGTCTGAGTACTACTCAGACCCAGATGATGACTCGGTGCTCCTCCCATGCTCAGATGAGCTCGCATCGGTCCGAATGTCCGAGGAGTAGTGCTCACGTCCACCCTCTGCAGCGGCGGCCGGTGGATCATCAGCAGCTTGTGCCTGTTCAAGTAATATATAGTATATAAGTATATATATATGCAATTCAATAAACCAAAACCATTCGTTACGAATTTTCAAGTACCTGTCGACCGTATGGTCTCATGGCCAACTCAAACTGCGCGTCCGTAATACGTCCCTCGGCTCTGAAGATGGCCCACGTGTCACGTCTGCTATGCCGGCGAGCATACGCAGTATCGTGGGTTGTGGGCTTCCTCCCCGTAACCCGTCGCTGTATCATAATCAACACAATTTGTAAGATTAAAACAATTCATAGAATCAATGAATTAAGTAAACAATCAAATAAAGTGGCAGGATACTTACGAACTCTGCCTCCCATGACTCGACGCCGCCAGATCCGAAATGCGAAGATCCAACGGTCTCCATCTGGATCCGTCGTGCCTCCACATGCTGCCTGCTCTTCACGCCACCCTCTGCTCGTTTCTTTGCCTCCTTCCACTCGCGTTTGTGCGCAGTGGCAGGTTTCTCGGCAGGATAGCCACCCGCAGCTACATTTAGCCGGTCATCGTACGCGAGTTTTTTAAGGTGAGATCTTTTATTACTTAAGATCTCCCTTATTCGCGTCCTTCCCCATACATCCGAGAATGTAGCATGTGGGGGATTGGGGTACCGACTATGTACAGCCTCTATCACCTCCCCAACTAATCGGCTATTTTGATCTTTAAATTTAATAAAATAATTTCTATATGAGTTTGATACTACCCCACGCATGTACTCCATTACCTCCCTCCCCCTCGCATCCATCACTATCCCGCCCCTATCCGTCACATCATAGCAAACCACTCTCTCCATCTCTCTCATCTCCTCCTCTTCCGAACTGTCTCCTCTAACTCTTCTCCCTCTATCTCCTCTCTCACCCCGTGCCCTACTACCTCCCCCACCTCCCCCACCTCCCCCACCAAAGCACCCGCCGCATCCTCCACTCCCACTCTTCCTACTGCTGCGGGTGGAGTCACGACTGGGGGATTGTCTACGTGACGGTGGCTGTGAGCCCTGACGTGACGGTGGCTCTGAGGGAGCACGTGATGGTGGCTGTGAGGGTGTACGTGAGTGTGTCTGGGATGAGGTATGTCTCCTCGGTGGACGTGGAAGAGGAGAAGCTGCATGCCGTCTCGTCGGACTCGGAGGAATAGACGGCACTAGAGTGCCCTGGATACTCGCGATAGGGGTATAGACACCAGGCAGGGAAGGAGGGGGATGGGCATACATATACTCTGTAAGCTCAACCGGACCAGGTTGGCGCCCAAAGTGATTCATCATCTCCATCAACCAATTGTTGTACGCAAATGGATCGGATGAAGAACCTGGAATATCCATAAAGAACCTGCAACAAACATCATCATGTACATCATGGGCTGTCTCTTGACTCACACATTGTCATTACACAAGTCAATTGCCTGCAAACCATGAAATCTGAAACGCCGCAGTTTTTTGTCTGCAGAAACGCGTGTATACACCCGTCAAAAAACGCGTGTATACACCCGGCCAAAAACGCGTGTATATGCGCGTGAAAAAACTCTGCAGACAGGTTACACGCGCTTCTACACACGTCCGTACACGCGACCTGCGAATAAATTTTCTCGAAAAGACCGACCCCTGACAAAGATAGAATGTCCTTATAAAAGGACCAGCCATTGTCGCCCCTGTCAGGATGCAGCAACCCAATCGTGTGCAAGAAGACAAACCCAAAGAGCAAAGAGCAAAATAAACAAATCTGACAAAAAGAGACAAGGCACAGGACAAAGTGACTCACCTCTGAAAAAGTGAGTCCTCTCTGCTCCTTCTCTGCTCCCTCCTTCTCCCGTGTGTGTGCTCCTTTCTCTGCTCCCTCCTTGCTGTTGGAAGAGGCGAAAACAGGCGAAAACGCATGCACTGTTGATTTTCAAGTTCAAAATCTATATTTGGAGAAGGCGGGCTATTTTTAGTTTAAATATGCCGCCGCGTTTATGTTCACGTTTATGAACGCAGGTATATTCGCGTGTATATGACTTTAGCTGCGTTGATACACGCGTTTTGCAGAAATTAGCTGCGTGAATACACGCGTTTTTTAGGAAGTAGCCGCGTTAATACACGCAAATTTTAGGAGATAGCCGCGTGAATACACGCGATTTTGTGCTTTCATTAAAAATATATAATGAGTTTGTGTTTTGTGATTTGTACACAGGATGTCATCAACCTCTTCAAGCAGTTCTGGGGAAGATGAGACAATGCGTCATCGTAATCGCGATGTGTGGTTGGGACAACGGATCAAATGTATGTGTAATCGATGTCAAGGATGCATTGTACGAGCACGTCGAATTACCTTGAATCACATATCCATGTATGGAGAATGGAATCAAACAGGTTTAGAGGTGAGTAGATGTAAATTGATGGTATTCAAATGACTCATGGTCTCCAAATTAAATTAAGAGAGTTGTAACATATAATTTGATAAATTGAAGCAGGATGCAGTACCACACCCTAACATGGTACCCTACGCGCGACGAGAGCACGTAAAGCGTCGACGAGATGATGCTGGAGCTTCGGGATCTATTGTCAGAGATGAGTGGGAAAGGGACGACAATAGCCCTGCACCCCACGAAGTTGTGGAAGAGGAGGTGCTTGATGATATGGTGCGGAATCTTTTTAAGGATGATCCCAAAGGTATGGACGACGATGATATGGAACAAGAGCATCTTTATAAAGCTTCATCGACACCGGTGTTTGAAGGGTGCACATTCTCAGTTTTACGTGCTTCACTTGAACTACTTAATATACAAACAGTGTATGGATGGAGCAATGCAAGTCTTGACGCATTGTTGAAGTAAGCATTCTAACTTATAGATTTGAATTAGTGGTTTAAGGTTTAGGATTTAAGACTAATTATAATTGATGATATTGGATGCAGGCTATTGTCAAACATGCTTCCAAAGGAAAATAGACTACCCACCTCAAGAGACATAGCGAGGCGCTATGTGACATCTCTTGGAGGACTGGATTATGATAAAATACATGCATGCGTCAATGATTGCATTCTCTTTCGTGGGACGCATAAGGAGGCTCTGACATGTCCCACTTGTGGTGAAGCAAGGTACAGAACAGATATGAAGAGTTTTGATGTACCTCGTAAAGTCTTGCGACACTTTCCTATAATTCCTCGCATCAAACACATGTTCAAGTGCAAATCCATAGCAGAGCTCATGTCATGGCATTCCTCACATCGATCGGATGATGGCATGTGGAGAATTCCCGCAGACACTCCTACTTGGAAGCATGTTGAAGATGAGTGGCCCAGCTTTAAAACAGAGCCCAGAAACTTGAGACTTGGCCTGGGTATGGATGGAGTGAATCCATTTGGTTTCAAAAGCACCGCATACAGCGTGTGGCCAATTGTGCTGGTGAATTACAACCTTCCACCATCAATGGCGATCAAGAAGGGACATCTTATGTTATCCCTTCTAATTCCAGGGAAACATAAAGTCAAGCATATGGATGTTTATCTTGAACCATTGATTGATGAGTTGGAGGAACTATGGAGAGGTGTTGCGGTGGTGGACATTAGTAGGCCTCCCTCCTCTCGACACTTCGACTTAAAAGCAGTGTTGATGTGGACAATGCATGACTTTCCAGGATACAGCGATTGTTCTGGTAAGAATTCTAATTACCTCCCTACTCTATTACTATTGGCTATATATATTAATTAGACGGTTTGACTTTATTATTCTAACTTTTATTTATATTTTAACAGGTTTGAAAACATCGGGTAAACATGCATGTCCTGTTTGTGGCCCTTCGTTAGTACATGAGTATGCTGATGGTTTGTGTAAGACTATATTCGATAATCATCATCGATTTCTCCCCTCAGATCATCCTAAATATGTTGCTAGTAAGAGTAACATTCCTCCATAAACACTTCGTGCAAAAGATTGGAAGCGTATTTGGGAGTCTACAACTATTCTTCCTCCAGATGGCATGAACAGGTATAGTGATGTTTTTTCAATCTTGTTTTGTGTAGTCTCTAATTGGATTAAAGGTCACATAGAGCAATCCCTTGTGCAGGTACTCCATTTTTTTCCGGCTGCCATATTGGACCCATCTTAATATCAACCATCTTCTTGATCCCATGCACATCTTCAAGAATGTGGGATCTGGTATTTGGGAACATATTACTGGTAAACGAGACAATGTTAGCGTACGTGAGGACTTGCGGGTCGCAGGACGTATGCGTCAAGCTTGGCCACGAGAGGTGGGTGGGCACGTTCGTCTTCCGCCTGCACCATGGATTGTATCAAAGAAAGAGGAGAAGCAGGTAAAGCAGGCCATCACCACTTTGCGTACTCCCACTGGATGCATGAGATCATTGAAGGGAGCCTTTACAACCACTAAGAAAAGAGGCGTTGAGCAACTATATGGGTTGAAGTCCCACGATTGGCACAAGATGCTTCAAGTAAGTGTTTTCCAAGTCTTGTACGTACGTTGAAATTAAATTTTGTAATGCCATAAACCATA
This sequence comes from Cibotium barometz, assembly GCF_041138505.1. Taxonomy (NCBI): domain Eukaryota; kingdom Viridiplantae; phylum Streptophyta; class Polypodiopsida; order Cyatheales; family Cibotiaceae; genus Cibotium; species Cibotium barometz. The sequence goes on from NC_141109.1 coordinate 559,172, forward strand.
AATGTGCTCTTATGTGCGCAGTTCATACTACCTACTAGCATCGACCATTGTGCGAAGAAGAGTTTGAAAAAATGTATTTATAAGATGGGAGAGCTTGTGAGGTATGTAAAACCCATGCTCAGATCACCCTTCATTATACCTTGCAAAATGAACGTGCATGAGGTATAACGTACTATTTATTTATTTTTCAGATATGTTAGTTCCAAAGCAATTGATCCAGCCACGTTGGATGATGCGCGTGTTATGGCAGTGGAGGTGGTTTGTTTGGTAGAGGAGACTTTTCCGCGAACCATTCTCACAAGTCAACTACATCTCATTGTGCATTTAGTAGACGAAATTGCTTTATGTGGTACTGTGCATGCACGTTGGATGTTCTTCCTAGAGCGCTTCATGAAGACCTTAAAAGACTTTGTGAGGCAAAGTGCAAGGCCTGAAGGAAGCATGGCCGAGGGTTGGTTGATACAAGAGTCTCTTGTATATATTTCAGAATTTCTTGGTCAGGTGGACAGCTCTTTGCCACGACTATGGAGCAATGAAGAGGACTTGAGGATGACCTCTATTGTGCCTCAAGGAAAAGGACAGAGTAAAGTAATTGACAGAACATTGATTGATGATCTCAATTTCACTTGTATCCTTAATAGTGATGTGATGAGCAGATGGGTTACAAGATATGAGGATGCAAAGACAAAAAGGCAAGCAGAAAGAGCTCTCTTTCGGAGGCAACATGGCTCTCGGAAGGCGTACCCTAAGCATCTAGCAACACTTCCGAATGATATCCATGTTGATTGGTTGCATGAGGAAATGGAGAGAGCAGAGAGCGACGAGGGGCTGCATATCACGGCGGAAGAATGGGAGTATGCACGAGGATGCATGTCAAAGGTACATAGAACTAATGTTTTGCATTAGTTGTAAGTGATTTGCTTTTAATATTTATTCACATTGCTTACACAAATATTGCTTCTATTTTGGTCCAGTGCACTATGTTCAATGCTATATGGTGTGAAGGCAAGCATTTTCGAACACAAAGAATTGATGAAAAGAGAAATACACAAGATTGCGGTGTCATTAGTAGCTTTGAGGGAGCTAATGGAAAAATGGATGATTATTGTGGCATAATCCAAGACATATTTAGGCTTGACTTTCGTCGCTTCTTTGTGTATGTTTTGGATGTCAAATGGCAAATGAACGTGGTGGAAAAAGGACCTGATGCAACGATAAAACGCCATGCAAGTGGATATGTAACTATTGACTCTACAAAGTTCTGGCAAACAAAGAAAGATAGGCTCGTATTGCCACAACAATGTGAGCAGGTATGCATTTTTTTACTAATGTGTTTCATGTACATATATATCTAAGCTCGCGTACCCCTTGACTTTTGATATGCTAATTAATTACTGTACTGTGTGTATTTGAGTAGGTTATCTATCTACCAATGGTGCATGACATCAAATGGTGGTACGTCATCCCTATTGCACCACGTTCCAAAGTGATGTATAATACATTCACTGATATGGAGCATATGGAGGATGTAACAAGCCGCAATGAAGATGACGTCGAACATGCCATTGAAGATGTTGTGATCGATGATCAAGAAATAAGAGATGATCGTGATAATGAGGATGAGCATGCCATTTCTCATGATCATGAGAATGACCCTACCATTGAGGATGATGGTGATGTTGATGAGGATGATCAGGACATCGATACCATTATCAATGGAGTACAGAATATCGATAGTGGAATAAATTTAATCGTAGCCTTACCAATTGATCAAATGGATATTGATGTTGATCGTTTGACAAGGATAGATCTTATTGAAGATGAGATCGAACCCTAACCAATCCGTCACTGTATGTTCTAAATTGATGACATTTCTATCATCTCATATGCATGATTTATTTTTGAATATATTTCATTGTTGTAAATGCATGTAGTGGGATTGTGTAATGATGTATACTGTAATGTACTATGAGATGGTTTAAGGAAAATAGTTTTTAATTTTGTTAAGGAATTCAGTTTTTTTTCAGTTTTTCTCTGTTATGCGTGTATTAATCCGTGTATAGTAGCGTGTATTTATCCGTGTATAATAGCGAGTATTAACCCGTAAATATTATCGTGTATTTATGCGTCTATTACTGCGTGTATATAAACGCATTTATACACGCGTTGATAAATGCAAATATACACGCGAACTTAAATGCTACAATACACGCGCCCGATTCTATTCAAATACAAGCGCGACCATACACGCGTTCGTAATTTATCGCGTGTATGAAACGCGTGTATGGCAGCATTGTCTTGTAGTGTGCGAAATGAAAATTACATGGTAAACAATGAAAGAACCATATGACAAACATTAACAATGATAAACAACATGTGTCATATCACTTGTGATTATGACGGTAAACATTAACAATGGTAAACAATGAAAGGACCATATGACAAACATTAACTTCCCTAAACAACAATGGTAAACCATATCACTTTGCACCTTCAATGTCATAAAATCATTACAAATATGTCATAACTATTTGCATAATCATTAAGATACATCATTTTAAAAATCATTATCTATTCTATCATCCTCTAGTAAGATCAGTAGCCCCAAAGAGATCTATGTCTATGTACATTTCAGCATCCTCATCATTAAAAGTCCCTTGATGAAGGGTGTCCTCATCATCTATGTCTTCTTCCTCAACAGGTTTTTTAGCTTCATTGGTTTGCACCTCTTCATTTGTATCTTGCTCTAGTTGCTCCTCTTCATTTGCTTGCTCCTCTTCATTGTTGATATCGGCTTGTTCTTGCTGCTCCCCACCACCCTGTGAATCCACATCACCCTGTTGTAGCTCTAATTCTTCAAAAATTTGCTTACTGCGGGAGGCGACTTGAACCACAAATAGCCAGCGTGGATCTTTTGGATCCGCTTTAAAGAAAACCTGCTCACAATGCTCTGGGCGAACAAAAGTATCTTGCTGATCGGTCCATACCTTTGTGGAGTCCACTTGGATGAGGCCACTCTTGTCTCTACGTACAGTTGCATGTGGCCCATTTGTGATTACCTTGAACCACTTCACATCAAAGATAAACAACTCAAAACTTCTGAAGCCAACCTTTAATATGTCTTGAATGGTTCCAAAGTAATCAAGCATTCCAGTAATTGTGTTATCATCACTTGCACTTGCACGACTTTCTTGAAGAAACTGTGCTGTGACACCACAATCAAAGGTTGCTCTTCTTTGGTCTATTCGTTCTACTCGAAAATGACGTCCATGTGACCAAAATGCCCCATATTTGTGATACTACAAATAGCACATAAAGATTGTTGATGGACAAACAAAAACCGAGACATGTAGAGAAAAAAAAGAGAGACATGTAGAACTTAAACACTTACATGCCAATCGCATCCTTAGCTTCTAGCCATCTACCTGTGGGAAAGTCCGGAAGAGCTTGCATACCTTCTGGATATGGGAGATTTCTTGTAGTGCGATTCCTTTCTGAAACTTAAACGATCTTGTACTCGCTGTCGCTTGAGAGCTTCATATGTCTCAATCCACTTCTCCATTACATGAGAGTTCAAGATGCAAAATTTGTTGATTTTTTCCCTCAAATTTTTTCACCAATGATTCGCCTGTTAGACTCTTGAGACCATAGTCGAGGTATCTCTGGATCTGAAGAACTTAAATATTCAGTGATGTAAACAAAGGACTCTTGTATCAGTCACCCTTCTGACATAATACTACCCTCCAGGCGAGCCATTTGGCGAACAAATCCCTTTAATTTCTTCATAAACCTCTCCAAAAAGAACATCCATCTTGAATGGACTGTTCCAGCAAAACTGCAACCTCATCTACAACATGAACTAGCAGATGCATCTGGATTGTTAATAAACTTGTAGGGAAAAACTTCTCTACCATGCAGAGTGCCTCTATGGAGTTTAAACACACTGTCTCCAAAGTGTCTCTCTTTATCTCTTTTGAAGAAATCCAATGCACCAATGTGCTAATCTTATAGATAGTAGCTCTAATGTCTTCAGTGAGGCAATCTTTTATTGCTATGGGGAGCACAAAATTGTAGAAACTTGTGCCAATCATGACTCTTGAGGCCACTAAGATCATCATCCTTTGTAAATGCACTTTTCAAGCAATGCATACAACCTGTAGGAGTCCGAAACTCTGAAATTGTCCTCTTCACTTGTTGTTCCTCCATCTTACTAAAAACCCATGGGGCTCTTGGAAGTAGCACCTTTCCATTGGGTCTAGTGCGAGCCCACAACTCTTGCATGCAACCTATCTCTTCTAACTCGTCCCTTTGGCCTTTAGTCTCCTTTTTTCCTGTCATGGTCTTCCACATAATGTCAGCTACATTCTTGAAAATATGCATCGGATCAAGCAAATGGTTTATAAGGAGATCACCCCAATAGGGGAGTTGGTGAAAGATAGAGAGCCTCTTCATCCCAGGACATGCCAAGTTACCACATTCCTCCCATTTGATCTTCCAATCGCTTGCCTTCATCAGTGCACTTGGAGGAGGTCTTCCTAGATTACCATCCCACAATTCATGATTTTCTGGAAGATACCTAACATGTCCTTGGTAGAAATTCTTTCGTAATGCTTTTGAGTATCTTGAATCAAGTCGAGGACCACATAATACAGGACATGCATTATAACCCGATATAGACAAACCTGAGCATTCTCCATTTCAATTATTCTAGGATGATAATTCCTAGAATATGGTAGGAAGTCCTCTTTTCATATTATGAATGAAAATGTTTTATGTGTTTATTTTACAGACATTAGCTCCGCTACTATTACTTATAATTCTCAATTTAATTGAGAGAATGAAGTTTAATATGATTAGTATGATTAGAATGATCACTAATTGGTTCATTATCCAATTATGGATTGATTCGTAATTTCTCTATGAAATAAATATCATAAAAGCATTAAAAAGCCATTATTTTGGCCTCCAATTAGACAAGCATAAAAATTACTTTTGGATTAGAGAAATGCTTCATGAGAAGCTTCATTTGGATTGAGAATAGGTCATAGGAATGACCTTTATTTGGGGGGAGAGAGAGAAATGCTTAAAAACCATTAAAATTAAGCATAAATGGAAATTTATGTGTTTCTTTATTACAATACATTAAAACATTTCAATAATATTCAAAAGCCATTCAAATTAAAGCTTCTCGAGCTTGAGAGGGGTTGAGAAGAAAGAAACATTTTAGAAATTATAGAAAAAAGACCATAATCCACTCTTTACCTCCTGAAATGCTTGATTCTTTAGTCACTGTAGAGGCCCCCAACCAATAAATTGGTTTGGTATGTCGTAGGAGTCACCAAGGAAGATTGAAGAGAGAGAGAAGCTCCAATCTCTTCAATTTTGTAGAGGTTTTTAGAGGATAATAGAAATTAAGCTTAGTTTAGAGTAATACCAACATAGTTTAGTTCACAAATAATAATACAAAGGAATGAGGGTTTATTTATAGGAGAGGGATGCCAATTGAATTCTAGAATTTTCCAGCTTCAGTTTGGCTGAATTTGGACAAGTTTTGGACCAGTTTGGCTCCCTTTTTTATTTGGGAGAGAGGAGAGACAAAAATATCCAATTATTTTTGAGTTTTAAACTCATCTAAGCATGTGAAATAGGCGCCTCCTTAAAAGTGTTCCTTTTCCTTACACATGTGTCAAAAATGCATGATTACTCCAAAATATCTCATTTTTTATTAATACACCATAATGTTTAACTAATAAACTTAGTACTTGGTCAACTCTTCATCTTATGTGGCCATTTACTCATTTTTGGGTATTTTCTTTTGTTCTTTGGATTTATCTTGTCCCAACACTTGAATTAATCTTATTGGTCCATAGGAACCTTAATTGGACCACTCTTCATCTTATGTGGCCATTTACTCATTTTTGGGTATTTTCTTTTGTTCTTTGGATTTATCTTGTCCCAACACTTGAATTAATCTTATTGGTCCATAGGAACCTTAATTGGACCATTATCAAAAAATTTTCAAAAATCTGGACACTTAGGCTAAGGTCTTCTTAATCAATTTTAATTAATTCCAATTGCACCTTGGAAAATCTATTTTGATTTCTTATTTCAAGGAAACATTTTTTGATATTTGAAGAATTTATTTATCCAAAAATATCCCAATTTTGATTTACCACTCTCTAGAATTTTTTTATCTCACTAGGCAAAACAAGAAAAAATGATATTTTCTTGTATTCAGAATCATAGAATAATTACAAGGGATTGAAGTAGAGGCTTATTTGATATTCAAGCTGAGGAGGAATCTTACATCCTCTCCCACTTGAAAAACGTGAGATGTCCTCATCTCGTAAAGTGAGGGCAATCCTTCACCAACTCTTCTTCTTTCTCCCAGGTGGTGTCTTCTAGAGGGAGGAAGAACTTCCACTTTACTAAGAATTCTCTGAGGACTCTGCTCCTGAGAATCTTCTCCCGAACGTCAAGGATCTCCTCAGGTTGGAGTCGGAGAGATCAATTGCTCATCATCAAAAAGCACGTGATTCGGGCTAGATACATACTTCTTAAGCAAACTGACATGGAATACATCATGTACCTTGAGATGGGGAGGCTAAAGAAGTTTGTAGGCTAGATCGCCCACTTTCTTTATGACAGCATACGGCCCAGAGTATCTGGGAGAGAGCTTCTTGTACTTCCCTAAGAGGATAAGGAACTTCTTTTTGGTCGTACTCAAATGAAGACCATATCTGATTCTTCAAACTCTCTCTCAGATCTCTTTTTATCAGCATACTGCTTTTGCCTGTCTTGGGCTGCCTTTATATCTTTACGGATTGATTGCATCTGTTGGTCCATGTCATCAAGCATTTGTCTAGACATTTCGACTCTGATCAATGGGTCAGACTGAGTCAACAGTGTAAGGCAATCTTGACCATACAAAGCTTTGAAAGGACTCATCCCAATGCTCCGATGATAAGAAGCATTGTAAGCAAATTCCACCAGATGCAAATGACTTAACCACTTCTTGGGTTCCCTGCTGCAGCATGACCGAAGGATATCTTCAATTACTTGATTCACCCTTTCTGTCTAGCCATCTGTTTCGGGGTGGTAGGCTGTGCTGAGATCCAAGAAAGTTCCTACTGCTTCAAAGAATGTAGTCTAGAATTTTGATGTGAATTTGGGATCTCGGTCACTTACTATCCTCCTGGGTAAACCATGCAATCTGAAGATCTCCTTAAGGAAAACTCTGGCAACACCCACTGCTGCAGAGTATGTTTCTTTCGCTGGAATCAGATGGGCAACTTTGGTTAGCCTATCAAGTAGCACAAAAATGGAGTTGTAACGTGATTGCACTGAAGGTAATCCAGTGACAAAGTCCATACTGATGCATTCCCACTTCATCTGTGGAATGTCTAGAGGCAGTAGTTTCCCTGGAATCTTGACTCTCTCTACCTTGACTCTTTGGCACATTAAGCATTCTCTTACATGATCAAGTACATCCTTTTTGAGTCCTGGCCAGAAGAAGCTTTTCTTCACAGACATATAGGTTTTTATAAACCCTAGATGTCTAGCTATCAGGCTATCATTGGCTTCTCTCAAAATGCTTCCCTTTATTCCTGCATCATTGGGGATACATAGCCGATTATTGTAATACATGCATCCTTCATCCAATTTGTATCCAAGAACTTGACTTGCTTTCTTGCATATCAGAGGGGTAGCGATAGGGGCAAAGCAATTGTCCTGCATGATTTTCTCCTTTGCTTCATTGATCAATGGATTTGACACCACTATAATTGCAAGCAAGGAGGCTTTTCTGCTGAGCGCATCTGCAACCACATTTTCTTTCCCTGGCCGATACTTTATTTCAAAATCAAATTCCTGCAGGGTCTGCATCCATCTCCTTTGACGCATGTTGAGATCCCTTTGGGTGAAGATCCACTTCACACTTTGATGATCTGTCATCAAGGTGAATCTTTGTCCCAAAAGATAATGTCTCCACAATTTCAGAGCATACACTACTGAGAGTAACTCCAAGTCATGGACGGCATAATTCGTCTCATGTGTTCTGAGTTTTCTGGATTCATAGGCCACTACATGACCTTCCTGCATTAGAGCACTGCCTAAGGCAAACAAATCCACTGGCATCAGTAACTACCTCAAAGGGTTTGGTAAAATCTCGCAATTTAAGGACAAGGTTGGTTACTAAGGCTGTCTTCAGCTTGTCGAAGGCACTCTAACACATTGCAGTCCAGTGAAAAAGTGTACTTTTCTTGAGAAGGTTAGTTAAAGGGGATGCTATCTGAGCATACCTAGGTATAAAGATCCTATACCATCCGCCGATTAACCCTAGGAATCCTCTAAATTCCTTTACTAACTTGGGTTCTGGCCATTCAACTACTGCTTGGATCTTTGCGGGGTCAGGAGAAATCCCATCCTTTGACACTATGAATCCCAAGTATTCCACCTGTTCAATAGAGAAGGAACACTTGCTCTTCTTTGCAAAGAGTTGGTGTTTCCTTAGGATTTCCAGGACTTTGCGCACATGATCTTCATGGTGTGCAGCATTCTTCGAGTATACTAAGATATCATCAAAGAAGACAAGAACAAAATCATCCAAGTATTCCCTTAGAACATCTTGCATAAGACGATTGAATGTCACCGGGGCATTAGTTAATCCAAACGACATGACTGTGAACTCATAATGCCCATAGCGAGTATTGAATGCTGTCTTTGGGATGTCTTGCTCCTTGATTTTGATCTAGTAGTATCCAGATTTGAGATCTATCTTTGTAAACATTTGGGTACCACTTAACCGATCTAGAAGTTCATCAATCCTTGGAATAGGATACTTATTCTTAATTGTTAATTGATTCAGTCCTCTGTAGTCACAATACAGAGTCTTAACGTTCCATCTTTCTTCTTTTGAAAGAGAACGGGCGCTCCCCAAGGTGAGACACTAGGTTTGACGAATCCCTGCTCTAACAGTTGTCTTAACTGATCCTTAAGCTCTATGGCATTCTGATCTGGTAGTACCCAGATTTGAGATCTATCTTTGTAAACATTTGGGTACCACTTAACCGATCCAAAAGTTCATCAATCCTAGGAATAGGATACTTATTCTTAATTGTTAATTGATTCAGTCCTCTGTAGTCACAATACAGAGTCTTAACGTTCCATCTTTCTTCTTCTGAAAGGGAACGAGGGCTCCCCAAGGTGAGAAACTGGGTCTGACAAATCCCTGCTTTAACAGTTGTCTTAATTGCTCCTTAAGTTCTATGGCTTCAGGGATTGGAATTTTGTATGCACGCTAGGCTACCGGCTGAGCTCTGGGGGTTAATTTGATCTCATGATCTACTTCACGAGGCGGAGGCATCTCAGTCAGCTCTTCAAGAGATACATCTGCATACTCACTTAACCACTCTGGTTCTTTAGCCTTGCATTTTATATCTACCGGATTCATTTTAACAACATACATAGCTTGCCTTTTTCTTAGCCCTTTTAATAATTTGGAAGCCTTGACTAATTGCAGCACTGGGATCTGGGAATTCCAATTCCTTGAACTTTGGTCCCGTGAAGGTCTAGGAAAGAAATGGTTCCTTTGTGATGATGACGATGAATGTCAGCCTGATTCTTTTGGAGCCAATCCATTCCATGGATTCCGTCATATATTCCCAGGGGTAGGACTCTGAGAACTGGCACTCTGTTACGTTATCGTCTAAGCTAAATTCAGGTCAGTCTCAAGGTGAGTGAAAAGAATCTTCCCACTGGCTGATTCCACTTGCATAGGTTTCCCTGATTTCTGATTTAGGACTAATTTACACAGACATCCTGGAGAAATAAAAGAATGAATACTGCTTGAATCAATCAAAATCTTGAATTTCTTACCGTGGTACTCTGCTAGATTCTGGAGGACTGAGAATTGACAGTTATTTCCCTGATGCATAGATCTGTCCTTTCTCTTCCTCCACTTCCTCAGCTATGGTGACTGCTCTGGCTGCTGCAAGTCTGAGGTGGAACTCTCTCTCTTTGGTTATTCCAAATCTGGGAGGGAGTTTGGAGATTGCCTTGCATGGAGGCTACAGGCTGAGCTGGCACTCTTCTGGGGTTACCCTGATTTTGGTGCTGGTGGGGGATCCTGATTGGACTAATATGAAGGAGTCTGTCTCGGAACTCTGGGACCCTGGCTTCCTTGGTCCACAGAATGAGATGGGAAATCCTTAAGCTGGTGCCCAAGTCCCTGACATCCGAAGCATCTGTTGTGAGGTCCCCCTGTTCCCACCGAGCAACGGATTCGGGTACTGGCAGCGGAAGTAGCACTTCTCGCACGGGACAGGGGTCCCACATTCGGGGCCTCGTCCACGGATATCCGAACAAGAGACTAATCCGTCGGTTTTTCCAAAACCGAACCCGGAAAAAACTTCCCTTACCCGGAAAGCACGGGCGATTCCACCAGGATAATTTTTTACTCTAACGTAGTCAAGATCATTACTGATCACGCTGATCCAACTGCACCTATAAAGATACTCAGTCGGATCAAGGAAGAAACTTGCACTTGGATCATTGGGATCAACGCTTTTTTCCCCATCAAGAGGCACAGCCGTTGATTCCTATCCATAGAACAATTACTATCCAGGACTTACTTCATCTATCGTAATAACAGAAATTGAGTCTCGGTTTACGGATCCATCAGTCCAGCCTAACCCCATCCGATCCCATGGGTTAGCCAACCGCCCAACCACTGTAGTGATGGGATCCAATTTGGAATTTGGTTAGGTTTTGTCCCGGGTACCAAGGAAAAGAGTTCCAAGGCCCCCTAGCCGGAATTTCATGCAAACATAAAACTAGCCACACCACTTACACACCCAATATGAAAATTGCCTTTTTCTTAGCATCAACTAACTTTAAAACAATCTTTTAATGAAACCATAGTACCACTGATCACAATCTCCCAATTTATCCAGTTGATTCATAATTTCCCATCATTCCTTCATCAGAGTATCTATGGCATCATTGGCAACTAGAACGCTCACCACCTGTCCACACAGGGGCCGTTTCCATAGTTCCTAGCCCATAATACTCAACAATATAATCACTTATCAAGATGGACTCTCGTTGAAGATCAGCAAGATCAACCAACAGATCCATATAAAAGAGCCATGGACTCATCCGTTGAGGACCAGCAAGGTCAGTCAACCAGATCCATGCCCGGTTCCAGAAAACAACTCTTACTCCTTGTTCCAATATCTTCCTCGACGCACGCGTGGGTATCCTAGGCGACCCAGAGCCCGAGCACCGTATGGTCAGCACCCTCTAGGATCCTTCGCAGGTGACCTAGCGCTTCACTCATAGGCCGCTTCCTTGGTCCCTCATCCACCGTACCGGAAGCTCACCATTTTAATCGAACCGAGGCTGGTCAAGACCTCGGCCGACCTTGCTACGCGAGACGTCCTCCATTGACTCTCCGTCAGCAGTTGCAACTTTATCAGTTAGGTCTCCACGACCTTAATCACAAGACGGTCAAAATGCTTTCCCAGCATTCTTGACATAAAACAGCCATTTACAAACAGCATTTACAAACAGTTTACAAATACAATTTCTATATTAACTCTCATTTTTTCACATTATCCCTCATTAATCCACATTACTTATTCCACATTCCATGTATATGTGTACTCATCCAATCACCTCCTTCTGTTTTAGCCTAGAGAGAGAAAAATATTCTAGAGAGAGAATATTCAGATTTTGAATATTTTTGGATAGAAAAATATCTCTTCTAATTCAGATGAGTTCCCCTGAAACAGAAATTCAAAAAGAATTTTCCAATGTGCAATTGGAATTAATTGAAAATAGCTATAAAGAACCTTAGTCTAAGGGTCTAGATTTTCAGAAATCTTTAGACTATGGTCCAATTAAGGTTCCTATGGACCAATAGCATCAATCCATGTGTAGGGAGGAGATAAATCCAACTTGTAAAAAGAAAATACCCAAAAATGAGTAAATGCTCACATGAGGTGAAGAGTTGAAAATGTACAAGGTTTATTAGTAAAAAACTATGAGCAATATTAAAAATATGACATATGTAAGGAAGGGGAATTCTTTAAAGGAGGTGCATATTTCACATAAGATGAAGAGTTGAAAATGTACAAGGTTTATTAGTAAAAAATTATGAGCAATATTAAAAGTATGACATATGTAAGGAAGAGGAGTTCTTTAAAGGAGGTGCATATTTCACATAAGATGAAGAGTTGAAAATGTACAAGGTTTATTAGTAAAAAACTATGAGCAATATTAAAAATATGACATATGTAAGGAAAGGGAGTTCTTTAAAGGAGGTGCATATTTCACATGCTTGAATGAGTTTTAAACTCATAAAAATTGAGATATTTCATCTCTCCTCTCTCCTCATTTAAGTCTAGTTCCAAAAAGTTAGCTTAACTGACCTAAAAATGGTCAAATATTGACCAAACTGATTTAGAAAATTCTAGAATCAGTTTGTTTGGTTAGGAGCTCAATTTTTCCTATAAATAGAAGCCTCCCCCTTGTTGAAAAATATATAGTGATTATGCATCGTTACTCTACTCCACCTAAGCCAAGAACTGTGAATTCATTTAATAATTCACTAGTTTTTGGAGCTTCCCTCTTTCTTCAATCCCCATTAGTGGCTCCATCAACATACTTAACCAATTGATTGGTTGGGGGCCTCTACCGTGAACAAAGAATCAAGCAAGTTGTAAGGTAATTAGTGAATATTCATCTTTCTATAATTTCTCAATGTTTCTCTCTTCTCAACCCCTCTCAAGCTTGAGAAGTTTAATTGGTATGGTTTTTTTTAAATGCTATTGAAGTTTGAATAGTAGTGAAGAGTTACATAATTTAATAAATGCTATTGAAGTTAATTTTCATTTATGTTTAAATTCTAATGATTCTTATGTAAATTCTCTCTCTCACTCAAGAAATGGTCATACTCATGACCCATTCTCAATCCAAATCAAGCTTTTCATAAAGCTTTTCCTTAATCCAAGATAAAGCTATGCTTGAGGCCAAATTAATGGCTTTTTCTTATGCTTTTAGTTTATGTATATTGATGATTCAATCCATTATGGATTAAGGATCCAATTAGAGAATCATTTTAATTATTTCCTTAATGATAAGCTTTATCCCTTAGAAAAATTGAGATTTATCAGTCATAGCAGCGGAGCTATGGCAAAATTTTTATAAAAATTATGCATAAAAAATTTTCATTCAAAGCATAAAAAGAGGACTTCCTACCATATTCTAGGAATCATCATCCTAGATTAATTGAAAGAATTTCTTATAATCATGGAGAAATTGAATTTTAATATTATGCATAAAGGATAAATTTTTATATCAAAAGTGTTATTTTTACCATTTTTATTTTCATGCATAGAAGTATGCATAATGGATAAATTTTTATATCAAAAGTGTTACTTTTATCATTTTTAATTTTCATGCATAGAAGTATGCATAAAGGAAAATTTTTATATCAAAAGTGTTACTTTTATCATTTTTAATTTTCATGCATAGAAGTATGCATAAAGGAAAATTTTTTATATCAAAAGTGTTACTTTTATCATATTGGATTTCATGCATATAGGTATGCATAAAAGATATTCTTTTTATACTAAAAGTATGATTTTCCTCATAAATGGATTTTATGCTTAACTTAGATGCATAAGAGAAATTCTTTTATTCTAAAAGTATAATTCCCTACCAAATTGAAATCATGCATAAGAAGATGCATAAAAGATTGATTTTAATTTCGAAAGTGTTAGTCTCCTTAAATGGAATTTATGTATAAATAAATGTGTAGAGAAATCTTATATCAAATAAAAGAATTCTCTTAAAAAAAAAAAGATATGAAATGTGATAAGATGTGATAAGAGGTGTATGAGATGTGATAAGAATTGATAAGATGCGTATGGAAAGTGATAGGATGTGATAAGAGGTGTGATAAGAGGTGATAAGATGCTTATGAAATAAGTTAGGATGTGATAAGATGAATTAAGATGTGTATGGGGGGATGAGGTAAGAAGTGTATGTGATAGGATAAGATGTATATGGGTTGTGATAGGGCGAGAATGGATGTGATGTAAAAGATTAGATGTGAAGGTATATGGGGTTATATAAATGGGAATGTGAAAATGGATGTATGTATGTGGATGTGTGGATATGGAGATGGGAGTGTGGAAGTATGAACATGAAAATGGATATATGCATGAAGATGTATATGCATAGATGTAAATGTGGATGTAGATGTGGATGTATAGATGTGAATGGATGTGGATGTATAGATGTGAATGGAAATGTGGATGTGGATGTATGTGAATGTGGATGTAGATGTGGATGTATAGATGTGAATGTGGAATGTGGATGTGGATGTATGTATGTATGTGGATGTAGATGTGGATGTATAGATGTGAATGGGAATGGGGATGTGGATGTATGTGAATGTGAATGTAGATGTGGATGTATGGATGTGAATGTGGATGTGGATGTGGATGTATGGATGTGGATATGGATGTGAATATATGATATGTGATGTGAAGGAATCTGAAGTGAAGAGATGGAAAAGGAGGTGATTGGATGAGTACACATATACATGGAATGTGGAATAAGTAATGTGGATTAATGAGGGATAATGTGGAAAAATGAGAGTTAATATAGAAATTGTATTTGTAAACTGTTTGTAAATGCTGTTTGTAAATGGCTGTTTTATGTCAAGAATGCTGGGAAAGCATTTTGACCGTCTTGTGATTAAGGTCGTGGAGACCTAACTGATAAAGTTGCAACTGCTGACGGAGAGTCAATGGAGGACGTCTCGCGTAGCAAGGTCGGCCGAGGTCTTGACCAGCCTCGGTTCGATTAAAATGGTGAGCTTCCGGTACGGTGGATGAGGGACCAAGGAAGCGGCCTATGAGTGAAGCGCTAGGTCACCTGCGAAGGATCCTAGAGGGTGCTGACCATACGGTGCTCGGGCTCTGGGTCGCCTAGGATACCCACGCGTGCGTCGAGGAAGATATTGGAACAAGGAGTAAGAGTTGTTTTCTGGAACCGGGCATGGATCTGGTTGACTGACCTTGCTGGTCCTCAACGGATGAGTCCATGGCTCTTTTATATGGATCTGTTGGTTGATCTTGCTGATCTTCAACGAGAGTCCATCTTGATAAGTGATTATATTGTTGAGTATTATGGGCTAGGAACTATGGAAACGGCCCCTGTGTGGACAGGTGGTGAGCGTTCTAGTTGCCAATGATGCCATAGATACTCTGATGAAGGAATGATGGGAAATTATGAATCAACTGGATAAATTGGGAGATTGTGATCAGTGGTACTATGGTTTCATTAAAAGATTGTTTTAAAGTTAGTTGATGCTAAGAAAAAGGCAATTTTCATATTGGGTGTGTAAGTGGTGTGGCTAGTTTTATGTTTGCATGAAATTCCGGCTAGGGGGCCTTGGAACTCTTTTCCTTGGTACCCGGGACAAAACCTAACCAAATTCCAAATTGGATCCCATCACTACAGTGGTTGGGCGGTTGGCTAACCCATGGGATCGGATGGGGTTAGGCTGGACTGATGGATCCGTAAACCGAGACTCAATTTCTGTTATTACGATAGATGAAGTAAGTCCTGGATAGTAATTGTTCTATGGATAGGAATCAACGGCTGTGCCTCTTGATGGGGAAAAAAGCGTTGATCCCAATGATCCAAGTGCAAGTTTCTTCCTTGATCCGACTGAGTATCTTTATAGGTGCAGTTGGATCAGCGTGATCAGTAATGATCTTGACTACGTTAGAGTAAAAAATTATCCTGGTGGAATCGCCCGTGCTTTCCGGGTAAGGGAAGTTTTTTCCGGGTTCGGTTTTGGAAAAACCGACAGATTAGTCTCTTGTTCGGATATCCGTGGACGAGGCCCCGAATGTGGGACCCCTGTCCCGTGCGAGAAGTGCTACTTCCGCTGCCAGTACCCGAATCCGTTGCTCGGTGGGAACAGGGGGACCTCACATCTGTTCTCGCTTCGAAGGTCTTCCCTTCACATTCTGGAGAGAGAGCTGGAGTTCCTGAGAATGTACTTCGACGGAAAGGTCTTCCTTCATTTTTGAAGCTTCCCGTCTCCACATTCTGGTTAGGACCTTGGTGTCTCTTTAGAGGTGAAAAGTAGGAAGAACTTCTCGGTGTCTTGAAGGATGAGGGAGCTGGCTTTGGAGGGACTTTTACGAGATGAAGGCTTTGGCAGTCCTTCGCCATTCTGACATCTTCTGCCGCCATGGACACTGGCTTGGCATTTTTGACCAATGTATCCAAGGGTTCGTTCATTCCCCGAATGAACCTAGCCATGAGTTGCTCTTCATCTAGAGGTGGTGAATATTTGAGTAGAAGAGCAAAGTCCTCGTGATATTCCTCGATGGCTTTGCTCCCCTGCTTTAGCTCTAAGAATTCGTTCATTTTGGTTTCAAAAAATCTAGGGGGGACAAAATCTCTTTCTCAAATAGGTTTTAAGGTCGGTCCAGGACTGAGTGTTTCTGTCGAGACGATTGGTGTCATAATGGTTCCTCCATGCCATTTATAATAGATTTGGCATCATCTAAACTCTCCGTTGTTGAAGACCAGCATGCTAACCAACGAGATCCAGTATCAATTTTTTATTCCCAAAAACCTTTCCTTTTTGTCCACCACCATCAGATATCTTCCTTGATGTACGCCTGGGTGTCCTAGCAACCACGAGCCCGTGCATTGCCTGGTTAGAACCCTCTAGGATCCTCCTTAGGTATCTTAGCACTTCACTTAGGGACCGCTTTGTTGGCCCTCGCCCATCGTATCGGAAGCGCACCATTTTAACCGTACCGAGGTTGGTCAAGACCTCGGCAGGCTTTGCCACGGGCGACATCCCTTGACGACTCCCTACCAGCTGTTCCAACAAACCTCCTTTAGAAAAACATAAGCCAAATGCTTCCTCCAGCATTCTGGCGTAAAACAGTCCTCTGAATGAAAAACAGAGTTTCCAATGCAAGTGAGATTCGAGTTTGAGATTGGTTCCAAAGACCCTTTTTTCAATAATTCCTAGTTTCATAATGAGGATCCTTGATCTCTCATGATTGTAATCTACCCATCATTTTATCCATTTATCCAACTAGATTCTTGGTGAGATTGGTCAGGGAAAAACTAGATTAGTTCCGGTACTCTACTCTTTGGATTTAGTAACTGGAATTGGTCACGAAGTTTTTGTCTGATTTAGTTCGAGAGAAGGAAAATTAGGTTTACTATCCAGTAGTCTAACTAAATTCATTTAGTTTAGTTCTACCAGGATTACTTTCAACTAAACATCTAGTTTTCGAGTAAATATCCATTTAGTGATTTTACCAATTCAATTATCCAAGATTTTCTTTCCCTACATAAATTCTCAACCTTAATTCATTAGGTAGAATTATGATGGAAATTCATCTTTTGACATTAGAATTTAATTCAAATCCATCTTTTCTCAATTATCATGGAAATTCATCTTTTAACTAAAATATCAATGCCTATTTTTTTTAATAAACTTGAAATCCTTCCTTTTCTCATTTCAATGAGTGTAATCCAATTATCATGGGAATTTCTCTTTTCCCTAAATTAAATCTATTAAAATTCTTCTTAAAAATTACATAAAAGTAACCATTTAATTTCTTTAAGCTAAAAATTCCACTTTTCTCATCTAAACATTTGAAATCCAATATAGTAGGAATTCCTCTTTTATCATTTAAACTTATCTATGTAAAAAGATAAATTTAATTAATTTTTTCTCTTAAAGTTTAAATAAAAATCTCCATTAATTACTTTGCACTAGGAATTACACTTTCTTCATTTAATTAATTGGATTCCAATATGGTGGGAATTCCTCTTTCATTTAAAAATTTATCTATACAAAAATATAAATTTAACTATATTTTCTCTTAAAAAATTCAATAAAAATCTTCATTAATTCCTTTGCACTAGGAATTATACTTTCCTTATTTAAATATTTGAATTTCAATATGGTGGAAATTCCTCTTTCATCATAAAAATTTATCTATACAAAAAGATAAATTTAACTAAAATCTCTCATAAATTATACATTATTTTAGCATTCCAATTTTTATTCTCTAAATCATTGGAATACATAAGACAAATTTAGGAATTTTGGGAATTATTCGAGTCCCATTTCTTATAGGATTGTTTGGAAACTCGGTATTTTTGTGTAGTTTGAGCTAACATCTATTTGTTGGTGCACTCTTTGTGCACTCTTTGTGCACTCTTTGAGCTAACATCTATTTGTTGGTGCACTCTTGGTGCACTCTTTGTGCACTCTTTGTTGGTGCACTCTTTGTGCACTCTTTGTGCACTCTTTGTTGGTGCACTCTTTGTGCCAATAGATTATATCTTGACACAACTATTTGGCGTATTTGTTTGTAGTTGTATAGATACATACGTCAATGCAACAGTATTGGAAGGACAAGGGAAACATGACACTAAACTTAATTGAGATTATACAACACCTTTCATATGAAGAAGATAATGTTAAATACTATCTCCACTTTGAGACATTGAAGTAAAAACATGGGGTTTATTTAATTTGCCAAAACAATTCTAAATATCATTATAAAAAGGAACCTTAGAAATGAGAGATCTCTAAAGGGTGTGGTGTTAGAAACAACAAAACAAAAAGTAAATCTCAATGATAGTAATAATATGCTAAGTTTACGATTGATCCACAGATAAAAACCCATCTTAGACACTATATCAAGATTATAAATCATGATATATATGCTCAAATTTGAGGGACATTGAAGTAAAAACATGGGATGATAATGCTAAAGAACACTTGTTACATTCAATGAGATTGTTACATTCAAGTTTACAATTCATTCGAAGACAAAAATCCTTCGTCAAGATAATAATTGAGTACAAATTGTATCTCAAACATAGCGTTTTCTCATGTATTGCTCCAATACATACAAAGTTTCTCTATCATAAGCTGCTTCATTTACTAAAGTGTTGCAAGTATACTCCCGTTTGTTCTTTGCATAAATCCAACCAAGTAACCATGCGCTGATTGTTGTCTCCAAAAAACTTTGAAGCTCCTCTATATTTTTATTCCACATCTTTGGAAAAATCAAGTAGGTTTCGGGAATATTCCACATTACATTGTAGAGGGTATCATAAAAAATTAGTGTGTTATTTCCATCCAGGTCATGAAAAATTCTCCATGCTACATCCAAGTTTTTGTGGTATACAAATCGATATCCAATAAGAAGATCCGTCTTTTGACATGCTGCATGCCCTGCTACTACGACCTTAAACTTTTGATGGTGCCGAGGAAAGCACAACTCAAGAATGCGTCGAGTCCTTTGTAGTCTATTAGTACTCTAGATCCATACCTCAAACCATTGCATACAAAAATCAAGGAAAGTGAATGCATATTTGCGAATCAAATGCCAAACACTTGTATTCTCTTCCACAAGATGCATATGTTTGGCCCAGTCTGGACATACATCACCATGTTGCATCTCAATGGTCTTAAGTAAAACACCATTGAGTTCAAGTATCAATACTCTTCTTTGTTTCCTTATTGTATCTGGGGGTGGTGGAACTCTTTTGCCTCTAGGTACATAAGTCACCAATGATTGGTGCCACCTCAATAGTAAGTTTTCTGTACACTTGAAATCAAAGCTATATGCTTCAACATATCTTGTTGAAAACAAAATGTTTGGTTAATGGACATTCAAAATTTGGAATCTGATTATACTGTCACTCAATGTTTAATGAAACCAGACATTATCCTACCCATAAGCTCAAGTAAGCCTTTTGTAGCCTTGATATGTATGCTTTTGCTACAACTCCACTTATGAGATGACCACGATCATATCCCAAGCGAGTAGCATAAGCAATAGCGTGTTGATCACTCAAAATCCTTCTTTTGTAACACACTTTTAACAAGCTTAGCTGGTCTTTGGATAGTAATGGTACTCCAGCTTTGGATGCCAACATTGCTAGATCCTTGCTTATAGATTCTACTTCTCTTTTTTCCCCTCTTGATTGGACATACTTTAGCTTATCACCATACAATGGTAAGTGTGAAGATGCAGAAGATGAGTTTTCCACTTCTTCTCGCAAAAATAGGGAGGTGAATTGGAGCCATTCTTCCAGTACATCTTGAAAATCGATAAATAAATTATGGCCATGTGTGATAGGAGATTGACCTAGCCGATTAAACAAAATAATAGACCTAATGTCATTTGTATTATTTAGATTTAAAAGGTAGGGTAGAAGGTCATTGCACAGTACGTAGTCGTGCCCTCCTTGAAAACTTTCAGGGAAGAGACAGTTGTCTTTTGGATTAACACATCCCTTGAAAGGGATATCATCAATAAGCAATGTATTCTTCTTATTTCAAATATCTTGGAACTGATTCCAAACCTCGAGTAAAGGTTTAAACATAGCCTCAACAGTAGGCTTATCTGGCCTATACACTTTTCGAAGATTATGGATATAACATTCTTCTTGTCCCCACACCATAAAGAAATGATATTTCTTATGTGCATACTGTTCAAGAGTGTTTACATAGGCACAAACATTCTTGTGTAGCATGGTGGACCAAATACCAACATGAAAGTACTGGCAAATCTCATCCAAAAATTCAAAACACCCGGGGCGAATAACAACTGTGGTGCGACCAATATCAATTCGAATACAATTTTTTTGTGGATGCCTCTTCTCTTCCTTGTTGAGTAAAACTCCATTAAGATCAAGTATAAGTGCATGTTTCTTTATGGTGATTGCACAAGGAATATTTTTTGCATACAATACAGAAGAATGATAACACTTTAATGTGTTTACATACTTAATAATATTAAAACAAGTGATCCTATATTATCAATGAGAGCTAATTACAACAAAACATCCACAAGTTTACTTTCGTTTCATGCTCCCATACTCATCTATGATGATGGCTCCTAGACTTGATTGCATTTCCCTATTGATTGGTGAAGATTGAAATACTAATCTATCTCCATCTCTCTCAAAAGAATATAAACTTCCTAGAGGCCTACTCTTTTGTGTATCGGAACGTAGCTCCTCAACACGTTGCTCTATTTCTTATGTACTTAACTTGTGATTGTTAGAAGCAGCTATACCTGCAAAAATAAATGTCGCTAAGAAACATACTTTTTAACACACAAAATTGCTGAATAAATCATCTTAAATAACATCCTATTGAAAAAGATATACCTTTAGTTTTCTTGGCACCCTCTGCCACCACACAGAGTCCTTGATTTCAACTATTCTCTCTTTATTCGTAGCATATGTAGCCTCATCAATTTCTTCAACACCCTTTGCCCCACAGAGTGCTTGATTTCAACTATTTTCCCTTTATTTGTAGCATATGTAGCCTCATCCATTTGTTCAACAATCTCTTCTTGTCTCTCCTTGGTTGCAAAAGTCTCTTGAAGCTCTTCATTAACTTTATCTTTATTCTCACTAACCTCAACATTAACTTGCAAATTAGGAATGTCCTTAGTCTCTTAAGTCCTATCACTTGAAGGCCTTGAAGATGTTTGCAAAGCTGAATCATCGATGTGATCTACCTCCACCATGTTGTATTCATTATTTCTAGCATTTAAATCATGAGAGTTGATCTCTCTAGTAGGGCTTTCATGATGATGTTCTAGTTGAGCAATGTTATCTTCGTCTTTCCCTTCTTTGTATATATCTGTAAGATTAAAATAAAATGCTATTACTTTTAGGATTTAAATAATACACCAAGGCTAATACAATACTAGTCATTTTTATATCTACACATATACTTTGTATCCAAACTTAGATTACTTGCACTAGCATGGAGAGCAAAGGCTCAATCTGAAGTTCGATCCTTAAAGGACCAGGATGCACTAGCATGGAGAGTAAAGGCTCAAACTCAAGTTCAAGCCTTGAGGCCAGAGTACACTAGCATGGAGAGCAAAGGCTCAATCTGAAGTTCGAGCCTTAAGATCGGTGTACACTTGCATCGAGAGCCAAGGCTCCAACTCAAGTTTGAGCCTTAAGGCCAGTGTACACTAGCATGGAGAACAAAGGCTCCAACTCAAGTTCGAGTCTTAAGGCCACACTAGCATCGAGAGCCAAGGCTCCAACTCAAGTTCGAGCCTTAAGACCGGTGTACACTAGCATGGAGAACAAAGGCTCCAACTCAAGTTCGAGCCTTAAGGCCGCCGGTGTACACTAGCATCGAGAGCCAAGGCTCCAACTCAAGTTCGAGCCTTAAGGCTGGTGGTGTACACTAGCATGGAGAGCAAAGGCTCAAACTCAAGTTTGAGCCTTAACGCCGGTGCACTAACATGGAGAACAAAGACTCAATCTAGGGCGAGCATTAACACATAAGTTCTATGTAGGGGAGGCTCGAACTTAAGGTGGAGTCTATATCCAAGTTGTGGAGTCTATATCCAAGTTGTGAACCCTTATCATTTAGATTATATAATGTGCACAAAGATTAGTTTTACAGGTTCTCGACATATGTGAAGATACAAAAGAGAGCAGCAAGAGGTGCAAACAATCTACGACGAGCAACGATTGACAAATGGCACACTTAGCGTGCAATCAATTAAGCGTTTATATCGGTGTAGACAATCAATTAAAGGACTTACTTGTTGCCGCGTGAAGTATTCAATTAGACGAGGGAACACACGAAATGCAGATGGGGGCACGAAAGTCTCCGATGTCGCACAGTCTTGATGGATGCTTGAAGTATCCGATGGCGTAATGGTTCTGCACGAAATAGAGGTCGAAACGAACGCAGACGTGTCGATTGCGGGAGGAAAAGAAACTGTTAAAAATGCAGGGCTGCAGAGACACAGAAAGCCTCCAAGATCCAAGATTATCAGGCATAGAGAATGACTATTTGAAACGTAGGGCTGCAGAGACACAGGAAGCGGAGATTATTGCGTGAATCTTTCCTAGGCAAAAAGGAATCTTCTAGGTATCTATCTTGTCCCTTCTCCGAACCCTATCGTGTTATATATCAATGGATAGCTTTTGAAGAGTAGAATCTAAATATGTGAGGTTCGACAAATTTGGAGTTCGTTTGTAAAAATTTTATCCAGTGTCCCTTTTTGGAGGGAATATTCCGGTCAAACTTCCTTACAGGGCCCCAATATGAGCTCAAAAATTTCCTAATGGCAGCTTTTTGTCTGGGTGAAATGCGAGGTCGGTCGTCTTTTTTTTTGGCGAGGGAAGCGAAGGCGAAATTTTTTTTGGGTGCGATTGAGGTCGGTGAGGGAAGGCGAAGGCGAAAAATTTTCAGGGTTGGCGGGGAATTTCGGGGTGCGGGCGGGAGGGGGGGATTTCGAAAGTCGGCCGTTGGGGGGAAGTTCGGATTTCGAATTAGGGAGGGAAGTTTGAATTTGAATTTCAGGGGGGGGGGAGGCTGGCTGCGCGCTACGCCGGGAGAGGAGGAGGGGTGGTGGGGGCTGGTTGCGCAGGGAGAGGGGGTGGCATGTGCGCCGACGGAGGAGGAAGGGGGTGGGGGCTGGTTGCGCAGGGAGAGGGGGTGGCATGTGCGCCGACGGAGGAGGAAGGGGGTGGGCTGGTGGATGCGTCGGGAGGGAGAGGGGGGCGGTTGGGCTGGTGGATGCGCCGGGAGGGAGAGGGAGGCGGTTGCGCTGGTGGATGCGCCGGGAGGGAGAGGGAGGCGGTTGCGCTGGTGGATGCACCGGGAGGGAGAGGGGGGCGGTTGCGCCAGGAGGAGGAAGGGGGTGGATGCGCCGGGAGGTGGTGTGTGCGCCCGACGGAGGAGGGGGGGCTGGCGTTGAGGAAGGGAGAGGGGCGGTTGGGGGTGGGGCTGGCTGCGCGCTACGCCGGGAGAGGAGGAGGGGTGGTGGGGGCTGGTTGCGCAGGGAGAGGGGGGTGGCATGTGCGCCGAGACGGAGGAGGAAGGAGGTGGGCTGGTGAATGCGCCGGGAGGGAGAGGGGGGCAGTTGCGCCAGGAGGAGGAAGGGGGTGGGTGGATGCGCCCGACGGAGGAGGGGGGGCTGGCGTCAAGGAGAGGAGGAAGGGGGTGGGCTGGTGTGCGCCAACGGAGGAGCGCCAGGACGCTAGCATAAAGCCGGGTTTCGGTTTCATTCCCCAAGCCCAAGCCCACCAAGCCCAGGCCCAGGCCCCAAGTCCCAGGTCTTTTGATAATAGTTACTTTTACTTTTGGTTATATACCCATCTTCACCCACACCCCACTTGTTCTATGGGATTATCCTAGCTTCCCTCTCTATTCCTACTTACTTGTGTAATAGACAAGGCTCAAACTCAAGTTTGATCCTTGAGCTTGACCTTGAGCTTGAGATTTCTTATTTTCTTCTCTCTTTCCCCATACACCCAAATATACTTATGAACTATGCGATTAAAAATTCAACTAAAATCTATATAATGCACAATGGCTCATTCCCCAAGCCCAAGCTCTCAAGCCCAAGCCCAAGCCCAGGCCCAGGCCCATGTCCCAGGTCTTTTGATTATAGTTACTTTCACTTTTGGTTATATACCCATCTTCACCCACACCCCACTTGTTCTATTGGATTATCCTAGCTTCCCTCTCTATTCCTACTTACTTGTGTAATAGACAAGGCTCAAACTCAAGTTCGAGCCTTGAGCTTGACCTTGAGCTTGAGATTTCTTATTTTCTTCTCTCTTTCCCCATACACCCAAATATACTTATGAACTATGCGATTAAAAATTCAACTAAAATCTATATAATGCACAATGGCTCAAACTTGAGTTTGAGTCTCACGAAGGAGAAGAGTCTCAAATCCAATGTCCATTTGCTCATTTCCATGTCACATTCTCTTCACTAGCATATCGTTTCTCTCTATAATTGCTTTCTCTTTGCCTTTGCTGCTGTTGTAACCACTCACCTTTGCCTTTTGTAGCTATGAAACATTGATGGCTAATTGACACCATATCTTGACTCAATATCCCAATGAAACGGTGTGGCCAGATGCAGAGGGTGATGAAGCCTACCTATTGGGAAACTAGCATATACATGAGGTGAGGATTATCACTTCAATTGGGACGTCTTAATAGCAAACTAGCATATGAAGGTGAGGCTCAAACTTTGGTTGGAGCCTCCAAGCAAACTAGCATCTGTGGGTCAGGTTCAAACTTTACTTTCAGCTTCCTAGAAGCGAAGAACTAGCATCCGCAGGTGAGGCTTTAACTTTTGTTAGAGGAGCCTACCATTCTAGCTAACATATGCAAACTAATATATGTTGTAAGTGAGGATGATAAGTTTAACTGGAGCCTCCTAGCAAACTAACATATGATGGTGAGCCTCATGGAGCCTCCTACTAACAAGCTAGTATATGCAGGCAAAGGCTCAAGCTTTAGATGGAGCCTAGCCTCCTAGCAAATTAGCATTGATAGGTGAGATTCAAACTTTGGTTGGAGCCTGAACTCATGTTGAGATTGAATTACATTTATAGTTTTGTGTACTACCGCGCAAAAACATCGCTTCAGTCTTTCTTATTGAGATTTTGATTTTCTCAGGGATTGCAGGGTCTAAAACAAGGTGCTTCAGTGTTTCTCATTGATGGTTTTGCAAGGAAGGCACGCGGGGTTATTCATTCCATTGATGCATCTCAAACATGTGGTTTTCAATTCATTGGTGAGACATGTGCAGCAATACATGTTCAACAAAGCTTTGATGACACATTTCTCATTCCATTTGCCACAATGGATGCAAGAACAATGTCTCAAGCAGTTGGAAGCATCATCAAATGGCCATTGGTCAACCTTGTTATGGACAGAGACATTACTAATACCAAAGAGGATAATTTTGCGGAACTTATTATTGATCAAGAAGATCACTTTATAGATAGGGAGAGCTGGAAAGAGAAAAGTGTCATCCTCTGGGATGACAACAGATCTACAAAACTTGGCAATGGAGTAGTATTGCTGGTCCACCCATACGAGGCTATAAATTGTAACGAACTAGGGGAGAGTAGCTTGGGTGTCATTATAGAAGGATCTTTGCATCCAAGTTCAACTTGTGTTTCAGGTTTGAATTTGGTTAGTTGGCCGATCAGGCAACTCACATTTGAGAATGGTGAACCATTAGTGAAGGACACAGAATCTTCTTCTATTGATGAGGGTATTCAAGATTACTTCATGCAAAAAAATATTGACAGCCTAAACAAATCAAGTGATGAAAAAGAGGATGATGATGTAGAGGGCAATGATGGCGATAGTTCTGATGACAGACACCATAATGCCATGATCACTGACTATGATATCATTGAAGGGACAAATAAGAAAAGGAGCTATGTCCATAGGGTAAGGGTAATGAAAAATTACGATAAAACCCATGGAGCTGGCAAAAAATGTGATGTTGCAAACATTCACAACGTCGCAACCATTGATTGTTGCAAGAACCGATGTCAAATTGGAGATAGATCCAAAATCATGCAAGCTAGGGTACACTTTTGGGGACACAGCTATAGTACACGATACACATTTGTACTAGATTGCATGGGCATGGCCTATAGACAAGGTCAAGATGACGAGTGCTTTGAGTTCACATTTGATGGGAAGAAGCTTTGTAGTAAAGCATGGTATGTAATGCATGGCATCGATAAGTCAACATTCTATAGGCTCAGAAAGAATGAATGGTGCATGTAATGTCAGTCATGGCAACAGTGGGATAATACGGAAGGGAATGACACATGTTGAGATGGCAAAATCAATCATACAGGGCTTCATAGATAATAATGCCGATCAAATGCCACATAGGTCAAGGACAACTATGCATGGAGCCCGCGAGACCCAACGTGTTCTACCAACAATGTACAAACAGGTGGACATATTGCGTGAAGTGAATGACACACTTGTCTCGTTCGAATACCGGCCACTGTCACAACCATCATTCTCAAGATTGTGGAACACAGAGTTCAAGACAGTTAGTTTATCAAAAACCAGCACCTTCTCAAAATGCGACATTTGTACGGCAATCAAGGTCAAGTTGGGATCAACAAAAAATCAAGAGGAGGCATTTCCATTGCCCCTATCCTGCACATGTGTGTTAGTATGAAAGACTGACTGCATATGTGACACCACTATAATTGCAAGCAAGGAGGCTTTTCTGCTGAGCGCATTTACAACCACATTTTCTTTCCCTGGCCGATACTTTATTTCAAAATCAAATTCTTGCAGGGTCTGCATCCATCTCCTTTGAGGCATGTTGATCCCTTTGGGTGAATATCCACTTCACACTTTGATGATCTGTCATCAAGGTGAATCTTTGTCCCAAAAGATAATGTCTCCACAATTTCAGAGCATACACTACTGAGAGTAACTCCAAGTCATGGACGGCATAATTCATCTCATGTGTTCTGAGTTTTCTGGATTCATAGGCCACTACATGACCTTCCTGCATTAGAGCACTGCCTAAGGCAAATCCACTGGCATCAGTAACTACCTCAAAGGGTTTGGTAAAATCTCGCAATTTAAGGACAAGGTTGGTTACTAAGGCTGTCTTCAGCTTGTCGAAGGCACTCTAACACATTGCAGTCCACCAGTGAAAAAGTGTACTTTTCTTGAGAAGGTTAGTTAAAGGGGATGCTATTTGAGCATACCTAGGTATAAAGATCCTATACCATCCGATTAACCCTAGGAATCCTCTGACTTCCTTTACTGACTTGGGTTCTGGCCATTCAACTACTGCTTGGATCTTTGCGGGGTCAGGAGAAATCCCATCCTTTGACACTATGAATCCCAAGTATTCCACCTGTTCAATAGAGAAGGAACACTTGCTCTTCTTTGCAAAGAGTTGGTGTTTCCTTAGGATTTCCAGGACTTTGCGCACATGATCTTCATGGTGTGCAGCATTCTTCGAGTATACTAAGATATCATCAAAGAAGACAAGAACAAAATCATCCAAGTATTCCCTCAGAACATCTTGCATAAGACGATTGAATGTCGCCGGGGCATTAGTTAATCCAAACGGCATGACTGTGAACTCATAATGCCCATAGTGAGTATTGAATGCTGTCTTTGGGATGTCTTGCTCCTTGATTTTGATCTGGTAGTATCCGGATTTGAGATCTATCTTTGTAAACATTTGGGTACCACTTAACGGATCTAGAAGTTCATCAATCCTTGGAATAGGATACTTATTCTTAATTGTTAATTGATTCAGTCCTCTATAGTCACAATACAGAGTCTTAACGTTCCATCTTTCTTCTTTTAAAAGAGAACGGGCGCTCCCCAAGGTGAGACACTGGAGGTTTGACGAATCCCTGCTCTAACACTTGTCTTAATTGCTCCTTAACACTAGTTTGGTACCAAAACAGGACACTTGAGTGTCCTTTTTTGGGGGTTGCGAAAAAAAATCAAACTCCTAATGTAGGCTTTAAAAACCAAAATGCTTCATTGGGCATGTAGAACATAACCCTATGCTTATGTAAAAAATGCTAAACATATAAAATGCCTTTTTATTTGGAAGTACATAAGCAACAAAGTATCATATGTCTTGAAAATGAACATTTTTCAGGATTTTTCAGGATTTTTCCAAATATGCAAGCATCATTCTCTCAAAAAAAAATCTAATGATATCAATAGCATTTTTCCCAAGATATTTTTATAGCATACATCAGTCCAAGGAGGTAGAAGTTCACCAAAAAAATCATTTTCCTTTCTTAGAATTTTTTCCAAAAAAGTTGTATAAAATCAGCAAAAGTAACGCGTATTATCAAAACTCAATCACGCCACTAAAAAAAATTGTAGTCCTATCAATGAGAATGTTGATTATTGATTTTCATGCTTGAGATGAGATAAATAAGCCATAATTTGATGTGTATGACACTAACTTAGCCTCCACTTAAGTAGGTTCTTATCGCCTAGTTCTAAAAAAACTGTAAAAAATAAAAATACAAAATTTGATCATCTTTTTTCAAAAACTAATCATAACTATGCTTGCACAAGTAGTCTACACCTATAGTTACAACAAATAATGCACTTACACAGCTTTCCCCTTTGATGAAAATCAAAATTAGGCTCATAATTAGACATTTTACGTATTAAAAACAGGTTGCGCAAAAGGCCATGTATGAGAAGAGGCCCAAAAAGTGGCTCTAAAGTTTTGGAAAATTCAAAACAAAGTAGTATTTACCCTATATAACATGGGTGCACCTCAAGTTTTACATTATTAGCTTGCATATGGAAGGAGAAAAATTCATGCTCCACCTGTATATAAAACATCATCTCAATATTAGCGAGTCAAAAATTTATCCAATAATTATCGTTTGATGATTCCAAGATTTAGTTTACATCATGGGCTTTCCATCAAGCCAAGTTTCATGATCAAACTATGTCCCTTCTAAAAGTTATGTACAAATTACTACTATTTTGAAAACAGCAAAAATCATGCGTTTTATCAGCATGCGTCTAAGAAAATTAAAATATTGCCTTGCAAAAGCTAAGAAAAGTGCAATTTAAAAAATCTCAAAATTTTTTTGGGTCTTGAGGAACATCTGTGGATGTTAAGCATTTCAAAACTCTTAATAGATTGCCCACAAAATTCAAGAAAAATGCTAACTTTCAGGACACTTTAGTGTCCAATTACAGAACTAGTGTTAAGCTCTATGGCATTCTGATCTGGTAGTACCCAGATTTGAGATCTATCTTTGTAAACATTTGGGTACCACTTAACCGATCCAGAAGTTCATCAATCCTAGGAATAGGATACTTATTCTTAATTGTTAATTGATTCAGTCCTGTAGTCACAATACAGAGTTTTAACGTTCCATCTTTCTTCTTTTGAAAGAGAACGAGCGCTCCCCAAGGTGAGACATTGGGTCTGACGAATCCTTGCTTTAAAAGTTGTCTTAATTTCTCCTTAAGTTCTATGGCTTCAGGGACTGGAATTTTGTATGCATGCTAGGCTACCAGCTGAGCTCTGGGGGTTAATTTGATCTCATGATCTACTTCACGAGACGGAGGCATCTCAGTCAACTCTTCAAGAAATACATCTGCATACTCACTTAACCACTAGTTCTTTAGCCTTGCATTTTATATCTACCGGATTCATTTTAACAACATACATAGCTTGCCTTTTTCTTAGCCATTTTAAAAATTTGGAAGCCTTGACTAATTGCAGCATTGGGGATCCGGGAATTCCAATTCCTTGAACTTTGGTCCCGTGAAGGTCTAGGAAAGAGATGGTTCCTTTGTGGCAATGAATGTCAGCCTGATTCTTTTGGAGCCAATCCATTCCATGGATTCCGTCATATATTCCCAGGGGTAGGACTCTTGAACTGGCACTCTGTTACGTTACCATCTAAGCTAAATTCAGGTCAGTCTCAAGGTGAGTGAAAAGAATCTTCCCACTGGCTGATTCCACTTGCATAGGTTTCCCTGATTTCTGATTTAGGACTAATTTACACAGACATCCTGGAGAAATAAAAGAATGAATACTGCTTGAATCAATCAAAATCTTGAATTTCTTACCGTGGTACTCTGCTGCAGTCTGGAGGACTGAGAATTGACAGTTATTCCCCTGATGCTCAATTGCTGCATAGATCCGTCCTTTCTCTTCCTCCACTTCCTCAGCTTTGGTGACTGCTCTGGCTGCTGCAAGTCTCAGGTGGAACTCTCTCTCTTTGGTTATTCCAATTCTGGGAGGGAGTTTGGAGACTATCTTGCATGGAGGCTATAAGCTGAGCTGGCACTCTTTTGGGGTTACCCTGATTTTGGTGCTGGTGGGGATCCTGATTGGACTAATATGAAGGAGTCTGTCTCGGAACTCTGGGACCCTAGCTTCCTTGGTCCACAGAATGAGATGGGCAATCCTTGAGCTGGTGCCCAAGTCCCTGACATCCGAAGCATCTGTTCTCGCTTCGAAGGTCTTCCCTTTGTATTCTGGAGAGAGAGCTGGAGTTCCTGAGAATGTACTTCGACGGAAAGGTCTTCCTTCATTTTTGAAGCTTAACACCATATTGGGGAATATGGGAATTTCCCAAGACTTTGGGACACATGGTCAAAACTTTGGATTTCCCATAACTTGAACACCATGAATCCAAAATGAGCGCTTTATGGCTTATTAGATCCCATTTTTCAAGCGCTTTCCAATGATAGGTCACATGATAGGGTTTTGAGAAACTTACAAATATGTTATCCATGTCCTCCTTTTTTAGTGTTTAAAAATGGGAATTGGGAGATTCCCAAATTCACTAATATGGTGTTGCTTCCCGTCTCCACATTCTGGTTAGGACCTTGGTGTCTCTTTGGAGGTGAAAAGTAGGAAGAACTTCTCGGTGTCTGAAATCTCTTGAAGGATGAGGGAGCTAGCTTTGGAGGGACTTTTAGGAGATGAAGGCTTTGGCAGTCCTTCGCCATTCTGACATCTTCTGCCGCCATGGACACTGGCTTGGCATTTTGACCAATGTATCCAAGGGTTCGTTCATTCCCCGAATGAACCTGGCCATAAGTTGCTCTTCATCTAGAGGTGGTGAATATTTGAGTAGAAGAGCAAAGGTCTCGTGATATTCCTCGATGGCTTTGCTCCCCTGCTTTAGCTCTAAGAATTCGTTCATTTTGGTTTCCAAAAATCTAGGGGGGACAAAATCTCTTTCTCAAATAGGTTTTAAGGTCGGTCCAGGACTGAGTATTTCTGTCGAGACGATTGGTGTCATAGTGGTTCCTCCATGCAATTTATAATAGATTTGGCATCATCTGAACTCTCCATTGTTGAAGACCAGCATGCTAACCAACGAGATCCAGTATCAAATTTTTATTCCCGAAAACCTTTCCTTTTTGTCCACCATCAGATATCTTCCTTGATGTACGCCTGGGTGTCCTAGCAACCGCGAGCCCGTGCTGCATTGCCTGGTTAGAATCCTCTAGGATCCTCCTTAGGTATCCTAGCACTTCACTCAGGGACCGCTTCGTCGGCCCTCGCCCATCGTACCGGAAGCGCACCATTTTAACCGTACCGAGGCTGGTGGTCAAGACCTCGGCAGGCTTTGCCACGGGCGACGTCCCTTGACGACTCCCTACCAGTTGTTCCAGCAAACCTCCTTTAGAAAAACATAAGCCAAATGCTTCCTCCAGCATTTTGGCATAAAACAGTCCTCTGAATGAGAAACAGAGTTTCCAATGCAAGTGAGATTCGAGTTTGAGATTGGTTCCAAAGACCCTTTTTCCAATAATTCCCAGTTTCATAATGAGGATCCTTGATCTCTCATGAGGGTAATCTACCCGTCATTTTATCCATTTATCCAACTAGATTCTTGGTGAGATTGGTCAGGGAAAAACTAGATTAGTTCCGGTACTCTATTCTTTGGATTTAGTAACTGGAATTGGTCACGAAGTTTTTGTCTGATTTAGTTCGAGAGGACAATTAGGTTTACTATCCGGTAGTCTAACTAAATTCATTTAGTTTAGTTCTACCAGGATTACTTTCAACTAAACATCTAGTTTTCGAGTAAATATCCATTTAGTGATTTTACCAATTCAATTATCCAAGATTTTCTTTCCCCACATAAATTCTCAACCTTAATTCATTAGGTAGAATTATGATGGAAATTCATCTTTTGACATTAGAATTTAATTCAAATCCATCTTTTCTCAATTATCATGGAAATTCATCTTTTAACTAAAATATCAATACCTATTTTTTTTAATAAACTTGAAATCCTTCCTTTTCTCATTTCAATGAGTGCAATCCAATTATCATGGGAATTTCTCTTTTCCCTAAATTAAATCTATTAAAATTCTTCTTAAAAATTACATAAAAATAACCATTTAATTCCTTTAAGCTAAAAATTCCACTTTTCTCATCTAAACATTTGAATTCCAATATAGTAGGAATTCCTCTCTATGCAAAAAGATAAATTTAATTAATTTTTTCTCTTAAAGTTTAAATAAAAATCTTCATTAATTACTTTGCACTAGGAATTACGCTTTCTTCATTTAATTAATTGGATTCCAATATGGTGGGAATTCCTCTTTCATTTAAAAATTTATCTATACAAAAAGACAAATTTAGCTATATTTTCTCTTAAAAAATTCAATAAAAATCTTCAATAATTCCTTTGCACTAGAAATTATACTTCCCTTATTTAAATATTTGAATTTCAATATGGTGGGAATTCCTCTTTCATCATAAAAATTTATCTATACAAAAAGATAAATTTAATTAAAATCTTTCATAAATTATACATTATTTTAGCATTCCAATTTTTTATTCTCTAAATCATTGGAATACATGGATTTCCAATGTCTTGGGGGTTTCTCTTTTAACAGAAAAAAAATTATAAAAAATTTCTCTTTTTTCTAATTTACTAATTATGCATAATCATAAAAATAAATTTCTTCATGATTAAAATAAGAATCATTCAATTAATCTAGGATGATAATTCCTAGAATATGGTAGGAAGTCCTCTTTTTATATTATGAATGAAAATATTTTATGTGTTTATTTTACAGAAATTTTGCCATAGCTCCACTACTATTATTGATAATTCTCAATTTAATTGAGAGAATGAAGTTTAATATGATTAGTATGAATAGAATGACCACTAATTGGATCATTATCCAATTATGGATTGATTCATAATTTCTCTATGAAATAAATATCATAAAAGCATTAAAAAGCCATTATTTTGGCCTCCAATTAGACAAGCATAAAATTTTCCTTACACGTGTCAAAAATGCATGATTACTCCAAAATATCTCATTTTTTATTAATACACCATAATTTTTAACTAATAAACCTAGTACTTGGTCAACTCATCTTATGTGGGCATTTACTCATTTTTGGGTTTTTTTTTTGTTCTTTGGATTTATCTTGTCCCAACACTTGGATTAATCTTATTGGTCCATAGGAACCTTAATTGGACCATAATCAGATTTTTTTGAAAATCTTGACCCTTAGGCTAAGGTGTTCTGAATCAATTTTAATTAATTCCAATTGCACACCTTGGAAAATCTATTTTGATTTTCTATTTCAGGGAAACATTTTTTTGATATTTGAATAATTTATTTATCCAAAAATATCCTAATTTTGATTTACCACTCTCCAGAATTTCTTTTATCTCACTAGGAAAAACAAGGAAAAATGATATTTTCTTGTATTCAGAATCATATAATAATTACAAGGGATTGAAGTAGAGGCTTATTTGATATTCAGGCTGAGGAGGAATCTTACAGAAACTGGCTTGGCATTCTTCACTAGGACATTCAAGGGCTTGTTCAGTCCTCGAAATGAACCTGGCCATCAGTTGTTCTTCATCCAGCGGTAGCGAGTACTTGAGGAGAGCAAACACTTGGTGATACATTTTAATAGCTCTGCTCCCCTTTGTTAACTCTAAGAATTCATTCATCTTGGTTTCCATAAAGCCGAGAGGACAGAATCTCTTCCTTAGGTAAATCTTGAGATCATTCCATGTCTGGGTGTTCTGATCCAGACGATTTGTCTCGCAGTGGTTTCTCCATGCCACTCTGGTTGTTTCTACTATCTTCAGCCTTGCAAGAGTCATTTTACTTTTCTCATTGTACCCGGTGACATTGAAGTATTCTTCCATTTCTTCGATCCACTTCTCCACATCCTTGCCCAAGTTTTTCCCTTCACCCTTGAAAGGTCCAGGGTGTGATCTATGAAGAGTTTTATGAACATCCAAGTCGAGCTCTTCCTCATCGAGTTGGGGGTTATCATTCCTACCACGATGACCTCAATCCATGATCTTATCAATACGAAAATTCTTGTTAAGTCCCTTTATTTATAATTCAAATCCG
This sequence comes from Cibotium barometz, assembly GCF_041138505.1. NCBI lineage: Eukaryota > Viridiplantae > Streptophyta > Polypodiopsida > Cyatheales > Cibotiaceae > Cibotium > Cibotium barometz. Next base: position 593,960 of record NC_141109.1, read on the forward strand.
ACTTTAGATCCAATTGATTTTGGGGTTCTTTAGATTGGTTAGCCCCCCACAGAATCATGGGATAAAGATCCCTTCTAACAGAAGAACATACAGAACTCATTATGAGAGAATAATTCATTCACATTCTTAACATAGTAATGGTCCATCAGACCAAAAATTCCATTTGATCATTCCTCCATGGGAATTTCAGTTATGCAAGTTTTTAATTTGTCATCCCTTAATTAGATCCACTGGGTCAAGGGTTAACAGCACCAATGTGTCAGCACAATCCACTAATCTCATAGTGATTTGTTGAAGTCATAATCGTCATTCCAGTTACCAATATCATCACTGGGATTTGTCCCATTCATCCTCATTGTGGCTTTGTTCAACTTATCTCCTTTCAACCGAAATTGAGGAATCATCATCTTTCAATCAGAATCCAAATAAACTCATCAATTATAAACCAAAATTCTAAAATCATATCAACGAGCATTCGAATTCATCCTCTGGATAGCATTTTTGCTTATAACTTCAAGGTCTTAGACTTACTCATATATGTTGTCAGATAGAGCTACAAATATACCCACGGTATATACGGGTAGTCACGGTCCTTGGAGTTATAAGGTAAATACCATCATATCTAGGCCTCAAGCAAGTCAGGGATTCCATACAAGTGCAGTACTTCCATCCTGAAGACCCAATTACCAATTTATGAATACCAGTTTGTATGAATTTCATCACAATTACAATCTTTTAATGGTACTTCATAAATTCTTGACATTTCTTGCTTCTTCGTTGATCCACTTTTTAGCCAATTCGCTCTGATACTAGCTGAAAGATCCCTGCCCCCTCCGTGCAACGACCGAAATCAGGGGTGCTAGCAGCAAAAGTAGCACTTCTTGTGCAGGGTAGAGCCTCTCACTCAGGGCCTCACCCCCACGGATATCCGGACAAGAGACTAATCCCTCAGTTCTTCCAAAACCAAACCCAGAAAAACTTCCCTCGTCTAGAAAGCACGGGCGATTCCTCCAGGATATTTTTATTCTAACGTATTCAAGAGCCTTAGCTAACCAAACTGATCCGACCAAACCCGTAAGTCACATGATCAGATCAAGGAAAAGACTTGCACTTGGATCATAGAGACCAACGTTTTTTTCCTCATCAAGAGACACATCCGTTGATTCTTTTCCATAGAACAAAGACTATCCGGGATTTACTTCATCTATCATAATATAACAGAACTGAGTCTCATTTTAGGGATCCATCAGTCTAGCCTAACCCCATCCAATTTCATGGGTTAGCCAACTGCCCCCAACCACTGTAGTGATAGGATCCATTTCATGGGTTAGCCAACTGCCCCCAACCACTGTAGTGATAGGATCCATTTAGGAGTTTGGTTATGTTCTATTCCGGGTACCAGGGAAAAGAGTTCCTAGGCCCCCTAGCCATTGCTTCAAGCAAACTTCAAGATAGTCACACCACTTACACACCCAATATGAAATTGCCTATTCCATAGATTCAGCTGTCTTTAAAACAATCTTTTAATGAAACCATAGTATCACTCATCATAATCCTCCAAAATATCCAGGTTGAATTCTAATTTCCAATCATTCCTTCATTGGTGTACCTATGGCAGCATTGGCAACTAGAACGCTCACCACCTATCCACTCAGGGGCCTTTTCAATAGTTCCTAGCTCATAGTACCCGAAAATATATTCACTTATAAAAATCCAGATGGACTCTCCCTTGAAGATCAGCAAGATCAACCAACAAATCCATACAAAAGAGCCATGGACTCATCTGTTGAGGACCAGCAAGGTCAATCAACCAGATCCATGCCTGAGTTTAGAAAACAACTCTAACACCTTGTTCCATTTTTCTTCCTCGACGCACATGTGGGTATCTTCCGTGACCCTGAGCCTGAGCACCGTATGGTCAACAGCCTCTAGGATCCTTCGCAGGTCACCTAGCGCTTCACTCATAGGCTGCTTCCTTGGTCCCTCATCCACTATACTAGAAGCTCACCATTTAAATCAAACCGAGGCTGGTCCAAGACCTCGTCCGACCTTGCTACACGAGACGTCCTTCATTGACTCTCCGTCAGCTGTGTTGCAACTTTATCACTTAGGTCTCCCACGATCTCATTCACAAGATGGTCAAAATGCTTCCCCAATATTCTTGACATAAAACAAGATTCATTTAAAAACAGGTCATAAATACAGTTTCTAATAACGAACTCTCATCTTTCCACATTGTTCCACATCATTTCTTGTTATTCCAGATTCTTCTACATTAATTCACATTGCTTAATCCACATCCAATCATATGTATTCCCATCGTCCTTCGTCATCCATTCTCATCTAGTCACATCATATTACATCTCATTACATATATCCTCATCACATCTCATCCATTCACATCTACCCATACCATAGCACATCACATCACATCCATTCACATCTATCCTGATTCACATCACATCACATCCATTCACCTCACATCTCATCCATTCACATCTATCCCGATTCATATCACATCATATCTCATTCATTCACATCTATCCCGATTAACATCACATCACATCACATCCATTTTACATCACATCACATCCATTCACATCACACCTCATCCATTCATATCTATCCCGATTCACATCACATCACATCACATCCATTCACATCATATCTCTTCCATTCACATCTATCCCGATTCACATCACATCACATCATATCTCTTCCATTCACATCTATCCCGATTCACATCACATCACATCTATTCACATCACATCTCATCCATTCACATCTATCTCGATTCACACCATGCGTCACATCACATCCATTTCACATCACATCACATCTATTCTCATCCCATCCACATCTCTTCACATCCACATCCATTCTCATCCCATCCACATCACTTCACATCCACATCCATTTACATCACATTCACATCTTATCACATCCACTCACATCTTATCAAATCCTATCACGTTGCATTCACATTTTATCACATCATATTCTCATCTTATTCACATCGTTTTCATATTTAGTAACATTTTCTACTTTCGATACCGATGGGACTTTTTCTAAATTTCTGCCAATTGCTTGGCCTAGTTAAAGGTTCTTTTTCTGGATGGATATTTTCATATTCTTTCTTAAATTTCTCAAGTGAAATATATTCAATATTATTCTTTTGAGTAAAAGATTCATGGGATCTACAAAAATCAATTCTACCCATATTTCCTAGTAATGCTCAAAATTCCACTTTTGATAAATACTCATAATTTGAATTATGCTGAAAATTCCTCTTTTTCCATTTAATTTCTTGGATCTCAAATATCACGGGAATTCCTCTTTTTGCATTTAAATGGTTGAATTCCAATTGTCATGGGAATTCCTCTTTTATCATAAAATAATTTTATCTAGAATTTCTATTTTCTTTAATAAAATGTCCATTATTTCAATTGTGCCAAGAATTCCACTTTTAACATTTAAATGATTGAATTCCAAATGTCATGGGGATTCCTCTTTTATCATTTAAATTTTCTCATGCATAAAATAAATTTATCTTTTCTTTAATGAAATATCCATTATTTTAATTGTGCCAAGAATTCTACTTTTACCATTTAAATGATTGAATTCCAAATGTCATGGGGATTCCTCTTTTATCATTTAAATTTCCTCATGCATAAAATAAATTTATCTAAAATTTCTCTTTTCTTTTTAATAAATATCCATTATTTCAATTGTGCCAAGAATTTCACTTTTACCATTTAAATGATTGAATTCCAAATGTCATGGGAATTCCTCTTTTATCATTTAAATTTTCTCATGTATAAAATAAATTTATCTAAAATTTCTCTTTAAAAAAATATTCATTATTTTAATATACCAAAATTTCTCTTTTTCCATTTAATTACATGGATCTCCATTATCATGAGAATTCCTCTTTTTGCATAAAAATAAAAATAGCAAAAATTCCTCTTTTCTTAATTTAATTATTTATGCATAAATACTAAAAATTAGTTTCCCATGAATTTGATGAAAATCATTCTTTTAGCATAGGATGTCCAATCCTAGAATATGGTAGGAAGTCCTCTTTTCACATTATGCGCATAAAAATGAGTTATGTATTAATTTCTAAAAGTTTTGCCATAGCTCCGCTGCTGCTATTATTGATAATTTTTAATATTTTTAGAAATAAAAAGACTTTGTAGTATAATTATGATAGAATAACTATCATTAGACCTAAATCCAATTTATGGAATTAAATCATAAGTTTACTATAATGTTATTAGCATAAAAGCATAAAAAATCATTTTCTTAACCTCTAGCTTAACAAGCTTAGAGATTGATTTTGAATTAAGAATTTATCAATGAGAAGCATTCATTTGCTAAAGAATTAGTCATAGGAGTGACTATTCTTTTGGGGAGAGAGAGATATACATAAAAAACATCCTAATTAAGCATAAATATAAACTTTTTGTATAAAAAACATCCTAATTAAGCATAAATATAAACTTTTTGTGTTTATTCATTAGAATTCTTATAGAAAGCTTAATTTGCATTGAAAAACAATTCATTTTAAACTTCTCAAGCTTGAGAGGAGTTGAGCAGTGAAATCATTGAGAATATTAAAGAAAACCATGAAATTACATCTTACCTCTTGATTTTGCTTGCTTCTCTATCTTAGAAGGAACCCCAACCAATCAATTGGTTTAGTATGTTAAGAAGAAGTCTCCAAGGATTGTTGAAGAGAGAGAGAAGCTCCAATCTCTCCAAAAGTAGAGGATTTTTAAGGGATAATAGAAAATATCATTATTTTAATGTAATACTGGCATGGTATAGTTCACATATGAGAATACAAAAGAATGAGGGTCTATTTATAGGTGAGGGAGGCCACTAACTGAGTCCAACTAAGTTCTAGAATTTTCCAACTTCTGTTTGGCTGAATTTGGACAAGATTTGGATCAGTTTGGCTCTCTGAGATCTTTCTTTCATTTTAGAGAGGGGAATAATTACAAGAATAGAAGGGGAGGTTGTTACATCTTTACACTTCAAAAGCTAGAGGGAGGAATATTACACATCCACCATGTCACAAAAAGCATAGATGGAGACCAGGCGCACTGCTATTTTTCAAGAAATAAGAAAGTATCAGAAAAGCACAAACTTAATCATACCGAGGGCGCCATTTGCAAGACTGGTGAGACAGATATTGCAAGATCTCCATCGAATGTCTCGTAATAGGTTCTATGCAAGAATTAGTTCTAGAGTCAACAATGTGCAACGATGGTCAGCCCAAGCATTGCTAGCTCTTCAAGAAGCAGCTGAGGCATATTCGGTGGACCTCATGCATGATGGTCAATTGGCAGCTATTCATGCAAAGCGCTTCACTCTTATGGACAAGGATTTGAGACTTGTACAAAGGATTCATAATAATAGTGATGCCTTGAGTCTGAATATGGATAATATGATTTGAGTAAATCATATGATGTGTTATAAACCTGTGTTTCAATGTACTTGTAATGTATGAGAAGTGCTTTTAATACAAGTACAATTTGATGTTTCTTTCTTAATATCTTGGGTGTTATTATCTTTTTCTCTCGTATAGTTTTCAAGTTTATTGCATTATTTTTTTGTTCACAGGCCTCATATGGATTTAGGATTTTTCACACATGTATGCATGAAAGACTATAAGTGTATAAAATGAAAATGAATTTAGAAGTTTTAAAAATTTTATCTTTACTAAAAAAATATAATAAAAATTACTTTACAAATTAGATTACTTTAAACATGGAACAAAGTTCTAGGAACCCTAGGGAATTAGTGAGATGTTGCATCAGGGGGGCTCTTATAAATAAGGAAATTACTAAATATAATAAAAATTACTAAAAAATTTAAGAGTTATTTATTTTCATTCTATAAAAATATAAATATAAGTTATATTTTCAATTTTTAAAGTTATAAATATAAGTTGAGTCTTTTGTTTTCATTCTATTCTTGTTTTATCTTCTTCAAGAACATGGCTCACACGAAGCAAACTACCAAGAGGGTTGATCCAGTGAAGGTCAGGTCCTCCACCACCGCCCACACATCGCAAAAGTTGGTGTGGAGACCCGACACCATCGCTCTTTGGGAAATCAGAAAGTATCAAAAGACGACAAACCTTGTAATCCCGAGGAGGCCTTTTTATCACCTCATTAGGGTGATTATGGATGATTTGAATGCGAGCCAGCTATCTCGATGGCATCGTCAGGTTGATAATAGTGAGGCTCCCACACGATGGACAGCAGTAGCTTTGGAAGCTCTTCAAGAGACTGCTGAAGCTTTTTTGGTGGACATATATGGTGACACAGTGTACGCAACAGTCCATGCCAAGAGAGTCACCATCACTGATAAAGATATGTGGCTAGTTCTATGCATGCGGAAGGGAGGGAAGATTATGGTGATGATGAGCCGTAGTTTAGGGTTTAGGATAATCTCATGTATATTTCACAATGTAATCTCATGTGATCATGATGTAAATGCTTTACTTAATGAAAATATTTTTTTTTGATCCTTGCCAAGTGTCTACTTGTACTGTAGTTTCAATTTCAAATTAATGATCAAATATTATTTGTTGGTTTCGATTTTAAATTAATTGATTAAATAATATTTGTTGATCGCATGAATACAACAAAACTTTAAAAATATATTTTTTAAATTTTAATTTTAAATTGATGATCAAATATTATTTGTTGATTTTAATTTTAAATTAATGATTAAATATTATTTGTTGATCGCACGAATACAACAAAACTTTAAAAGTATACTTTTATTAATATAGAAACAATTACATCATGACATAGAGGCAAGTACAAAAACCTTAAACTTTGTGCCTCTTAGAACTAGGCTCAGTAGTAGAGTTAGTAGGAGGTTTAAGCAAAGGAATTACAACAAAATTTCCTTCGAGCTCAAGCTGGATAGCATGAAGATCAATCTTCCCAGTGGGCAAGGCCAACTAGTGAATGAATCTTCCCCTCCACGCTGAGCTTCGAACAAGTATAGGAGCTTGCAGCGCGCTTCACAAGCACCACCTTCTCTAAGCTTGATTTCACAGGCATGGACTTGAATGCAGCACACCGTTTGTTAAAGCTATGTACTCCTTCAAAGCTACATCCTGGACGCTTCCTCCGCCACCCCTTGTTCCACCATCTGTAAGATTCCTCCCCAGCCTCTCAAAATGTCCAGCATCTTTCCCTGTAATCAATCCCTCTTCAGAAATATAAAAGACTTGTTTCTAACTGTTTTAACCTAGAGAGAGAAAATATTCTAGAGAGAGAATATTCAGATTTTTAATATTTTTGAATAGAAAATTATCTCATCTTATCAAAATGAGTTTCCCTGAAACAGAAATTCAAAAAGAACTTTCCAATGTGCAATTGGAATTAATTGGAAATGGGTATAAAGGACCTTAGACTAAGGGTCTAGATTTTCAAAAATTTTTGATTATGGTCCAATTAAGGTTCCTATGGGCCAATAGCATCAATCTATGTGTAGGGAGGAGATAAATCCAATTTGTAAAAGAAGATATCCAAAAATGAGTAAATGCTCACATAAGATGAAGAGTTGAAAATGTACAAGGTTTATTAGTAAAAAACTATGAGCAATATTAAAAATATGAGATATTTTGGGTATAATGATTCCATTTTGACACATATGGAAGGAAGGGGAGTTCTTTAAAGGAGGTGCATATTTCACATAAGATGAAGAGTTGAAAATGTACAAGGTTTATTAGTAAAAAACTATGAGCAATATTAAAAATATGAGCTATTTTAGGTATAATGATTCCATTTTGACACATATGTAAGGAAGGGGAGTTCTTTAAAGGAGGTGCATATTTCACATAAGATGAAGAGTTGAAAATGTACAAGGTTTATTAGTAAAAAACTATGAACAATATCAAAAATATGAGATATTTTGGGTATCCAAAAATGAGTAAATGCTCACACAAGATGAAGAGTTGAAAATGTACAAGGTTTATTAGTAAAAAACTATGAGCAATATTAAAAATATGAGATATTTTAGGTATAATGATTCCATTTTGACACATATGTAAGGAAGGGGAGTTCTTTAAAGGAGGTGCATATTTCACATGCTTGAATGAGTTTTAAACTCATAAAAATTGAGATATTTCATCTCTCCTCTCTCCTCATTCAAGTCTAGTTCCAAAAAGTTAGCTTAACTGACCTAAAAATGGTCAAAAATTGACCAAACTGATTTGGAAAATTCTAGAATCAGTTTGTTTGGTTAGGAGCTCAATTTTTCCTATAAATAGAAGCCTCCTCCTTGTTGAAAAATATATAGTGTTTATGCATTGTTACTCTACTCCACCTAAGCCAAGAACTGTGAATTCATTAATAATTCACTAGTTTTTGGAGCTTCCCTCTTTCTTCAATCCCCATTAGTGGCTCCATCAACATACTTAACCAATTGATTGGTTGGGGGCCTCTACCGTGAACAAAGAATCAAGCAATTTGTAAGGTAAATGGTGAATTTTTATCTCTTCTATAATTTCTCAATGCTTCTCTCTTCTCAACCCCTCTCAAGCTTGAGAAGCTTAATTGGAATGGTTTTTGAATGCTATTGAAGTTAATTGATGAATGTTAGTGAAGAGTTACATAATTTGATGAATGTTAGTGAAGAGTTACATAATTTGATGAATGCTATTGAAGTTAATTGATTAATGATAGTTAAGAATTACATAAATTTTCATCTATGCTTAATTCTAATGGTTTTTCTATAATTTCTCTCACTCACTCAAGAAATGGTCATACTCATGACCCATTCTCAATCCAAATGAAGCTTTTCATAAAGCTTTTCCTTAATCCAAGATTAAGCTATGCTTGAAGCCAAATTAATGGCTTTTTTCTATGCTTTTAGTTTATGTATATTGATGATTCAATCCATTATGGATTGATGATCCAATTAGAGACCATTCTATTTTTTTCCTTAATGATAAGCTTTATCCCTTAGAAAAATTGAGATTTATCAGTCATAGCAGCGGAGCTATGGCAAAATTTTTATAAAAATTACGCATAAAATAATTTCATTCAAAGAATAAAAGGAGGACTTCCTACCATATTCTAGGAATTATCATTCTAGATTGATTGAAAGAATTTCATTGTAATTATGGAGAAATTAAATTTTTATATTATGCATAATGGATAAGTTTTTATATCAAAAGTGTTACTTTTATCATTTTTATTTACACGCATAGAAGTATGCATAATGGATAAATTTTTATATCAAAAGTGTTACTTTTATCATTTTTATTTTCATGCATAAATTTTTATATCAAAAGTGTTACTTTTATTATTTTTATTTTCATGCATAGAAGTATGCATAATGGATAAATTTTTATATCAAAAGTGTTACTTTTATCATGCATAAAAGTATGCATAATGGATAAATTTTTATATCAAAAGTGTTACTTTTAGCATATTGAATTTCATGCATAGGGATATAAAAAAAAGATTATTTTATTGTAAAAATGTTTTTTTTAAATGATTATTTTATTATAAAAGTGTTACTTTTATCACATTTGAAATTCTTACATAGAGGTATGCATAAAAGATGATTATTATATTGTAAAAATGTTACTTTTATCATAATTGGATTTCATGCATAGAGTTATGCATAAAAGATATTTTTATACTAAAAGTGTGATTTTCATCATAAATAGATTTTATGCATAAATTAGATGCATAAGAGAAATTCTTTCATTCTAAAAGTGTAGTTCCTACTAAATTGAATTTATGCATAAGAAGATGCATAAAAGATTGATTTTAATTCAAAAGTGTCATTCTCATCTAAAATGAATTTATGCATAGGAAGATGCATAAAAGATTGAATTTTAATTCAAAGTGTCATTCTCATTTAAAATGAATTTATGCATAGGAAGATGCATAAAAGATTGATTTTTTTTTGAAAGTGTTAGTATCCTTAAATGGAATTTATGCATAATTAGATGCGTAAAGAAATTTTATATCAAATATAAGAATTCCCTTATATTCTATAAATAGATATGGGAAGGGATAGGATGCGATAAGAGATGTATGAGATGTGATAAGACATATATGAGAAGAGTTATGATGTGATAAGATGAGTTAGGATGTGATAAGATGAGTTAAGATGTGATAAGAGACCTATGGGATGAGTTAGGATGTGATAAGATGAGTTAAGATGTGATAGGAGACCTATGGGATGAGTTAGGATGTGATAAGATGAGTTAGATGTGATAAGAGACCTATGGGATGAGTTAGGATGTGATAAGATGAGTTAGGATGTGATAAGATGAGTTAGATGTGATAAGAGACCTATGGGATGAGTTAGGATGTGATAAGAGACCTATGGGATGAGTTAGGATGTGATAAGATGAGTTAAGATGTGATAAGATGTGTATGGGATGAGGTAAGAAGTGTATGTGATGAGACAAGATGCATATGAGATGAGTTAGGATGTGATAAGATGAGTTAAGATGTGATAAGATGTGTATGGGATGAGATAAGAAGTGTATGAGATGAGATAAGATGTATATGGGTTGTGATAGGGCGAGAATGGATGTGATGTAAAAGAATAGATGTGAAGGTGTATGAGGCTATATGAATGGAAATGTAGAAATGGATAAATGTATGTGGATGTAAGAATGTGAAAACGGATGTATACATGTAGATGTAGATGTATGGATGTGAATGTGATTATGGATGCGGATGTATGCATGGAGATGTGGATGTATGGTTATGTATGTGGATGTGGATGTATGAATGAGGATGTGAAAATGGATGTATGCATGGATGTGTATGTAGAATAATGAACGTGAATGTGTATGGAAAATAATGTGTCGTCAATATGAGTAAATGGATGAAAATGAATACACATTGAATGGAATGTGGATTAAGTAAAGTGGATTGTGGAGGGATAATGTAGAAAGACGAGAGTTCAATATAGAAACTTTATTTTATGACTGTTTGTAAATGACTGTTTTATGTCGAGAATGCTGGGGAAGCATTTTGACCGTCTTATGGATTAAGGTCATGGAGACCTAATTGATAAAGTTGCAACTGCTGACGGAGAGTCAATGGAGGACGTCTCGCGTAGCAAGGTCGGCCGAGGTTTTGACCAGCCTCGATTCGATTTAAATGGTGAGCTTCCGGTACGGTGGATTAGGGACCAAGGAAGCGGCCTATGAGTGAAGCGCTAGGTCACCTGCGAAGGATCCTAGAGGGTGCTGACCATACGGTGCTCGGGCTCTGGGTCGCCGAAGATACCCACACGTGCGTCGTGGAAGATATTAGAACAAGGAGTAAGAGTTGTTTTCTGAAACCGGGCATGGATCTGATTGATTGACCTTGCTGGTCCTCAACAGATGAGTCCATGGCTCTTTTATATGGATCTGTGGGTTGATCTTGCTGATCTTCCACGGAGATTCCATTCTATTATATGAATATATTGCTGGTTACTATGAGCTAGGAACTATGGAAAAGACCCCTGAGCGAACAGGTGGTGAGCGTTCTGGTTGCCAATGATGCCATAAGTATACCGATGAATGAATGACTGGAAATAAGGATTCAACCAGAGACTAAGGATTGCCATCAGTGACATAATGGTTTCATTAAAGGATTGTTTTAAAGTTAGCTGATGCTAAGAAAAAGGCAATTTCATATTGGGTGTGTAAGTGGTGTGACTAGTTTTATGTTTGCATGAACTTTCCGGCTAGGGGGCCTTGGAACTCTTTTCCTTGGTACCTGGGACAAAACCTAACCAAATTCCTAATTGGATCCCATCACTATAGTGGTTGGGAGGTTGGCTAATCCATGGGACTGGATGGGGTTAGGCTAGACTGATGGATCCATAAATCGAGATTTAAATTCTATTATTACGATAGATGAAGTAAATCCCGGATAGTAATTATTCTATGGATAGGAATCAACGGCTGTGCCTCTTGATGGAGAAAAAAGCGTTGATCCCAATGATCCAAGTGCAAGTTTCTTCCTTGATCTGACCAAGTACCGTTAGAGGTGCAGTCGGATCAGTTTGATAATGATCTTGACTACGTTAGAGTAAAGAGTTATCCTGGTGGAATCGCCCGTGCTTTCCGGGTAAAGAAAGTTTTTTTCGGTTTCGGTTTTGGATAAACTGACGGATTAGTCTCTTGCCCGGATATCCATGGGCGAGGCCCCGAGTGTGAGACCCCTACCCCGCGCACAATGTGCTACTTCCGCTGCTAGTACCCCGAATCCGTTGTGCGGTGGAGATCGGGATCTTACAGTTGGTATCAAAGCCAAATTGAAAGTTAATAAGGATAATTAAATTCTTATCTGAAATTGGCAATAAGAATTCAGAAACAGCATTTTCATAATGTATTTTCATTCAGTAAGCTTCTTTAATGAAGAAATTTTAATCAAAGAAATTGTTTTTATAGATGGAAGTTCCCCATTTATTTGGTATTTCTGACCTCACCCAGTCTCAAGATATGATTGCATTTGCCTTCGAGCATCTCATCTCTTCCACTTCAACTCGAACAAGCCGAGCAAGACTCGCACGCCATTTCGAGGAATTATATTTTCCTAACCTAGTGGAGAGACAACAGCATAAGTGGTTTGCAGGGCTATATATCCACGCCTCTTGTGCAACCGACATGCAATGCTGAGGCAGAACCTCTCATTGGCCATGATTTTGATAAAGCTGAAAATGACGTGTGGTGTCATTCTATATCTTTCAACGCCTCAATATTTCAGACTTGCTTGCCGAGTTTATAAACTCTTTGGTCGATTTATCCCTAAGGAGAAAATAATAGCTCCCTTCGCAATTAGAGAAATTATGTAACAGGGCATGACTATGGCCCAGTACCGTCGTCTTATGCATCTCTCGAAGAGATTTTGAATTTTGGAGCCGAGCCACTCTATGTACTTATTGCAACTTGTATATAAATATACAAATGTTTTTTTTATTTTGATTGTTTACGGACGATCGGATAAAGAAAAATCTGTTTATCAGACTTATGTCATAGATCTCCAATAAGATCAACTGAGGAGCCAATTATGTCAAAAGTTTATCAAGACGCACAAAAAGGTTGTAATTGTGTGATATAACTCATACAAATTATTAATTCAAATTGAAATTCGTAAATTAGTAATTGGGTCTTCAATTGAAGTACCGCAATTGTATGGAACCCTGACTTGCTTAAGGCTTAGACATGATGGTATTTACCTTATAGTTTCGAGTTTCATGACTATCCGTATATACCGAGGGTATAACTGCAGCTCTTTACCGGCAGTATATACGAGTAAATCCAAGACTTGAAATTATAAGCATTAATGCTATCCAGATGATGATTTCGAATGTGGTTGATATGATTTTTTAATTCTGTTTGAGAACTGATGAGTTGATTTGGATTCTGATTGAAAAATGATGATCCCTGAAAATGGATTGAAATGTAATAAACTAAGCGAAACCACAATGTGGATGATTGGGACGAGTCCTGTGATGATATTCATAACTAGAATGATGATAATGAATTCAGCAAATCACTATGAGACTAGTGGATTGTGCTGTCAAATTGCTACTATTAACACTTGTCACGGTAGATCAAGTTAAGGGATGATAAACTGAGAACTTACTTAACTGAAATTCCCGTGGAGGAATGTTCAGAAGGAAATTTTTTGGTCTAATGGACCATTATCGTATGAATGATATGATCTAAATGAATTATTATTTAATGATGAGTTCTATATAAGGAATATTTATCCCAGTATTCTATTGGGTTGACCAGAATATAAGGAACCCAGAATAAATTGGAACAAAAGTTGTCCTCTACTTTGCAAGATGAGGACATCTCGCACCTTTTTAAGTGGGATAGAAGTTTGTAAGATTCCTCCCCCCAACCTTCGAGGTATATAGGAGTAAGAATCTCCTTTTTTGATCTTATAATTATTCCTTCTCTAAATAAAAGAAAGATTGTGTTTAAGAAGGGAAGACACTATACCCAGAATACCTTCTCAGGAGCCCACCTATTTTAAAGATTCAGAACCATGAGTTCAGAAGTGAGAACCAGTGTTTTGGATGCCAAGGTTTTGACCATCAGTTAAAAGATTGCCCGACTCCTACCATGAAAAGGGCACAGGGAAGTCTAGAACCCAAATTCAGAGACCAATTCCTTCATACCAATCTAATCAGGGTCCGTCTCTCGGACAAGATTGCTTAACTCCATTAACTAGGTCCGACCCATTGATTAGAGTCGAGATGACCAGTCAAATGCTTGGCGACTTAGAGCAACAGATGTAGGCAATTCATAAAGATATAAACGCTACCCAGGATCGACAGAGACAATATACAGATAAGAAGAGGACAGTCAGAGAATTCAAAGAAGCAGTTATAGTCTTCATTTGAATATGGACCAAAAGAGTTTCTTTATCTCTAGGGGAGTATAAGTAGTTATCCCCCAGCTTTTGTGGACCAAAGAAAGTAAGTGACTTAGCCTACAAACTTCTTTTATCTCCTCATCTCAAAGTTCTTAATGCCTTCTATAGAAATATGTGCCAAACCCAAATCATGGAAAGACCGAAAAACTTCAGTGGCAAGATACCGTTGGCTTCTAGATTACGCTAACTCCTTCCTTTATATAAGTTGTAACTTTTACTTATCGCTCACAGTAATCTTACTTCCATCGATCTCCCTTCTTCTTAATCTCCTTCATGGCTTGGCAACAGGAATTAGTTTTATCCATCATGATTTCTCACCTTCAAGACGCAAGCCAGTCTGTGAAGAAGGATTTTATAGAACAGTATGAGCGCTCACTTTTTCCTCAATTGGGAACGTCTGTAGCTCAAACCAAATGGCAGACCTATCAAGACATAACTAGGGTAACACCTTGGGGTCAGCAGCACTTTCGCAACAATGTCCGCTTGGCCATGGTTATTGAACCCTTGTGTTTGGGTCCTAGATACTACTGCGTCATGAGATCAAGACATCTTGGGTTTTCTGAGCGGGTCTTCTTACTGGCGTGTTTTCTTCCTCATCAGAAGATATGCCTTTACCCCGTTTTTGGCTTGCCTCTCAGAGGTCCTTTTGTTAGATCACCTCATACCACTGAGATAGGTGCGGCAATAACCAACAAAATTATTCCCATAGATGAGTTACCTTATACGTGCGCAGCTTGTGAGTGCTTTTTTTGTGATCATATGATGGACGGGCTTATGGAAGTGTAAAGAGTTCTTCTATCTTTACTGTATATGTTCCAAGAATGAATAAAGTTTAAATCTTGTTCTTGTCTTGACCCTTACTCTCTTTGAGACTTTTTTTAATTGGTGGTTAACCTTAATTAAAAAATTTCTCTCAGTCTCATACTTGTGCATCTTGCGAAATTACCCCCAGTTTGTGAGATGAGGGCATCTCGCGTTTTTCAAGTGGGAGAGAATGTAAGACTCCTCCCCAGCCTCTCAAAATGTCCAGCATCTTCCCCTGTAATCAATCCCTCTTCAGAAATATAAAAGACTTGTTTCTAACTGTTTTAACCTAGAGAGAGAAAATATTCTAGAGAGAGAATATTCAGATTTTTAATATTTTTGGATAGAAAATTATCTCATCTTATTATTATAAGTTCCCCTGAAACAGAAATTCAGAAAGAACTTTCCAATGTGCAATTGGAATTAATTGGAAATGGGTATAAAGGACCTTAGCCTAAGGGTCTAGATTTTCAGAAATTTTTGATTATGGTCCAATTAAGGTTCTTATGGGCCAATAGCATCAATCCATGTGTAGGGAGGAGATAAATCCAATTTGTAAAAGAAGATATCCAAAATGAGTAAATGCTCACATAAGATGAAGAGTTGAAAATGTACAAGGTTTATTACTAAAAAACTATGAGCAATATTAAAAATATGAGATATTTTGGGTATAATGATTCCATTTTGACACATATGTAAGGAAGGGGAGTTCTTTAAAGGAGGTGCATATTTCACATAAGATGAAGAGTTGAAAATGTACAAGGTTTATTAGTAAAAAACTATGAGCAATATTAAAAATATGAGATATTTTAGGTATAATGATTCCATTTTGACACATATGTAAGGAAGGGGAGTTCTTTAAAGGAGGTGCATATTTCACATAAGATGAAGAGTTGAAAATGTACAAGGTTTATTATTAAAAAACTATGAACAATATTAAAAATATGAGATATTTTGGGTATCCAAAAATGAGTAAATGCTCACACAAGATGAAGAGTTGAAAATGTACAAGGTTTATTAGTAAAAAACTATGAGCAATATTAAAAATATGAGATATTTTAGGTATAATGATTCCATTTTGACACATATGTAAGGAAGGGGAGTTCTTTAAAGGAGGTGCATATTTCACATAAGATGAAGAGTTGAAAATGTACAAGGTTTATTAGTAAAAAACTATGAACAATATAAAAAATATGAGATATTTTGGGTATCCAAAAATGAGTAAATGCTCACACAAGATGAAGAGTTGAAAATGTACAAGGTTTATTAGTAAAAAACTATGAGCAATATTAAAAATATGAGATATTTTGGGAATAATGATTCCATTTTGACACATATGTAAGGAAGGGGAGTTCTTTAAAGGAGGTGCATATTTCACATGCTTGAATGAGTTTTAAACTCATAAAAATTGAGATATTTCATCTCTCCTCTCTCCTCATTCAAGTCTAGTTCCAAAAAGTTAGCTTAAGTGACCTAAAAATGATCCTCCTTGTTGAAAAATATATAGTGTTTATGCATCGTTCCTCTACTCCACCTAAGCCAAGAACTGTGAATTCATTAATAATTCACTAGTTTTTGGAGCTTCCCTCTTTCTTCAATCCCCATTAGTGGCTCCATCAACATACTTAACCAATTGATTGGTTAGGGGTCTCTACCGTGAAGAAAGAATCAAGCAATTTGTAAGGTAAATGGTGAATTTTGATCTCTTCTATAATTTCTCAATGCTTCTCTCTTCTCAACCCCTCTCAAGCTTGAGAAGCTTAATTGGAATGGTTTTTGAATGCTATTGAAGTTAATTGATGAATGTTAGTGAAGAGTTACATAATTTGATGAATGCTATTGAAGTTAATTGATTAATGATAGTTAAGAATTACATAAATTTCCATTTATGCTTAATTCTAATGGTTTTTCTGTAATTTCTCTCTCTCACTCAAGAAATGGTCATACTCATGATCCATTCTCAATCCAAATGAAGCTTTTCATAAAGCTTTTCCTTAATCCAAGATTAAGCTATGCTTGAGGCCAAATTAATGGCTTTTTTTCTATGCTTTTAGTTTATGTATATTGATGATTCAATCCATTATAGATTGATGATCCAATTAGAGACCATTCTAATTATTTCCTTAATGATAAGCTTTATCCCTTAGAAAAATTGAGATTTATCAGTCATAGCCAGCGGAGCTATGGTAAAATTTTTATAAAAATTACGCATAAAATAATTTCATTCAAAGCATAAAAAGAGGACTTCCTACCATATTCTAAGAATTATCATCCTAGATTAATTGAAAGAATTTCATTGTAATTATGGAGAAATTAAATTTTTATATTATGCATAATAAAGGATAAGTTTTTATATCAAAAGTGTTACTTTTATCACTTTTATTTACATGCATACAAGTATGCATAATGGATAAATTTTTTTATCAAAAGTGTTACTTTTATCATTTTTATTTTCATGCATAGAAGTATGCATAATGGATAAATTTTTATATCAAAAGTGTTACTTTTATCATTTTTATTTACATGCATAGAAGTATGCATAATGGATAAATTTTTATATCAAAAGTGTTACTTTTATCATTTTTATTTTCATGCATAGAAGTATGCATAATGGATAAATTTTTATATCAAAAGTGTTACTTTTATCATTTTTATTTTCATGCATAGAAGTATGCATACTGGATAAATTTTTATATCAAAAGTGTTACTTTTATCATTTTTATTTTCATGCATAGAAGTATGCATAATGGATAAATTTTTATATCAAAAGTGTTACTTTTATCATTTTTATTTTCATGCATAGAAGTATGCATAATGGATAAATTTTTATATCAAAAGTGTTACTTTTATCATTTTTATTTTCATGCATAGAAGTATGCATAATGAATAATTTTTATATCAAAAGTGTTACTTTTATTATTTTTATTTTCATGCATAGAAGTATGCATAATGGATAAATTTTTATATCAAAAGTGTTACTTTTAGCATATTGAATTTCATGCATAGGGATATGAAAAAAAAAGATTATTTTATTGTAAAAATATTTTTTTTTAAATGATTATTTTATTGTAAAAGTGTTACTTTTATCACATTTGAAATTCTTACATAGAGGTATGCATAAAAGATGATTATTATATTGTAAAAATGTTACTTTTATCATAATTGGATTTCATGCATAGAGTTATGCATAAAAGATATTTTTATACTAAAAGTGTGATTTTCATCATAAATAGATTTCATGCATAAATTAGATGCATAAGAGAAATTCTTTTATTCTAAAAGTGTAATTCCTACTAAATTGAATTTATGCCTAGGAAGATGCATAAAAGATTGATTTTAATTCAAAAGTGTCATTCTCATCTAAATTGAATTTATGCATAAGAAGATGCATAAAAGATTGATTTTAATTCAAAAGTGTCATTCTCATCTAAAATGAATCTATGCATAGGAAGATGCATAAAAGATTGAATTTTAATTCAAAGTGTCATTCTCATTTAAAATGAATTTATGCATAGGAAGATGCATAAAAGATTGATTTTTATTTGGAAAGTGTTAGTATCCTTAAATGGAATTTATGCATAATTACATGCGTAACGAAATTTTATATCAAATATAAGAATTCCCTTATATTCTATAAATAGATATGGGAAGGGATAGGATGCGATAAGAGATGTATGAGATGTGATAAGACGTATATGAGAAGAGTTATGATGTGATAAGATGAGTTAGATGTGATAAGAAGTTATAAGATGTGATAAGAGGCCTATGGGATGAGTTAGGATGTGATAAGATGAGTTAAGATGTGATAAGAGACCTATGGGATGAGTTAGGATGTGATAAGATGAGTTAGATGTGATAAGAGACCTACGGGATGAGTTAGGATGTGATAAGATGAGTTAGATGTGATAAGAGACCTATGGGATGAGTTAGGATGTGATAAGATGAGTTAAGATATGATAAGATGTGTATGGGATGAGGTAAGAAGTGTATGTGATAAGATGAGTTAGATGTGATAAGAGACCTATGGGATGAGTTAGGATGTGATAAGAGACCTATGGGATGAGTTAGGATGTGATAAGATGAGTTAAGATGTGATAAGATGTGTATGGGATGAGGTAAGAAGTGTATGTGATGAGACAAGATGCATATGAGATGAGTTAGGATGTGATAAGATGAGTTAAGATGTGATAAGATGTGTATGGGATGAGATAAGAAGTGTATGAGATGAGATAAGATGTATATGGGTTGTGAAAGGGCGAGAATGGATGTGATGTAAAAGAATAGATGTGAAGGCGTATGAGGCTATATGAATGGAAATGTAGAAATGGATGAATGTATGTGGATGTAAGAATGTGAAAACGGATGTATACATGTAGATATAGATGTATGGATGTGAATGTGATTATGGATGCAGATGTATGCATGGAGATGTGGATGTATGGTTATGTATGTGGATGTGGATGTATGAATGAGGATGTGAAAATGGATGTATGCATGGATGTGTATGTAGAATAATGAACGTGAATGTGTATGGAAAATAATGTGTCGTCGATATGAGTAAATGGATGAAAATGAATACACATTGAATGAAATGTGGATTAAGTAAAGTGGATTGTGGAGGGATAATGTAGAAAGACGAGAGTTCAATATAGAAACTGTATTTTATGACTGTTTGTAAATGACTGTTTTATGTCAAGAATGCTGGGAAAGCATTTTGACCGTGTTATGGATTAAGGTCATGGAGACCTAATTGATAAAGTTGCAACTACTAACGGAGAGTCAATGGAGGACGTCTCGCGTAGCAAGGTCGGCCGAGGTCTTGACCAGCCTCGGTTCGATTTAAATGGTGAGCTTTCGGTACGGTGGATTAGGGACCAAGGAAGCAGCCTATGAATGAAGCACTAGGTCACCTGCGAAGGATCCTAGAGGGTGCTGACCATACGGTGCTCGAGCTCTGGGTCGTCGAAGATACCCACACGTGCGTCGTGGAAGATATTAGAACAAGGAGTAAGAGTTGTTTTCTGAAACCCGACATGGATCTGGTTGATTGACCTTGCTGGTCCTCAATGGATGAGTCCATGGCTCTTTTATATGGATCTGTGGGTTGATCTTGCTGATCTTCCACGAAGATTCCATTCTATTATATGAATATATTGCCGGTTACTATGAGCTAGGAACTATGGAAAAGACCCCTGAGCGAACAGGTGGTGAGCGTTCTGGTTGCCAATGATGCCATAAGTATACCGATGAATGAATGAGTGGAAATAAGGATTCAACCAGAGACTGAGAATTGTCATCAGTGACATAATGGTTTCATTAAAAGATTGTTTTAAAGTTAGCTGATGCTAAGAAAAAGGCAATTTCATATTGGGTGTGTAAGTGGTGTGACTAGTTTTATGTTTGCATGAACTTCCGGCTAGGGGGCCTTGGAACTCTTTTCCTTGGTACCCGGAACAAAACCTAACCAAATTCCTAATTGGATCCCATCACTACAGTGGTTGGGAGGTTGGCTAACCCATGGGACTGGATGGGGTTAGGCTGGACTGAGGGATCCGTAAATCGAGATTTAAATTCTATTATTACGATAGATGAAGTAAATCCCGGATAGTAATTGTTCTATGGATAGGAATCAACGGCTGTGTCTCTTGATGGGGAAAAAAGCGTTGATCCCAATGATCCAAGTGCAAGTTTCTTCCTTGATCTGACCAAGTACCGTTAGAGGTGCAGTAAGATCACTTTGATCAGTAATGATCTTGACTACGTTAGAGTAAAGAGTTATCCTGGTGGAATCACCCGTGCTTTCCGGGTAAAGGAAGTTTTTTCCGGTTTCGGTTTTGGATAAACCGACGGATTAGTCTCTTGTCCGGATATCTGTGGGGGCGAGGCCCCGAGTGTGAGACCCCTACCCCCCGCGCACAATGTGCTACTTCCGCTGCTAGTACCCCGTATCCGTTGTGCGGTGGAGATCGGGATCTTACACCATCTCTAGATGTAAACTCATCGACATAGATAATTTCCTAAGGAAAATATTTGCATGCAAAAACAAAATATCAAAAATTATTCCAAAATACAATTGCATGAAAAAAATATTTTCAAATGAGATGAAATTGTCTGTGCGGGGCCTAGGGACCCCACACATGTAATTTGGGATGCATCAGGAGCCTCCAGGCATGCCAGCTGAAGGCTGGCGAGGATGGCCCTGAATCTGTAAATTCAGGACCATCCTTGGCGAGCCGAACAGATTCAAGGCCATCCTCGCCACCCTTCAGCTAGCACACTAAGGCCCCTGATGCATCCCTGATTACATGTGTGGGGTCCCCAAGCCCCTGAGGCCTCGCATCAAAATTTTCAAGAAGATTTAAAAAAAAATTACGTACCTTCTCAATCTCATCATTCTGTTTCCCATCTGATGCATCTAGGTCTGCCCCCACCCAGGGATCGCTCTATCACCCATGTATAGGGTCCGAGAGGTTAATGCGTGGTCGAGGTCCAAAGAGCTCCTCCTCAAATTTTGCATCTAAGATATCATACTCAGGAGATGTCAATGAATGGATGGATGGATGTGATGTGAATAGAGGTGATGAGATGTGATGTGAATTAGATAGATGTGAATGTATGCGATGAAAATGGATGTGAAGAATGGATGTGAATGAGTATGTGAAAGAATGGATGTGAATGTGTATGTGAAGAATGGATGTGAATGTGTACGTGAAGAATGGATATGGATGTGTATGTGAAGAGTGGATGTGAATGTGTATGTGAAGAATGGATGTGAATGAGTATGTGAAAGAATGGATGTGGATGTATGTGAAAGAATGGATATAGATGTGTATGTGAAAGAATGTGATGTGATGTGACATGAATATATGTGGATGTGAAGTGATAGATATGAACAACACTTCTTTGGATGTGGATGATTGCAGAGACATCATCCATGCTCGTGCCATTGTATCGATTAATCTCAGTTACTTGTGGGAGGAGGGACATCCACAGTGTCAAAGTCAACATGAGGTCTTCATCAACATCCCCGCGGACAAGGTGGTAGTAGAGCTCTTCCTCCCTCAAATCCAAGACCTCATGGACATCTTGCATGAGCAAGTACTCAACACCATCTATAGTGATGGCACTCAATGATGCAAGTTTTGCATTCTCACTAGGATGGGCTGCCTCTTGGTGTGGATAGTCGACAAGTCCAAAGACAAGCTATGCGCCTCCTCTTCTTGCTTGTCCAAGAGACTGTCTCCTCTAGCTCCTTCTCTTCATAGGTGAGAAGAGGCACCACATTCTCCTCATCATTCTCCTCTTCAAAATCAGAGCATAATATATAAATAGCAAAGGCAATATCTCGCTCGATGAGATCGATCAAGTTTGCCTCCTCAAAAGTGAGAGGCACAAAGGTAGATCAGAAGGGGGGGGACATGTGCAAGTGCGCTTTACACAACCTTTATATGATTTTCATCACTTTTCATGGAGAAGAGGAACTCTAGGGGTATCCACCAAGCAGTGGAGTGAGGGATAAAAAATGTAATATCATCACATCCCTGCGCAAAAAATGCAAGCACTGAGCGGCAAAGTTTTAACAGTCTCTCTCACTCACTCCCTCTCTCTCTCTCTCTCTCTCTCTCTCCCTCTGAGGATCTCTCTGCTTTAGCTTCTTCCTCTGCTTATGGAGCCTTTGCAAATTGAGTGTGTAGCCCCTTATGAAGCTAGAAAATGGAAGGTTGATTTACACATTCGTATTCCTCAAGAGTATGGCAGCTCTAAAAAAACCCATCCTACTGATGCACAATCTATCCAAGCTCGTAGGATAGCTAAGGAGAAAAATGTAGACCTTTGGGTTGATGGGGATCTTTATCCAGTTGACCCTCCATTAAGAGTAAACCCTCCTTTCCGCAATTTATTATTTTTTATGCAATTTGTTGGTGAAGGAGAGCTTGGCTTGTTAGGATACTGCAGAAGATTGACTACAAGTGGAGCTTGGCAAACCCATATTCTCCAATCTCAATTGCAAGCATCACAATTCAGCCTTTTACAATGTTAAGAAGCACTTAAAACATCATCAGATAAAATGAAAGAGATCCTCCCAGATAATGTGGAGAAGGATGCAAAGATTCAAAGGCTAGAGGAACTTATCAAACGACTCAAAGCAACGCCAAATGGTGCTTGTGAACGCAAAAAGACATTGGCTGGTATAGAATCTCTTGCATTTAAAGGTGGAGCACGGAAGAAAAGGATTTGTACAACAAAGTAAGTAACATAAACTTTCATTATGCACTCAATGATTTAAACAAAATATTCATGATTTGTGTTCTGCCAGGAATTTTCTGCAAGAGGTGTGTGGCTGTAATGAAGAGGGATGGAAGGATTTGGTCAAAGCCATTCTGAATTCTCTCAATTATTACTGACCCTCATCATCCTAAAATACGCCAAGCTATTGTCAGCAATGTGGTGAGCGAGATTACCACCTCCATCGATTCTTTATTAATTCAACATGCTTGTGATGCGGCTAGAATTAGCATGAAAGGGTACCAAAAAATCTGTCAAGTTGTAAAAGGTGCATTTCTAACACAAGGAATCACTCGCACTTTATTTCCTACACTCAAGGTGACTCACAATGTCAAGCATATCAATAATGATGATGCGCAGCGAGCTATAGGATAGTTTTATCACATTGAGGGCACACTAACATTAGACACATGGTCGAGCAAAAAGAAAATCAACACAACAAGTATAGAATTTCACTATGATGTTTACAATAACATCTTTGTTCATATTGAGAGACTACAACAAGCTATGGTGAAGTTCTAAGGTGAGAACTTGCAATTGCTACTATTCATGTTTTTCAGTAGAAAATGAAGACGATTATTTTGTTTTGAATATTGTAAATTACCGTTTATTTGCAGTTTTGGGGAGCACACTTTCATTTGTGCTCAAGCTAGATGAGTGCCAAATTGTGAAAGGTCGAAAGCTGGAACATATGAGCATTACGCTCATGAATGAGGCCATGATCTCTGCATGGGAAAAGACTACCAAACCAAGTTTTAGTGTTCAATCTGAGAAAGAGGTCTGGTGGCTTGGTGCATTCGAGGTACTGAAGGAGACACATGAGGTATTGACATGGATGTTTGAAAGGACTCCCTGGATAACAGATGTATTCAAAAAGCAAATTGATGGTCAACTTTTAGATGTAGAAAACATAGGAAAGTTCAAGGTGGATTGGCATCTTTGGGGGAGATTTGAAGACAATTAAATGCATGATGGGTTGTGCTCAAAAGGCGCGACATTAAGATGGCCTTGTCCATACTGCAATGCTCATATTGATATTCCTAGGAAGAAAAAGACAAATGGAAAAGGTATACATAAGGTTAGTTCTATTGGAAAGGATGCCTCAAAAGGTCCCAAGAAAGGGAAGAAGCAACAAGAAGATACAGTAGATCCAACCGAGTCAACTGATGATGAAGATAAGGAACAACCAAATGCAAGATGGGTGGAAGGTGTCATGTCTCCTGATATGCTAGGAGAACCAAACAGGAATTCAAATTGGAGCCCCATCATTAATTTCCACTAAAGAATATTCACTTTTGCACACTTCGTGCATTCATGAGAATCTTTGATCGATTGCTTAAGTGCCATATCGATTATGCGTTCACAATGCCTACACAAAAGAGGAAAGTTACAGCCCTTGGTAAATTAGAGCATCTTTTGAATTCTCTAGGCTGCCATGGCAAAAATGTGAAAATTGAAGTGAATAAGCAGGCCTCTGGTATGTCATACGAAAAGGTCTCCATGACTGGATCAAAGGCAAGGAGATTTTTGGAGAAGCCAGCAAACATAGAAAATTCAAAGAAGACTTGGGGACTCTGAGAGACCTGTGTGCAATCACCACAAATGTAGATTGTCTAATGCCAGCTCTTGTAAATATGTGCAAAAATCTTTGGATAAATTTCAATAACATGGCTTGCATTATGAATCAAAGTAGTACAACTGCCCAAGAACGAGCATCATTCCAACAACATATCATAGAATTCACCAAAAGTGTGCTAGGTGATTGGGGAGAGGGTAAAGTAACACACTATATGGTAAGTTGTATAGTTAAAAAATAAACTGATGTTTTAACCTTGACTTTTTCTAATTAAATTCTATTTTCATGTGTACAGCACATAGTTTATGCGCATGGTGCATATTTCATGAACAAGTATGGATCGCTCGACATGTGGAGTACCCAAGGGATGGAGAAATCACATTATAAAGCAAGAGGGGTTTATTTCAAAAATACAAGACATGGAGGTGGAGCTTTTGCAGGAGGAACACGTACAAAATATCTACAAGAGATGTTCAATTGGTTTTATCGCACAATCTTTGGAAGGGTATTGGCTAGGGAGCGGGCCCAACAATCTAAGCTTGTGCAAGAGGCACGCAAGGCTACAAAAAGTCATGCTCGGCTTGAATGGTTGCAAACCAATGCTCCCCATAGGCATGGTGCTTGGTGTACATGAATGAGGAGACAAGGGAGGCGTTGGGTTGTGCACGCACTAGCATAAATCTAGATGTAATAAGGCTAAGAAAATAAGTTTAGTTAGGTTTTTTTTCCCCCCTTAAAAAAACTATTAATAGTTCCTTCTCTCACTTCCTTATCATTTAAGACAAATTTAGCAATTTTGGAAATTATTCGAGTCCTATTTCTTATAGGATTGGAAACTCGGTATTTTTGTGTAGTTTGAGCTAACATTTATTTGTTGGTTCACTCTTTGTGCCATTAGATTATATCTTGACACAACTATTTGGCGTATTTGTTTGTAGTTGTATAGATACATACATCAATGCAACAATATTGGAAGGACAAGGGAAACATGACACTAAACTTAATTGAGATTATACAACACCTTTCATATGAAGAAGATAATGTTAAATACTATCTCCACTTTGATGAGACATTGAAGTAAAAACATGGGCTTTATTTAATTTGCCAAAAGAATTATAAATATCACTTAAAAAGGAACCTTAGAAATGAGAGATCTCTAAAGAGTGTGGTGTTAGAAACAATAAAACAAAAAGTAAATCTCAATGACAGTAACAATGTGCTAAGTTTACGATTGATCCACAGATAAAAACCCATCTTAGACACTATATCAAGATTATAAATCATGATATATATGCTGAAATTTGAGGGACATTGAAGTAAAAACATGGGAATAATGTCAAAGAACACTTGGAAAAGGAACCTTAGAATTGAGGGATCTCCAAAGAGTGTGGTGTTTAGAAACACCAGAAGCAATCAAATTTTAATGAGATTGTTACATTCAAGTTTACAATTCATCCGAAGACAAAACCCCTCGTAGACACTTTGTCAAGATAATAATTGAGTACAAATTGTATCTCAAACATGGCGTTTTCTCATGTATTGCTCCAATGCATAGAAAGTGTCTCTATCATAAGTTGCTTCATTTACTAAAGTGTTGCAAGTATACTCCCGTTTGTTCTTTGCAAAAATCCAACCAGCTAACCATGCGCTGATTGTTGTCTCCAAAAAACTTTGAAGCTCCTCTATATTTTGATTCCGCATCTTTGGAAAAATCAAGTAGGTTCCGGGCATATTCCACATTACATTGTAGAGGGTATCATAAAAAATTAGCGTGTTCTTTCCATCCAGGTCATGAACTCCATGCTACATCCAAGTTTTTGTGGTATACAAATCGATATCCAATTAGAAGATCCATATTTTGACATGCTGCCTACCCTGCTATACGACCTTAAACTTTTGATTGTGCCGAGGAAAGCACAACTCAAGAATGCGTCGAGTCCTTTGTAGTCTATTAGTACTCCAGATCCATACCTCAAACCATTGCATACAAAAATCAAGGAAAGTGAATGCATCTTTGCGAATCAAATGCCAAACACTTGTATTCTCTTCCACAAGATGCATATGTTTGGCCCAGTCTGGACATACATCACCATGTTGCATCTCAATGGTCTTAAGTAAAACACCATTGAGTTCAAGTATCAATACTCTTCTTTGTTTCCTTATTGTATCTGGGGGTGGTTGAATTCTTTTGCTTCTACATAAGTCACCAATGATTGGTGCCACCTCAATAGTAAGTTTTCTGTACACTTGAAATCAAAGCTATATGCTTCAACATATCCTGTTGAAAACAAAATGTATGGTAATGGACATTCAAAATTTTAAATAAATATATTATGTGCCAACAACATAAATTCATCCATGATATCGATGGTCTTAAACCTTCATAGACAAACGATTGAATACCTCAGAAGTTCAACCAAAAAAATAAAAGAGCAAGTATATTGTCAATGCTAAATTTCATCAAATTTATTGAATATGATGTATAAATGATTTTCACTGTTGAGATAATTGAGTCTATCCAAATTAAATTATAATATTCATAGCCTTACACCTTGACAAGGCAATATCTTCAATAAAAAACATACACATATTCATTGCAATTGAATTGCAAATATTGACAAAAGAGATAATCAAAGGACAGTAAGTTTGGAGTACAATGGCATTTGAATGCTTGATACAATAGTGTAAAGATTTGGCTCGTACAATCCAAAAATTAAACCCATCTAAGCACATTGTTTTGGCTAAAGCCTAAGTCTATCTTATGGGCTTTTAGTACAAAATGGCTCCAAACATTCTGCACCCAACAAGTCTTGATATTTGTGTAGATCCCATACTTCAAACTGCACGTTTAGACCTCAGCAATGGTTTCCTTCGACCTGTAGCAACAACTAGTATGGGTTACGTTGGAATCTGATTATACTGTCACTCAATGTTTAATGAAACCAGACATTATCCTACCCATAAGCTCAAGTATGCCTTTTGTAGCCTTGATATGCATGCTTTTGTTGTTGCAACTCCACTTATGAGATGACCATGATCATATCCCAAGTGAGTAGCATAAGCAATAGCGTGTTGATCACTCAAAATCCTTGTTTTGTAACACACTTTTAACAAGCTGAGCTGGTCTTTGGATAGTAATGGTACTCCAGCTTTAGATGCCAACATTGCTAGATCCTTGCTTATGGATTCTACTTCTCTTTTTTCCCCTCTTGATTGGACATACTTTAGCTTATCACCATACAATGGTAAGTGTGAAGATGCACAAGATGAGTTTTCCACTTCATCTGAATATTCGTTGAGCTCTTCTCGTAAAATTTGGGAGGTGAATTGGAGCCATTCTTCCAGTACATCTTGAAAATCGATAAATAAATTATTACCATGTGTGATAGGAGATTGACCTAGCCGATTAAGCAAAATAATAGACCTAATGTCATTTGTATTATTTAGATTTAAAAGGTAGGGTAGAAGGTCATTGCTGCACAGTACGTAGTCGTGCCCTCCTTGAAAACTTTCAAGGAAGAGACAATTGTCTTTTGGATTAACACATCCCTTGAAATGGCTATCATCAATAAGCAATGTATTCTTCTTATTGCAAATATCTTGGCACTGATTCCAAACCTTGAGTAAAAGTTTAAACATAGCCTCAACAGTAGGCTTATCTGGCCTATACACTTTTCGAAGATTATGGATATAACATTCTTCTTGTCCCCACACCATAAAGAAATGATATTTCTTATGTGCATACTGTTCAAGAGTGTTTACATAGGCACAAACATTCTTGTGTAGCATGGTGGACCACATACCAACATGAAAGTACTTGCAAATCTCATCCAAAAATTCAAAACACCCGGGGCGAATAACAACTGTGGTGCGACCAATATCAATTTGAATACAATTTGTTTGTGGATGCCTCTTCTCTTCCTTGTTGAGTAAAACTCCATTAAGATCAAGTATAAGTGCATGTTTCTTTATGGTGATTGCACGAGGAATATTTTCTGCATACGATACAGAAGAATGATAACACTTTAATGTGTTTACATACTTAACAATGTTAAAACAAGTGATCCTATATTATCAATGAGAGCTAATTACAACAAAACATCCACAAGTCTACTTTCGTTTCATTCTCCCATACTCATCTATGACGATGGCTCCTAGACTTGATTGCATTTCCCTATTGATTGGTGAAGATTGAAATACTAATCTATCTCCATCTCTCTCAAAAGAATATAAACTTCCTAGAGGCCTACTCTTTTGTGTATTGGAACGTAGCTCCTCAACACGCTCTATTTCTTACGCACTTAACTTGTGATTGTTAGAAGCAGCTGTACCTGCAAAAACAACTCTCGCTGAGAAACATATTTTTTAACACACAAAATTGCTGAATAAATCATCTTAAATAACATCCTATCGAAAAAGATCTACCTTTAGTTTTCTTGGCACCCTCTGCCCGCAGAGTCCTTGATTTCAACTATTCTCTCTTTATTTGTAGCATATGTAGCCTCGTCAATTTCTTCAATACCCTCTACCATAGAGTCCTTGATTTCAACTATTTTCCCTTTATTCGTAGCATATGTAGCCTCATCAATTTGTTCAACAATCTCTTCTTGTCTCTCCTTGGTTGCAAAAGTCTCTTGAAGCTCTTGATTAACTTTACCTTTATTCTCACTAACCTCAACATTAACTTGCAAATCAAGAATGTCCTTAGTCTCTTTAGTCCTATCACTTGAAGGCCTTGAAGATGTTTGCAAAGCTGAATCATCGATGTGATCTACCTCCACCATGTTGTCTTCATTATTTCTAGCATTTGAATCATGAGAGTTGATCTCTCTAGTAGGGCTTTCATGATGATGTTCTGGTTGAGCAATGTTATCTTCGTCTTTCCCTTCTTTGTATATATTTGTAAGATTAAAATAAAATGCTATTACTTTTAGGATTTAAATAATACACCAAGGCTAATACAATACTAGTCATTTTTATATCTACACATATACTTTATATCCAAACTTAGATTACTCAACATTGAGTGATGTACCATAATGAATTAGGAACCATATTACCTGCCAAGACTTTCACATAAGGGTCAAACTTGAGTTTGAGCCTCACTTACAAGGTCAAAGTAAAGATCGCTCAACTTGAGATTGTGCCTTTTGTTGGAAGACATCCCCAAGGTTGGACATAAGTGGAAGTACAGCTCAAACTTAAGTTTGAGCCTCACCGCTACACTAAGATATGGAGTAAGTGTAATTTCTTAATAGTAAGTGTGCATCATCATTGGTATTAGGCTCAAACTTAATTTTGAGCCTCACTGCTACACTAGGATATGGAGTAATTTCTTAATAGTAAGTGTGCATCATCATTTGTACACCAAATGTTGGCATGAAATCAAGGATAATTAGAATACAAATATTCACTTTAATAGAAAAATGTTAAAAGTGAATCCAAAAAAGCCAATGTATTAATCAAAAGACTAATAATTTCTACACTTTGAACAAGACCTATGTTAATATTAGTTGTTGATAAGCTTCTTTCAATGATCACCATTCGTTGTACATTCATCGTTGTACATTCATAAGCACTATCAATGCACTTTTCTACCTTTCTTTGGTTGAGAGCTTGATGGGCTATAAGCATGGAAAGCCTTGTTGACATCTGTATCCCCAATCTTCTCAACGGCCATAGCAACCCCAACATTTGAAGCTTCCATGGCTTTTGCAGTATCCAATATATCATCACCATTTCCACCTTCATCATCATCTTCCAATATCTTCAAAATTGTCTTCGGCATCCTCATTGAATAGAGCATCATTCCCTTGGTCCTCTTCATTCCTTTGCCCTGCATCTTCAAAGTCTATACCATCCCCAACTTCTTTATCATCATATGTGTCGTTTTTGTTGTCAATATCATCACCTTCGTCTTCCTCCTCTATACTTGGCAGGTCATCAATGTAAAGATTTTGAAGGTTCTCTTTTTGTGCATCATCTAGTGTTTGCTTTTTTGTGCCCCCACTTGCACCACACCACTCTTGCAAGGAACGGGTGACCGTCTAAAAGAGCAGAGCACTTTGATTCTAATGCCATCGCTTCCAAATCATCTTTGCATAAAGCAATACATCGTCTCTTCTTTAGCAAGCTCTCCTCTAGCACAACTCCACCACAATATATCTCTACAACATAGTTGTGTTTAGGACAAAACCCATTGATGAGACCATCAATAAAGCCTTTGTTGATGAATTCTCTATTTTGGCCATTAGAGCCTGAGATGAATACATTTTTTGTGAGAACCTTATCAATGGCCTCAAACTTGTCAACCTTGCTGATGAAAAGAATAATAGTTGCAATCTCAACTGTCCTAGATGTCCAGGCATCATCTTTTTGTGTGTGGATCACGCCAAATTCATAGTGCACCTTTGTTGACTGGCTAGAAATCCCTTCGATAAGCATTCCAATGGTGATGAAATCAACAAAACACACAAGAATATATTCATATTGTGAGTTTATTGTGTTCAAATAAAGTGCCAACAACTTGGAGAAAAATTCTGACGAGAGCTGCTCCTTTGTACCATGTAGGTCCATGATTGCCAGTTGAAATGGTACATGCTCTTCACTACATAAGGCTATAATCTTTGTCATATCAAAACCCACCCCCCTAATTGTCCAAGGAGTAGACTCTTGTTGAGATACAATACCCATAGATTCTCTATATAGGTGATTGAGTAAAGTTACTACACTTTTTGGAAGTGAAGGATTTTTTTTTGAACGATTGAGAGAGTCCCTAACAAAGGACTGGCTGTAGCTCCTCAATTGATTATACTCATACTCCCCTAGCTTATATGTCTCACACACCTGTTCCCAAATCATCTTTTCCCTTGTCAGATCAAAATAGAAGGCGGTTATTGCATCTTTGAGCACTAGATCTGTTTTTAGCTTCCAAGCCATCTCCTCCATATCCATTCCTTGAATGGGTTTGCTTTCCCTTCTTAAGCAATATTCTCTTATCAAGAAGTGCTATTTGAATGTCCAAAACTTCACTCTTTTGAAGGCCTAGAATGCACCTAAACAACGTTGGGCCTAGCGTGATTGTTCCTGGTGCCTGCTGTTGAAATGTAGAGAGAAAGAGACGAGACAAGAGACACATCATGTACGCTCCCAAAGACTGATTCATATTGAGGAAAAGATACATATATATAGGTGAGACCAAGTTAGGTAGAGTGAGCCATATATAGAGCTCCAACACCCCCACTCAAACAAGGGTCTCTAGCTATGGATGAAAAAACCCTTGGGGAGTACAAGGGAAAAACCCAAGCCCCTATACAAATGTGAAAATATGAACCAGAAGTAATGATGTGAAAGTGCATTGTGCATCTATGTAAAAATATACAAAAGGACCAAGAGGTCATAGTGTGCAATTGTGAAATGTGCAAAGTGCATGGTGTCTAGAAGATTACAACGATATATGTACAAAGCTACCATAAGAGTAAAGAGCCTAATCTAGAAAGAGTGAGCCCGAGGCAACTCCAAGCTCTGAGCGCAAGAGAATGAAGCGTGACTCATTGAGACCTTTGGTAAGAATATCTGCAATCATCTGGTCACTTGGGCAATGTTCAATCATGATAGTGCCTTTGCGTACTTCGTATCAAACATAATGGTAATGCACAGCAATATGTTTTGACTTGTTATGTTGGACATAGTCTTTTGCAAGACTAATAGCACTCTGATTATCACACCGCAAGGGTGTACTAGAAAGAGGAGAATGGCCAATATCTGTCAACACTTGTCGAAGCCAAATGAGTTCACAAGCTGCAAGCGATGCCGCAACATATTCAGATTCGGTTGTAGAAACTGCAACACAACGTTGTTTCTTGCTGGTCCAAGAAATAAGACAACCATTAATGAAGAAACAATTGCCACTAGTAGATCGCATAGATAAATGTGAGCTGGCCCAATCTGCATCTGTGTAACCCAAAAGAGAAAGAGATGGAATGGAGTCGGATGTGAATTGTCGTTGATAAACCAAACCATAATCTGCAGTGCCTTTCAAGTATTTCAACACGCGCTTTGCTGAAGACCAATGCTTAAGAGAAGGACATGCAAGATGTTGCCCGAGATAGTTAGCAATAAACAAAATGTCAGGACGAGTGTTCAAACCAACAACTTGAAGACATCCAACCAAATTAGCATATGGTTGATTTGTAACAAGCTGGCCACCACCATCAGAAGTGTTTTTCATGGAACTCGCAAGACAAGGAGTAGTTGCTGAATGTGCAGATTCCAAACCAAACTTCTTAATAGTATCTTCAATAAACTTTGACTGTCGAAGTAATAAAATACCTTTGCTGCGATCCCTTTGAATCTGAATGCCAAGACATGAGTGAAGCTCTCCAAGATCCACCATATCAAATGCCGAAGATAACAACTTCTTATTTTGGTGTAAAAATCCCAAATCATTGGAAACAAGAATTGTATCATCCACATAAAGGGCAAGGATTACAAAACTACCATTTTGGTGTTTGGTAAATAAGTTGGGATCAGAAGAGCAAGAGAGAAAGCCATGGGAGGTAAGAAAAAGATCAAACTTGATGTACCAGGCCCGTGAAGCTTGTTTAAGACCATATAAGGCCCTATGAAGACGAGCAACAAGATCTTCCTTACCTGCAATAACAAATCAATCTGGCTGCTCTATGTAAATTTCTTCATTCAAATCTCCATTCAAGAAAGCTGTGCGCACATCCATCTGATGAATTTCTAAGTCGAATTGAACAGCAAATGCCAATAAAACCCGAATACTAGTAATGCAAACAACTGGTGAAAAGGTTTCATGATAATCAACGCCAGCAACTTGAGAATAACCTTTGGCAACTAAACGTGCCTTGAATTTGTCAAAGGATCCATCTGCTTTAAATTTTGTCTTATATACCCATACACTTAATGGCAGTACGGCCAGGAGGCAGCTGAGTGAGTATCCATGTACCTTTAGAGATAAGAGAATCGTACTCTGCTTCCATAGCCTCTTGCCATTGATCCTTTTGTGGAGAACATATAGCATCACTGTATGTGGCAGGATCTTCAGAAGTAGAGAAAACATCAGCATCAAAATCTTCATCATAAACATGACAAGAACCATGCTCAAAATCAATAGGCAGATCAATAAAAATGTCAACATCATCAATGACAGCATTCGGAATCAATGGTTGTGAAGAGGAAAGTTGCTCTTTAGATGGTTGTGAAGAGGAAAGTTGCTCTATAGAAGAAGATTCATCATCACACAAGAATGGAAAAGCTTGAAGCAAAGATTTAGTATCATCAGAATCATCCATGGACCATGTACTGCCCATAAGCTGTTCATTGAAAATAGCATCACGATTCACAAGCACTTTCTTGGAGGACGGGTCATAGAATTTGTAGCCTTTGGAAGTGTCAGAATACCCAATAAAAATAACTTTAAGCCCAAGAGCATCAAGCTTTGCTCGTGTTTCTTTAGGAACATGAATATAAGCAATGCATCCAAAGGTTCGAAAATGAGATACAGAAGGAATTTCACCTGTCCATGCTGTGATGGGTATCTTACCAGAAGGAGCAGTAGTAGGAAGATGATTCTGAACAAAGACTATTATCAAGAGAGCTTCACTCCAGAAAACACGAGATAACCCAGAATGAATCAGCATACATCGTATAGCATTGATAATAGTGCGATTCTTACGTTCAGCAACACCGTTCTGTTGAGGTGAATATGGAATAGTATGTTCATGATGAATACCATGGTCCGTACAATAACTCTCAAACTCAGAAGACACATATTCTCCACCATTATCGCTGCGAAGTTTCTTGAGGCGACGACCAGTTTGAAGTTCGGCAGCCTTGTGAAATTGCTTAAAAACAGATAACGCCTCAGCTTTTTGTCGAAGCAAGAAAACAACTGTATACCGTGAGTAATCATCAATAAATGTAATGAAATAACGATGTTGTGTTCTCGATGGAGGCAAAGGTCCACAAATGTCGGTATGAACAAGATCCAATAAATCATGAGAATGAACTGAATTCGAGAGAGGAAAGGGTTTACGATTGTGTTTACCAAGAGCACAAAACTCACAGATTCCCATATGAGGATGAGCTTTAAGATCCATGCCACGTACAAGACCTTGACGATGAAGATCAAGAAGCTTTGAGAAATCAGCATGAACAAAGCGATGATGCCATATCTTGCAATCATGATCACCTGGAGCAGTGACAACATTTGCTACAGCATCATTGAGAGAGAGCTCAAACAAATTGCCATTACGAGAAGAAGTTGCAATAATCTGCCCATCTTTCTCAATGCGGCATTTGGTGTGGTCGAATCCAACAAACAAACCAAGATCAACAAGTCTTGCAACTGAAAGAAGATTACGTTGAAGTTCTGGGACATGTAAAACCCCTCGTAAAACTCGAGTTGAAGAAGATAAGGTGCCAAGATATAAATCTCCAATGCCCTTGACTTGACAAGTTGTATCATCAGCAAGATAAACAACACGCTTAAGAGGTAAAGAATGATAGTTATGTAGCCACTTAGATTCATATGTCATATTTCCTGTAGCACCAGAATCAATAATGAAAAGTGAACCATCACGTACATGAAGTATTCTGTCTGGGGGAACTGAACATAAAACACAACTTGTTTCAGGCACATCATTATCATAATGCTCGGCTGCATATGCTCGATTTCGATCTACATCAAATCGACGCTTAAAGCACATGGAAGAGGGATGATCAGATTTTCCACAATAATCACAAGAAGAAGAATCTCTAGATAAACGTGGTTGTTTTGTGGTAATGTTGTGTTCTTCATCATATTGACGTGCCCAACAGTCATCTTCAGTATGACCATTCCTATTGCAGTAAGAACAATGCTTGTTAGGAAATTTGAGACGAGAGAAACTACCACCACGACGACCACCTCTGCGGTTTCCTCGTTGAAAAGGACGCTTTTGCACATAAAAGGCCCGTTCCAACTGTTGGGACTCAGGCTCCTCTTGTTGTGAAAACATAGCTGCATCATGACCAATGCTACGTCGTTGTTGACGTTGAGAATACTCAATCAAAGATATGCAAGTTTGGTCAAAATCAAGACCGTCCTTGTTAGAAAGAATGGTAACAATGTTGTCATAAGACGGATCCTTTATCGTATCAAGAAGAATTGTAATAAGTTGCTTTCGTGGAACAGGATCACCCGCAGCAGCAAGTTGATTAATAATAGATTTGAAAGAATCAATATGCCCCGTCATAGCAGTACCAACTTCATACTGTAACTTTGAAAGCAAACCTCTCAAATAAAGTGTTTCTGTAACAGACTTTTTTTGAAAATTTGCTATAAGATACTCCCATACGTCATGGGAAGTAGGAAAGTCATACACATCAAGCATGAGAGAATCACTAAGAGCAGAAAGAATGTACCGACGAGCTGCTTTATCACGCCTCTGCCAATCCATATAAGAAAGACGCCATGCATCAAAAACAGGGCCTTCTGTGATAAGAACGTTGTCAGAATCCGGAATAGTAGGCTGAGACGGACATAGAGAATCGCCAATAACAACATTGGAATCTTGTAAGACATGAAATTATAATCATGAATTTAACAAGAAGACATAGATGCTTCCCTCATAGATGCTCTGATACCATGTTGAAATGTAGAGAGAAAGAGACGAGACAAGAGACACATCATGTACGCTCCCAAAGACTGATTCATATTGAGGACAAGATACATATATATAGGTGAGACCAAGTTAGGTAGAGTGAGCCATATATAGAGCTCCAACACTTTAAAGGAGGTGCATATTTCACATAAGATGAAGAGTTGAAAATGTACAAGGTTTATTAGTAAAAAAAAAACTATGACACATATGTAAGGAAGAGGAATTCTTTAAAGGAGGTGCATATTTCACATAAGATGAAGAGTTGAAAATGTACAAGGTTTATTAGTAAAAAACTATGAGCAATATTAAAAATATGAGATATTTTGGGTATCCAAAAATGAGTAAATGCTCACATAAGATGAAGAGTTGAAAATGTACAAGGTTTAATAGTAAAAAAACACATATGTAAGGAAGGGGAGTTCTTTAAAGGAGGTGCATATTTCACATAAGATGAAGAGTTGAAAATGTACAAGGTTTATTAATAAAAAAACTATGACACATATGTAAGGAAGGAGAGTTCTTTAAAGGAGGTGCATATTTCACATGCTTGAATGAGTTTTAAACTCAAAAATAATGTGATATTTTTATCTCTCATATCTCTTGAACCAAACCAAATCAAAATGGAACCAAATCGAATCAAAAAGTAACCAAACTAGGTCCAAATCTAGTCCAAATTCAACCAAACTAACTTGGAAAATTCTAGAATCAGTTTGTTTGGTTAGGAGCTCAATTTTTCCTATAAATAGAAGCCTTCCCTTGTTGAAAAGGATATAGTGTCTTATGCATTGTTACTCTACTCCACCTAAGCCAAGAACTATGAATTCTTTATGTAGATATAGTGTCTTATGCATTGTTACTCTACTCCACCTAAGCTAAGAACTATGAATTCTTTATGTAGATATAGTGTCTTATGCATTGTTACTCTACTCCACCTAAGCCAAGAACTGTGAATTCTTTAATAATTCACTAGTTTTTGATACTTCTCTCTTTCTTCAATCCCCATTGGTGGCTCCATCAACATACTAAACCAATTGATTGGTTGGGGGCCTCTACCGTGATCAAAGAATCAAGCAAATTATAAGATAAGTATAGTGAATTTTGATCTTTTCTATAATTTCTCAATGATTCTCTCTTCTCAACCCCTCTCAAGCTTGAGAAGCTTAATTGATATGGTTTTTGAAATGCTATTGAAGTTAATTAAGTAATGATAGTAAAGAATTGCATAAAATTCTATTTATATTTAATTCTAATGGTTTTTCTCTCTCTCACTTAAGAAATGGTCATACTCATGACCCTTTTCAATCCAAATGAAGCTTTTCATAAGGCTTTTCCTTAATCCAAGATTAAGCTATGCTTGAGGCCAAATTAATGGTTTTTTCTATGCTTTTAGTTTATGTATATTGATGATTCAATCCATTATGGATTGATAATCCAATTAGAGACCATTCTAATTATTTCCTTAATGATAAACCTTATCCCTTAGAAAAAATTGAGACTTATCAGTCATAGTAGCGGAGCTATGTCAAAATCAAGACCGTCCTTGTTAGAAAGAATGGTAACAATGTTGTCATAAGACGGATCCTTTATCGTATCAAGAAGAATTGTAATAAGTTGCTTTCGTGGAACAAGATCACCCGCAACAGCAAGTTGATTAATAATAGATTTGAAAGAATCAATATGCCCCGTCATAGCAGTACCAACTTCATACTGTAACTTTGAAAGCAAACCTCTCAAATAAAGTGTTTCTGTAACAAACTTTTTTTGAAAATTTGTTATAAGATACTCCCATACGTCATGGGAAGTAGGAAAGTCATACACATCAAGCATGAGAGAATCACTAAGAGCAGAAAGAATGTACCGACGAGCTGCTTTATCACGCCTCTGCCAATCCATATAAGAAAGACGCCATGCATCAAAAACAGGGCCTTCTGTGATAAGAACGTTGTCAGAATCCGGAATAGTAGGCTGAGACGGACATAGAGAATCGCCAATAACAACATTGGAAAGCTCATCGCCTTCAAGAATTAACAGCATCTTTGCTTTCCAACTGGGAAACCCTTGGCCTTGAAAAGAAGGAATAGAACGTTGGCCAGAAGGAAAACCATTGACGAGAACAGTCATAGCCATATCTATCTGTGAGAAGACGTATAAGATAAAATCACAAAATCTGCACACCATAGACAAGGACGACCGCAAGAGATAAGAGACGTCAATAAGAAAAGAGTCCTCAAAATAGCGAGACGTGGGACGCAAGATTCATTGATAGCGCTTGAGGAAAAAGCTAGATTGGTCGTTTTGCTAAAAATAGCAAAATAATAAGAGACGCTTGACGAAAAGGCTAGATTTGGCGGTTTGCTAAAGACGCTTGACAAAGAAGCTAGATTTGGCGGTTTGCTAAAGACGCTTGGACGAAGACGAAACCTGTGTGCTCACAAAGACACTTGATGAAGACGAAACCTGTTTGCTTATTCAGAGAACCTGTTTTGCTGTTACAGATGCAGTTTGCCTGAACTGTCATAACTTTTGTCTCACAACTCCGTTTGACAAACTTTTTTGATAGGATTCACCAGCACAATACAATCTACGCACCTGCACCTGGTTCTGGTTTTAAGGACACGATTAAGAAACAGCTCTAATTACAACAAGTTAAGCTATAAAATCATGTAGACAACACATAATCAAACAACAATCTTGTAAGACATGAAATTATAATCATGAATTTAACAAGAAGACATAGATGCTTCCCTCATAGATGCTCTGATACCATGTTGAAATGTAGAGAGAAAGAGACGAGACAAGAGACACATCATGTACGCTCCTAAAGACTGATTCATATTGAGGACAAGATACATATATATAGGTGAGACCAAGTTAGGTAGAGTGAGCCATATATAGAGCTCCAACACCTGCTGAATTTGCCCACTCTTCAAAGTTGGAAGTTTGGGATTTTGATCAAGACCTTTAGTTTGAGTTTCGCTCTTTGTATTTGGTAGCAAGCCTTTTGCATATAGCCTCAGCCTCATGATCTTAACTCGATTCTACCATACATCATCATCACATAGAAGCAAGTGTAAATCATTTTTGAGAAAATTCTTATGTAGTGTGGTCTCCACAAAGGCCTGCAAAGTTGCAAAGTAAGAAGTTAGCCCCCTTACTATAGATATCACAAAATATTAGGAGGAATCATGCATCTATGAGTTTTCAATCATTTGGAGCTTATGCTCAAACTTGAGTTTGAGCCTCACTTGCCAGTGCTAAACTAGTATATAATGGTGATGCTCGATCTTAGGTTTGAGCATCACCTCCGTATGCCAAAATCTAGCACTTGCAAGTGAGGCTCCAACTTAAGTTCGAGCCACAATTAGATAGGCAAGTGCTACACCATCTCACAGAGCGGTGAGGCTTGAAGTTCAATTTCAAACCAAACTATTAAGTTTAAGCTGTTTGAGAAGAAGCCTCACATGCATTTTTCTTATGCTACTGCTACACTTGAAACTCTAGATCTGTAAAAGATATTATGAAAAGTAAAGAAGAAGTAATGTATGTCTATGATTTACCAAGATATAGCAAAGAATCAAAAGATTACCTTCCAAGACTCGTCCATCTTGGGTTGATTGACACCAAGAGGCAAAGGTTTACTAGGACGACCGTTTGCATGCCATTGTGCTCGAGCTTGTAGAAGTTGATCGAGGAATGGCTCCTTTTGCATTGACTTTGCAACAGATAAATTTGCATCCTTGGAAATGTCACGAGAAATCTTGGGCGGGCAATTTGCATCCTTGGAAATGTCACAAGAAATCTTGGGCAGGCAATTTACAATTATCTTTGATCTCCTGAACCTAAATTACTGACGCAGTTGAGGGGTCACTTTAGCCATATTTAGAGCCTGCCTGCAAGTTTTTTGCAGCACTAATGGAGTGTTGACCAGAGATAATCCAATATTCAACTTTATGAATATCTTCTTTTGCGAGTTTATCAAGGGGTTGTTTCGTAGCACGATTACAAGACATCAAAATTGCAAGTATCGCCTCTTGCTTTGGGTCCTCAATAAAGTCTTGGGTCAAAATACGAGCCCAATCCTTATTTAACCTTCTTTACACATAGTTTAAAGGAGAAGAATAACATTTCATCACATCAATGCTGAAGACCTCATTTAGACCAAAGGGATAATATCCCTTCTTTATTTCTAATGAGATCATTGATTTGCTGCCCTTATTTGGAGTCTCGACCTCCATTAGCTCGCCATCAGATGCATCTATCTCCTTTGAACCACTTGCTGGTTTTGTCCTTTGCCTCTTTGAAGAGATTTCTTGAACCTTTGTAGAGTACTTTGCCTTTCTCTTCTTTGCAAGTTCTTGCTCCTCTTCTTGCACCTGAGAGCCTGCCATGTCTTCAGCTGCTATTGTGCTTACATCGAGCACTTTTGTTTTGTCACCCTCCTTTTTATGTTTTGAAGAAGTTACACCAGCATTTCTAGATGCTTCAAGTGCACTCTTCACTATGGCCCTGCCTTTTTTCTCCACAATTTTGCTAACTTGAGTGGTTGTTGTCTCCTTTTCAGGTATGGACTTTTCTCGTGAATCTAAAGCCTTCTTTGCATGCCTCACCACTTTCACCAGGTCCTCCACATTATCCACCCCTGAGTCTTCTTGATTGGAAAAGTCAATGATCTTCAATCCTAGCTTTACAATAGAATTGTCCTTTCCTAGTTTACTACCAGTCATGTCTGCTGGGTGAAAAGTGTCCAATGATAAGCAAAACTTATTTGCTTTTGTAGTTTATCCTTCT
This sequence comes from Cibotium barometz, assembly GCF_041138505.1. NCBI lineage: Eukaryota > Viridiplantae > Streptophyta > Polypodiopsida > Cyatheales > Cibotiaceae > Cibotium > Cibotium barometz. The sequence goes on from NC_141109.1 coordinate 635,527, forward strand.
GGCAATACATTGCATGTGAAACATGGGTTTGCTCTTGCATCCACATCATCCTTAGCGCCTACCACAATCCCCATATCTCCATATGATGTATCACCTTGAGACAGAAACAAATGGAGGACTCCTTTGAAGTTTGCACTAGCATCGTAGCTATCCACAAACCATTTTAGTCCTTCTTTGTTACTCAATTCGAAGGTTTTATCCACCTTAATTCTAGGAGTGACACTTTTAGCTTGAGTTGTTGTTTCGAGAGCATCCAGAGTAAAGATTGGTGCACCATGTGGTTGCGAGGTAGCGGACGCTCTGCTAGCTTCCATTCCTATGAAGCACAAAAAAAGTTTCAAAACCTTAGAAAAAAAGGATTTAAATGCTACATATCAAATCAAAAACCTATCAAACTTAAGAAACTTAATGCATGCTACAATGATTGATGCTTCACTTAGTTTTCTTGAATAGCGGGGGCCTCACTTGCATTTACTTAATCCATACAGAAGCTCGACTTAAGCTGGAGCCTAGATCCAAGTTGTGCACTCATATGCTAGGGGTACGCTAGCATAGAGAGGCAAGGCTCAAACTCAAGTTTGAGCCTTAAGGCAAAGTTCCATGTATGGGAGGCTTGAACTTAAGCTGGAGTCTAGATCCAAGTTGTGCACTCATATGCTAGGGGTACACTAGTATATTGGAGCCTTAAGGCCAAGTTCCATATAGGGGAAACCCGAACTTAAGCTAGAGCCTAGATCGAAGTTGTGCACTCATATGACAGGGGTACACCAGCATATAGAGACAAGGCTCAAGCTTAAGTTCGAGCCTTAAGGCCAAGTTTTATGTAGGAGAGGCTCGAACTTAAGCTGGGTGGAGCCTAGATCCAAGTTGTGCACTCATATGCTAGGGATACACTAGCATAGATAGGCAAGGCTCGAACTCAAGTTGGAGCCTTAAGGCCAAGTTCCATGTAAAGTTAAGCATGGAGAATGAGCCTTAACACATAAGTTCCATGTAGGGGAGGTTCGATCTTAAGGTGGGGTCTATATCCAAGTTGTGCACTCAGATGCTAGGGGTGCACTAGCATGGAGAGCAAAGGCTCAAACTCAAGCTCAAGCCTTGAGGCCAGAGTACACTAGCATGGAGAACAAAGGCTCAATCTGAAGTTCGAGCCTTAAGGCCCGTGTTCATTAGCATCGAGAGCAAAGGCTCCAACTCAAGTTCGAGCCTTAAGGCCGGTGTACAGCATGGAGAACAAAGGCTCAATTTGAAGGTCGAGCCTTAACACCGGGGTGTACTAGCATGGAGAGCAAAGGCTCAAACTCATAAATATATACCCTTCTTCACCCACACCCCACTTGTTCTCTGGGATTATCCTAACTTCCCTCTCTATTCCTACTTGCTTGTGTAATAGACAAGGCTCAAACTCAAGTTTGAGCCTTGAGCTTGATCTTGAGCTTGAGATTTCTTCTTTTCTTCCCTCTTTTCCCATACACCCAAATATACTTATAAACTATGCGATTAAAAATTCAACTAAAATCTATATAATGCTGCACAATGGCTCAAACTTGAGTTTGAGCCTCACGAAGGAGTAGAGTCTCAAATCCAATGTCCATTTGCTCATTTCCATGTCACATTCTCTTCACTAGTATATTGTTTCTCTCTATTGCTTTCTCTTTGCCTTTGCTGCTATTATAACCACTCACCTTTGCGTTTTGTAGCTATGAAACATTGATTGACACCATACCTTGACTCAATATCCCAATGAAAAGGTGTGGCCAGATGCAAAGGGTGATGAAGCCTACCTCTTGGGAAACTAGCATATACATGACATGAGGATTATCACTTCAATTGGGACCTCTTAATAGCAAACTAGCATATGAAGGTGAGGCTCAAACTTTGGTTAGAGCCTCCAAGCAAACTAGCATCTGTGGGTGAGGTTCAAACTTTGCTTTCAGATTCCTAGAAGCGAACTAGCATCCGCGGGTGAGGCTCAAACTTCTGTTGGAGGAGCCTACCCTTCTAGCTAACATATGCAAACTAATATATTATGCAAGTGAGGATGATAACTTTAACTAGAGCCTCCTTCGCCTCACACCAATTTAGGAATTTTGACACTTATTCAAGTGCCATTTTATAAATTCATCTAATAAATAGGTCTATTTCAACATAAAATACATTTTTCATCCTTGAATAATGTTATATTTTGTCGAAGAAAATAGATATAGATTGTGGCTTTCATCCGATCAGACTAGTCTACTTTGTTGTTAAACTTATCCACAATCATAAATATCCCAAAACAATATAACCTTAAAGATATGTTGCAAGAAGGTAGTTGTGATGATCTCCAAATAGTTAAAAGTAACTTTTTAGTTTACAAAATTGTACATGCATGTCAAATCATATTCTTCAACTTCTATTATTTTCATTTATGATCTTAAAAATTACATTTGTAGTGTGGTGGTTCAAGGAATATGTTAATACATGTCTTTAAATGAGGAAGATATAATTGATTAATAGGCTCCACTTGTAATGCTCAAAATGAATTTAGCTATGAATCTCCCACTTAAATTTGAACCTCTTGTTCAAGGTTAGGCTATCAGGCTCAAACTTAGGTTTGAGCCTATACCTACTAGACACTACCTTTACCTCTCAAACTTTTCTTGGGCATCTATCACTTAAGTCATGGCCTAAACTTGAGCCTTAAACCTTGATGAAGGCATAGACTTAAACTGAAGTGTGAGCCTGATGGCCATTCTAGCTATGGGCCTTGAATCAAAGGGTGATGAGGCTCAAACTTAAGTTTGATCAAGCGTATGCCTCTTTCAAGTTCAAGGCTCAAATTTGGATTCCTTCATCAAGGCTCAAGGCTCAAATTTAGGCCATGACTTGGCCATAGATGCCCAAGAAACGTTTGAGGCTAAACTTAATTTTGAGCCTCATGGGGCCTAGCTTGAGCCTTAAAGGCAAGGCTCCAACTAATCTCTTTTAAAGACATGGGCCAATAATGTAAAACTTGAGCATGTCTACCCAAAGGCTACATTAATGTCTCTCACTCATGAGGTCACAAATCTAATCAAGATATGTGTTGCGCTAGGCAATTCATAAATTATGCTCTCCTCTCTCTACTCAAAGACAATGCATAACCCTCCCTCTCTCATACAGGTCCATGAATCTCTCTCTCTCTCTCTCTCTCTCTCTCTCTCTCTCTCTCTCTCTACTCAAAGACAATGCATAGCCCTCCCTCTCTCATACAGGTCCATGAATCTCTCTCTCTCTCTCTCTCTTACACCACAAGTCTCTGGTTGCTTGAGCTAAAAGACCACACACACACACACAAGTCAATCTGGCTTTCTAAGCTGAAAGACCACAATGGTGGTTCTAATGACAAATTAGGTGGACTCCATTTCAAAGCGCTTCTATCAAATTCAGGTTTGTGAGCCCCTTCTACAATGCTTCCTTTGCACATTGCATAGACTTCTTTTATTAACCATAAATATTTCACAATCATCATCATAACTTTTGATTAAAGAAGAAGAAACTAATTAATCTTCTCGCAGGCCATGGGCAGCACGCTAGAGAGGCCACTGTCCATATGATGCAGAAGACACCAAGCACTTTTGGTAGGAGAATTCCAGTAAAGCGGAGCATAATGCTCAGGGTTTTGGGGCTACCAATGATAAGGAATGGGAAGAAGGCAGGGGATGCAGCCTATTTAACACAAAAGATAAGGCGCATCTAACTAGATATGCAGCTAAGAATGTATCCGACAATGTGAGGTAGCTGGTAGGAGGAGTTGTGATGACAAGGATGTGCAAGGAGGTTGCTTCTCTACTTCATTAACAAGACCTTGATCAACCTGTGTGTGTGTGTGTGTGTGTGTGTGGGAGAGAGAGAGAGAGAGAGAGAGAGAGAGAGAGCTCAAGGTGGGGCTCACTTTGTCAGGGCCGACTGATAGATCCCAGCTTAGCTTCCCTTTGCTTGTCAACTTACTTAGCTTTTTATGGGTACCCCTGAGCTACTATCCTTTCATTGTATGCGATGCAGCTGCAAGTTTCCATACCTTCATGTCCCTCCTCTTGATCATGTGTTGCAACCGTGATCCATATGGTCACTAATTTCTCATGCTGGAGCATGACTTTGTTAATGTACACCAAGCTACTTCAATAGGTGACTAGCGAGAGGAGTTGCAATGGCAAGGGGCTCTATCTGCCTACTTCATCACCAGGAGCATCTCGTCATCTTGATGTAGGTCAGATCAAACTCTTTCCAAATTGACTGTCATGTTTTGATGGCTAGTTTTGAAAATAAAATCCCGCCCATTACTATTGACGGCATTTTTCAAATTTGCCATCATCTTTGACGGGGTGATTTTGAAAAGCACCTGCCACCCAGTTTAAGTTTGGTAGTTTGATCCAAGTTCTTCAACTTGAAACTCAACCTTCAGATTGGGCCATTTGGAAATCTTGAGGCCCAATTTCAAATTTGAGCCAACTCCAATTTGAAAAAAGGTTTGAGCTTCTAGGTTGGGTGTTTTATAAAGCTTGAGGCTCCATTTCAAGTTTTGGCCAACTTCAAGTTGAACATATTGAGCCTCAACCTTTGTTTTGGACTATTTGAGAAGCTCTAGGTGCCTCAATCTCAAGTTTGGGCCAGCTTCAAGCTGAAAGGTTTAAGACTCAACTTTAGTCTTATGCCAACTTCAAGTTTGTCTTTTCTCGTGTAAGCATCTCTATCGTGTTGTTTTATATTTAGTGACTAACACACAAGCACTTTGGTCAAGAGTTTGATTAGGCCTTGGTAGACAGACTTGCCTCACTTGTTTCGGCTACTTGTGGAGCCTGTAAACTAGTTAATATTTAGAGAACAATTGAAAAGGCCTTCAGCAAAGAATTTTATTAGGCTTGTTGTATATTATGTTCACTTAAGTTGTAGAATTTGAGGCTATGTCTTGACTCACTTCAAATATATAGTTTTTTGTACTTCATAATGTCTTGGTATTTAAATTGTTAACTAGCTTGTATTGTTGTAAAATTGTGGAACACAAGTGGTCTTGTGAAGCTCTGGAAAATGGACATAGACAACTCACTCGAATGTATGTACTCCTTATAATCCATTGATTCTAGAGAAGTATACAACGGATACTTTTAAAAGTGCATCGTCAATGGTAGATGTTGTGCACTAGTATGAAACACTATGCTCTAGCTTGTCAATGTTGAGTCTCAAATCTCCTCCCCTCAACTTAAATTGGAGCCATTCTCCAAATTGTGCCAAAAACATGAATATTTCTCAAAATTCCTAAACTGGTGAGGCTAGCAAACTAACATATGATGGTGAGGCTCATGGAGCCTCCTACTAACAAGCTAGCATATGCAGGCAAGGCTCAAGCTTTAGACGGAGCCTAGCCTCCTAGCAAACTAGCATTGATAGGTGAGATTCAAACTTTGGTTGGATCTTGAACTCATGTTGAGATTTAATTACATTTATAGTTTTGTGTACTACCGAAAAGACATCGCTTCAATCTTTCTTATTGAGATCTTGATTTTCTCAAGGATTGCAGGGTCTAAAACAAGGTGCTTTAGTGTTTCTCATTGATGGTTCTGCAAAAAGGAAGGCACGCGGGGTTATTCATTCCATTTTGATGCATCTCAAACATGTGGTTTTCAATTCATTGGTGAGACATGTGCAGCAATACATGTTCAACAAAGCTTTGATGACACATTTCTCATTCCATTTGCCACAATGGATGCAAGAACAATGTCTCAAGCAGTTGGAAGCATCATCAGATGGCCATTGGTCAACCTTGTTATGGACAAAGACATTACTAATACCAAAGAGGATAATTTTGCAGAACTTCTTGTTGTTCAAGAAGATCACTTTATAGATAGGGAGAGCTGGAAAGAGAAAAGTGTCATCCTCTGGGGATGACAACAAATCTACAAAACTTAGCAATGGAGTAGTATTGCTGGTCCACCCATACAAGGCTATAAATTGTAGAGAACTAGGGGAGAGTAGCTTGGGTGTCATTATAGAAGGATCTTTGCATCCAAGTTCAACTTGTGTTTCAGGTCTGAATTTGGTTAGTTGGCCGATCAGGCAACTCGCATTTGAGAATGGTGAACCATTAGTGAAGGACACAGAACCATTAGTGAATGGTGCATGTAATGTCAGTCATGGCAATAGTGGGATAATACGAAAGGGCATGACACATGTTGAGATGGCAAAATCAATCATACAGGGCTTCATAGATAATAATGCCAATCAAATGCCACATAGGTCAAGGACAACTATGCATGGAGCCCGCGAGACCCAACGTATTCTACCAGCAATGTACAAACAGGTGGACATATTGCGTGAAGTGAATGACACACTTGTCTCATTCGAATACCGGCCACTGTCACAACCATCATTCTCAAGATTGTGGAACACAAATTTCAAGACAGTTAGTTTATCAAAAACCAGCACCTTCTCAAAATGTGACATTTGTACGGCAATCAAGGTCAAGTTGGAATCAACAAAAAGTCAAGAGGAGCGTGCCAGATACATGGCACAAAGAAGGGCACACATGTTGCAGCAAATGAGTTGTAGAAATCTATACAATGCTTGGAGGAGCTCTTTCGAAATGAACCCAAACAGGTATTTGTGTATTATACATGATAAGATGGACCAAAGCAAGACTGCCATACCACAAATTAAACCAGTTCCTAAATCTCTCAATGGGGTTGAGAGGCTTCCAGTATCCTTTACAGGAATGCTCACTCATGGACATGGACAAACAGCTTATGGTCACTTTGCCTTGGGGTTATGGCGCCAATGCACTAACACAACACAGAGAGCTCCAAGGAGAAGGATGCACCAAGGGCATAGGGCTCTACAAGAAATCAAATTTTATCAAAAGGAAAACTGAGTTGTTGATAAGAAGAGCCCCTTTCGCTTGCACAGTGAAGGAGATTCTCCAACGATATAGAATAGAGTTCCGTGTGTAGGCCTTGAAGCATTGCAAGAATCCTCCGAGGCTTACCTTGTTAGGATTTTTGAAGACACCAACCTCCTTGCAATACATGAAAAGAAGATTACCATATTTGCCAAGGACATGCAACTAGCTCGGCGCATTCGCGAGCGAGACACGATCTAGAGATCCTAGATGTTAACCTTTTTTTTGAAGCAACTCTTTTGTTTCAAACCCCCCTTTGTGAAAAGCCTATCTGGCTTTCATTTGTAACCTTCAGATAATTAAATTTTTAAGTTTCTCTTACAATGTCTCGGTGTCATCATGTTTGTTTAACATGGAGTGTTTATCATGTGCCAGTTTGTCACCCAAGGCATCAGAAATGCTCCTGGAGGACTGAGGAAGCTATGCCAAAAAAGTACAAATTTGGCCTCTGCAACGATGATGTAAGCTCAAAATTTGCACTGTTCTGGCACTTTTGGCCAGAACAGTGCGAATTTAGGCTCTGCAGCGATGATGCAGGGCCCTCAAAATTTGCACTGTTCTATAATTGCTCTCCTAACCACTCAGGATCATTTATAATGAAGTTGAGTACACTAATTGTGAGAAACAATAGTTTACAAGATAAAAACATCTTTAATCATGTGTAAAATTATATTTTTTGTCATCCCATGCATCAGAATTGCTCTTGGAGGGCTGGGGAAGCTATGCCAGAACAGTGCGAATTTAGGCTCTACAGCGGCAGTGTAGGCTCAAAATTGGCATTGTTCTGGCACTGCTTCCCCAGCCACTCACAGGATCATTTCTGATGCATTTATAATGAAGTTGAGTACATTAATTATAAAAAATAGTAATTTACAAGACAAAAATACCTTTAATCATGTGTAAAAATACATTATTTGTCATCCAATGCATCAAAATTGCTCCTGGAGGGCGGTGCAGGCTCAAAATTTGCAGTGTTCTGGCACTACTCCCCCAACCACTCAGAATCATTTCTGATGCAGAATCATTTCTAATGCATTTATAATGAAGTTGAGTACATTGATTATGAGAAACAGTAATTTACAAGATAAAAATACCTTTAATCATGTGTAAAAATACATTATTTGTCATCCAATGCATCAGAATTGCTCCTGAAGGGCGAGGGAAGCTGTGCCAAAACAGTGCGAATTTGGGCTCTATAGCAACGGTGCAGGCTCAAAATTCGCATTGTTTTGGCACTGCCACCCGAGGCTCCCAGGGTCATTTCTGATGCATTCACAAAAACATTGATGGTACAAACTAAGAAAAACAATGATATACTTGATGAAAATAAGTTTGCAAAAATTATATTGTATTCATAATAAGAAGTGATACATCATGTTTACAAAAGCTTCCTTCTCTTGTTATTGGGCAGAGTGTGCTCAAGGAGTGATTGGACTATTTCTTGAGGATCCTCTATGCCTATGCTTTTGGCTATACGTGTAGTACGAGCAAGAAGCTTACCCCTAAATCTAGAACCAAAAACATCAAAAACAAGGGATTTTTTAATCAAAACTATACATTTGGTGCTCTGTGTGCCATAGAGGCTACACAAAGCACCTTAGAGAGGGCTTTCAAAAAGAAGAGAGTGAAGGCAGATTGAGGGGTGTAGTTCCTGTGGATAATGGCGATGCCATCCATAGGAAGTCGACTAAGATAGTGCGCCAACGCAACATCATGTCCATGGACCTTGGCCTGGCCTCTGCTGCTGCTGTCGTCGTCTCTCCCAACATCATGTCCACCCTCTGCAATCAAAGGAAAAATCAAAATATTTTCCTATACATAATTACAAATGTTTCTAGGTTGTAAAAGGTTGATTATTACCTCTTGATCAATGTCTTCTTTTGCCAAAGTGCTGGTGGGGGGGGGCGAAGAGGTCAATGGAGGACTTAGCCTCATCCTTTTTTGGTGCTTTGGTCTCCTCCATCACTCTAGTAGCAAGGGTATCCTTTTTAGCCTCTAGCTTGTCTTGTAAGGTTGTGAATTCCTCCTCTGGAACACTAGGGCTTGCTCCGCGGTCTCAACCACAGTTTCCTTGACCAAAGCAATCGTCTCTGTGCGATAGATTCTCCAAGGGGTAATTTAGCAATATCTAGGTGAGGACCGAGGTTGGGGACGTATCAAGGTACCTCACATCGCGTGCATATAATGCCTAAGCATTCATCCATTCTCAAGCCAGCTGTCCTTTCAAGGTCATGAAGAAATAAGTATTCTTCACCTTCCACCACAATGGTGCTCAAGAGATTGATCTCAAGCTCTGGCAACACCTTGCTCTCCTCGTGTGGGAAAAATGGCCCCGCATCTTCTACTATAGTGGGCTGTTCAGCTACAGATTGTGCACCCTCTGAAAGTGCTCTGATACAAGCTGCTCTTCCACACCAGCACTCGTTCCTACTGCCTTCACTTCCTTGTCATCCCTCAAATACCCTGCCAATTGCAATGCAGGCATCTCTACCTCCTCATCCGAATCCTCATCACCGGCGCTGATGATGAGGAACGCAAAAGTGGTGAGCCACGAGAGGAACCTAGTTCCTAAATTGCCTTTCCCCAACCTCTTCACATCCTGCTTATTGAAGGTACAATAAGCTCCTGCGGGGATGCAGATGTTGATGAAGCGTTCAAGGCACTGGATGTAGGGGCGGGCATATTGTTGAATGTACTTAAGCAGCTCAACAGGCACCCATCCATCATTGGGGCAATGGGGAAAGGAGATGGAGTGGGGAGCCAAGTATTGCTCCATGTATGCAATCTATGTTGAATGAAAGCCTCTGTTATTGTACTCATACCATTTGTACGTCTCCTGAACTCTATGATTCTACCTTTCCATTTCTTGTTGGGGTCTGTGATATCTTTGGGCTTGACCTTGAAATTGCCCCATGAGTACTTGGTTGCAATAAAATCCAATTTAACTTATTGTACTGATCAGGGATCTAGTTACCTTCATCATCTCTCTTGTTAAACACCTCCATTGTGTGAATATTACTCATATTCCTCCTCCTTGAAAACATCTAAATTAATAAAGCTAGACTGCATAATTAATAAATATATATGTTAGATTGTAAGCAACAAATAAAGCTTAAAACAACAAGAAAAAAACAACAAGTTATTGCTTTGATTTACACAACCTTGTTACTTTGATTTACATAACATTAATAAACCCTAAACCTATGACAATTACTTACATTAAGACAAAACATAGACAAATCCTAAACCTATGATCATTACTATTGTATTTTATGCTACTTAAAATCATTACTGTGTAGAGAAGATTGTAATAAACAAATAAAGATTTAAAAAACAAGAAATAAATAGCAACTTACTGCTCACAACCTTGTTGCTATTGTGAAAATAAATAGCAACATATCAAGAAAAAACATAAACAAATCCTAAACCTATGATCATTACTGTGGTATTTTATGTCACTTCAAATCAATACTGCGCAAAGAAGATTGAAAGCAACAAATAAAGATTAAAACAACAAGAAATAAACAGCAACTTACCGCTTTGATTTACACAACCTTGTTGCTCACAACCTTGCTCCTAAGAAAATAAACAGCAACACATTAAGACAAAACATAAACAAATCCTAAACCTATGATTATTACTCACATCCAGACAAAACATAGACAAATCCTAAACATATCATAATTACTCACACAAGAATTTGAAGCCGCTTCATATCAAGATAGCTATCTATGGTGCAGAGAAGAGAAAGTTCATGTGAGAAAACGGGCATAATTCACAGACGTTTTGTCCAAATGAGATGAAATTTTAGGAGGAGAGAGCTATGGTGTAGAACATGACTGTAAATTTTAGTGAAGAAAGAACCAGAGTTGCAGAAGATATAGTAAAATTGAATTCTGCCAAAAAATGAGGAAAAATGAAAAGGTAATGAAATGCAAAAGGAGGGAAAGTAAAAAGTTAAACATAAAAAATAAAAAAATAAAAATTTTAATTTTCAAACTTCCATGTGCTGACCACAAGGTACATCTGACATGAAGTCTGACATTTCTCTATTTTTTTTAAAGATATGGGCTCTATTATTTTATTGTCTTAAGAGATTTGGGCAAAGATATGACATCTCTTTCATTGGTCAGGCCATGTTAAATGGATCTAGAATCCCATCTCTCTCATTGGTCAGGCCAATCTTTTTTTATTCACTCCTTTAGGGCAAAATGGAGAGTCCATATTTCTCCTAATGTGCCCGCCACAACCCTCTCCTTCCTCCTCACCACTCGCTGCATAGACATGTTCTCAATAGGTGTAACCTGTCCACCCTCGCTCGTGTCCACCAAGGGGTACATGTAAACTGGGTAGAGAATATCCACAAGGAGCTGCAGTCCATATGTGCCAACCCCCAAGCAAAGCTCGCTGCCTCCTCCCTTCTCACCAAAGTCATTTACCACGCCGCAAGCTGGCCTAATCTCCCCCAACCTGTTTGTCTTCAAAGTGCATCCCCCATTCCTACTCCCCTTCTAGAACCCCAACAATGTCCAACCTCTTCACCATCCAAACACCAGCACCTGGACACAGGAGGCCGCCCGCCACTAAGCTGCCTTTGCTGAGGCTCAATTCAAAGGCGAATAGGAGGAAGAATCTCAGGAAAGCCCAGGAAGAGGAGGATTCCCTCAAAACCCCCAGCCTTGAGGGTCGTTACTTTCCCTTTCTACTTTCCTAAAGAAGGCTCGTCCTCCCCATACTCCTCTCAATGGAACACAATGGACAAGGTGCACTGGGTGCATGCGGGTAACTTCCGCTCCTAGGCCGCCTACTCGGAGGGCATCTATACTTGACACATGGGGCCGTTCCAAAATTTTCCCAGGGCTAAGGACGTGCAGTTGCAAGCCGCCACCGAGGCCCGTGCCACTCACCCTCAACTCATACCCTCCGAGCTAGTGAGCTGCACTGTCGAGCACAAGGTCGACGCATTGATGGAATCGGCAACAATAGAGCTCCCCGCCTTGCCACCTCCTCACAGACCCCCACTCAACTCCTTGAAATCCAATACCACGCCATCTGCCTCAATCACCTGCAACACATGACATCTTGGTTGAAGACCCCATCTCCCCCACTATCCTATCCTATATCGTTACCAAACTCCCCCTCCCTTCCATCTCTCTCCTCATCACCCTTTTCTTCCAATCATAGATCTTCTTCTTCAAACCCTCATCCCTATTTACCCTCCCCATGCACGCTCTTACCGCTAACCTCTACACATCGGCCAACCTCATCCAGTGTGGGAACCCTTCAGATGACAACACGCCCATCAACCTGGTTGTCCCCCACGGTGTGTGCTCCTGCCCTTACCCATCATCAAAATCCAAATAAGCCCTCCATTTACTTGAGGGCCAAGGGTGGGTGACATTCTACCACACACCTACAAATCCCTCTACCAATGGGACCTCCCCCCTTAATCCCCCTATGGGCTCATCCTCTACCACAGGTGCTACCTCTTGCTCTTAATGGTGGCCACTTAGATCATCCAATCTGATGATTCCCATGTGGCGTATCCCCTTGAGTTCTTCCAAGAAGAAGCGAAAGAATTCCGCGCCTTCTTCTCTTCCAAGCGCCCTGACCACGGCTCCAAGGAAGAAGACAACGAGTGGAGCCAGCCCTAGCAACCCCCTACAAATCCCCCACCCCACCCCACCAATCCCCACCTTCACCCCCTCACCAATCCAAATCTGGTCCCACCTCAAAACCCCCACCCTGACCACCACCCCCAGGTGCCCACTATCGCACCTCGACATCCCCCACCACGTCTAAAACAACTCTTTCCCTTTTCCCCTCACCATCCTCTACACCCCCTCACATTCCCTCTCCTCCTCCATCACCCACACCTCCTTCACCACCTCCCACACTCAATCTTCACCTACGCCTCCCTAAGAACTTCATAGATATACCTTCAACATCAGCAAGGCCCCCACCATTCTTCGACGCCACCCCGACCTCTCCTTCATCTACTCCTCCACCCTTGTCTCAATCACTGAAGGACCTCCCTTCCCCCACACCCTTGGAGGAAGGTGAGATTCCCCAATGCTCGCCCATAAGCTTTTTGACAAATAGGAGCCCGCCATGTAAGCAAAAACCAATGGTTTGTAAGAGAGGTGTAAGAGTGGTCAAAGGGTGCACTTTTTTCCCCAAAAAGGGGAGGGGGCAATTTTACAATTTTCGGACCTCCATAACTTCTACATACAAGCTCCGATTTGAGCGGAGATTACAGATCCGTGATCTACGCATCAAGAGCTTTCCATAGATATGTTACATGATATGGTTTTATCCGCTAGATTTTAAATTCCATTTTCCCCCCAAAATTCAAATTCGAATAAAGTAGCCGTTTTGAAGCTTCAAATTAGAAAACGTTTCTTCTTAAGAGAAAAGGTTTGACTCCCTTAAACTGCCAAATAAAAGGGCCCAAGAAGACTCCATTGAGTTCCTAATGAGCCAATTTGGCATCGGCCATTGTTACTGAAGCCATACATTTGGGAGCAATATTGCAATGCACCCCGCAACCTGTGAATCAATATTGGGTACTTGCTTATCTGCAAACAGACGCTGGGCTTGGGACTTATTTAGGAAGGAGAAGACAGAGAACCCCATATTACAGTACAACTTCCCTTGGTTCACCCCACTACATCCAAGAGCCCATGCACAAAGGCCTCAATGCTGATGAAGATGCATGCCTTCATAGGCCATTATGATTAGATCCTCGACCCCACCATTGTGGTCACCATTCAACTTGATCATCATGCTCCTGAAGCCTTTCGAGGTTAGAACCACTACTATGAGGGCAGCCAAGGCATTGCTTTCAATCTCAACAAAGGCTTGACTTTGAAGCAAGTGTTCGGCTACTACAAACGCATCCAATGGATGCCTATATGACACCTGTAGACGTTTGAAGACATGATAGAGACTACTTTCTAGACTAGCTACAAATTCTTCCATCAATCCCCCCCACATCCTAAATCACGGTATGACTTCATCAGAACATACTCCATCTACTACCGGTTGAGAACCTTGCCAACTCTAGGGATAGATCTAAATTAGGAGAACCTTGCCAACTCTAAGGATGGATCTAAATTAGGGAGGGGGTATGTTAACCACACTGGTTACGCTTCTTGTAACTCATTATTATGTAACCGCGCTAAGCGCTTCATATAAATGATAAATGGGATGATCGATCTTATAGCATACATGTAATGCCAGAATAAGCCTAGGTGTACATAGAGCTAGGAAATCAGTTTTGGACTCCCAATTGTTAAATGGGAGGGGCCGACCATTGTAAAAAGGGAGCTCATGTATATGAGTTACTTACGCAATATGAAAAGGGACATCCCATTATCACTTGAGATATTTTCTTTCTTCTCTCTCTCTCCCTCTCTTGTGGCTATGGTGGTAAGCTTGTGTATGTTTAGGCTTGCTTTGTTGATTGCTTATGTGTGCATGTAGGTGATGGCATCTTGGCTTGCTTCTTCTCCTCTCTTCTATTTTCTTCTTTCTCTTATTACACACATGGAGGCTTAGAGTAAAGGTTGAGCTCTCCATAGCTACCTTCCTCTTAGCTCACTACCTAGCTTGTGGAAGCTCCATCTGGGTGACACACGTGGAGGAGGAGTGAGCCCCTAGTAGCCTCATATCATGGAGTTAACCCTCCTTAGGGTTGGCTATTTTCTAGTTCCAAAATGGACCCTTGCATGGTTCTCCTTCTCTCTTCTTCTCTCCCTCTCTTGTGCAAGGTAGTATGTTCAACAGGGTTGACTATTTGCTAGTTCTTGAATCGACCCTTGCATATTTTCCTTCTCTCTTCTTCTCTCCCTCTCTTGGGCAAGGTAGTATGTTCAACATGGTGAACATTTACTATATATATATATATATACACAATATCAAAGATTATTAAGTAAAGCTTTAATGGTCTACAATAAGGCCATCTTGTGCCACAACAAACAAGGGAAAGAGAAAAAGTAATGGTGATCGATTTGGCATATCCAAAAAAAGGAATTGAAAGAAGAATAGGCCAGCAAGCATTAATGGGTATTGTAGAGAGAGAGGAAAAACAAATCCAGTGGCAGTGCCTTTTGAGGAGAAAAAAAGCAATCCAGAAACAAAAATATAAGCACTTGATTATGAAATTTGTTAGGAAGACAGGCTTAGCAATTGTAAGATTAGGAAGAGGAAGATCTTGTCCTACTGATTTCATCCATACTAATTGATCTTTAAGAGGTTGAAGATCGAGGAAGTGGTTTTGTAAGAGGAAGGGTGGTTTTGGTTTAAATAGAGGTTGTTTTTGAAAAAGGTGGGATTAATGTTTACCCCTTGATCTTATTCTTCATGCAATGGCCCATAAAATTCCCATAAACCATCCAAACTTTTTCCAAAGGTTTTTATATCTTTCTTCTCTTTACTCTTTAGGATTTTGGTGAGCTCCTTTCTTTGTCTAAAGTACTTTGATTTGTTGAAGCTTTAGTAATTCACAAAAATCAAACCTTTGGCCATCTTTGTACCAAGTAAATCACACAATCCTTGCTTTTTGATTTTTTCACTATCAAGACCTTTAAGACCCTTGGAGAAGGAATTCTAATTCTTAACACAAAATTAGCGCATAATATATACATGCACAAATTAAAAGCATAAACCTTAATTAAAAATAAATAAAATGAGATGGAGAATAGAGTAGAGGTCACCGTTGACATAAGACACAGTTGAATCTCCCTTGGGATGAGTGTGTCCCTTATACCACTCACCCATATGTATATGTATTAGAAAAAGCTTACTTTTTGTTAATCCCATTTTGGATTAACAAACATGATCCGTAATTGAGGACATTAATAAGTGTCATGAAACGGCACTATAAAAGTTGTACATTATGAGATATTGGCCACCGAGTTCTGAGCGCCCAAGTGTGAATAAGAGCCAAATGTATATAAGGCATTTTCTCATAATGAAAAGACACAATCCCCTTTGTGCTATTGAGAGATCTCCCTTGTGTCTTGAGAGAGATTGAAGGAGTGAGAGCATTCTAGCATTGTGCCTCTTTCATGCTTGTGTGTGAGAGAGAGTGATTGCCTTATGCGACGGTGCGAGTGACTCTACGATGATAGCGTGGAGGTGGAGCTTGGAGGTTGGAGCTTAACAAGTGAGCCTGGAAGCCTCAAGGGACTGAAGTTCAAAATATTGGTAAGTACCCTACGACAGTTGTTGTGATCTATTGCTCATCCTTAAGGTGAATGTGTAGAGTTTCCTCATGGAGGTAAGGTAGCCCATAACATTTTTGGTGCCACTGCTGGGGAAACATCTTTGTTTCTTCCATCCTCTTGGAGTTTCAGCTCCCATTGCATAGGATTCATTATTGCCCTTACATTCTGGTAGTGCATTGTATGGAAAATGAATGGATAAGATATGTGTCGTAGTAAGAAATTGTGAGAAATTGAATAATTAAGATGTGTATGGGATGAGGTAAGAAGTGTATGTGATAGGATAAGATGTATATGGGTTGTGATAGGGTGAGAATGGATGTGATGTAAAAGATTAGATGTGAAGGCATATGGGGTTATATGAATGGGAATGTGGAAATGGATGTATGTATGTGGATGTGTGGATGTGGAGATGGGAGTGTGGATGTATGAATGTGAAAATGGATGTATGCATGAAGATGTATATGCATAGATGTGAATGTGGATGTAGATGTGGCTGTATAGATGTGAATGTGGATGTATGTATGTATGTGGATGTAGATGTGGATGTATAGATGTGAATGGGAATGTGGATGTGGATGTGGATGTGGATGTGGATGTATAGATGTGAATGGGAATGTGGATGTGGATGTATGTGAATGTGGATGTATAGATGTGAATGTGGAATGTGGATGTGGATGTATGTATGTATGTGGATGTAGATGTGGATGTATAGATGTGAATGGGAATGTGGATGTAGATGTGGATGTATAGATGTGAATGGGAATGTGGATGTGGATTTATGTATGTATGTGGATGTGGATGTATGAATGAGGACGTGATAGTGGATGTATGCATGTGGATGTGGATGTATGGATGTGGATATGGATGTGTATGTATGAATGTGGATATGGGATGTGGATGTATAAATGAGGATGTGAAAATGGAGGTAAACATGTAGATGTGGATGTATGGATGTGAATGTGGATGTGGATGTGGATGTGGATGTGGATGTGAATGTGGATGTGGATGTGGATGTGGATGTGGATGTGGATGTATGGATGTGGATATGGATGTGAATATATGATATGTGATGTGAAGGAATCTGAAGTGAAGAGATGGAAAATGATGTGATTGGATGAATACACATATAAATGGAATGTGGAATAAGTAATGTGGATTAATGAGGGATAATGTGGAAAAATGAGAGTTAATATAGAAATTGTATTTGTAAACTGTTTGTAAATGGTGTTTGTAAATGGCTGTTTTATGTCAAGAATGCTGGGGAAGCATTTTGACCGTCTTGTGTTTAAGGTCTTGGAGACCTAACTGCTAAAGTTGCAACTGCTGACGGAGAGTCAATGGAGGACGTCTCGCGTAGCTTGGTCGACCTAGGTCTTGACCAGCCTCGGTTCGATTAAAATGGTGAGATTCCGGTACGGTGGATGATGGACCAAGGAAGCGGCCTATGAGTGAAGCACTAGGTCACCTGCGAAGGATCCTAGAGGGTGCTGACCATACGGTGCTCGGGCTCTGGGTCGCCTAGGATACCCACGCGTGCATCGAGGAAGATATTGGAACAAGGAGTAAGAGTTGTTTTCTGAAACCGGGCATGGATCTGGTTGATTGACCTTGCTGGTCTTCAATGGATGAGTCCATGGCTCTTTTTATGGATCTGTTGGTTGATCTTGCTGATCTTCAACGAGAGTCCATCTTGATTTTTATAAGTGATTATATTGCCGAGTACTATGGGCTAGGAACTATTGAAAAGGCCCCTGATGAGTGGACAGGTGGTGAGCGTTCTAGTTGCCAATGATGCCATAGATACTCTGATGAAGGAATGATGGAAAATTATGAATCAACCGGATAAATTGGAAGATTGTGATCAGTGGTACTATGGTTTCATTAAAGGATTGTTTTAAAGTTAGCTGATGCTAAGAAAAAGGCAATTATGAATCAACCGGATAAATTGGAAGATTGTGATCAGTGGTACTATGGTTTCTTAGCTGATGCTAAGAAAAAGGCAATTTCATATTGGGTGTGTAAGTGGTGTGGCTAGTTTTATGTTTGCCTGAACTTCCGGCTAGGGGGCTTTGGAACTCTTTTCCTTGGTACCCGGGACAAAACCTAACCAAATTCCAAATTGGATCCCATCACTACAGTGGTTGGGCGGTTGGCTAACCCATGGGATCGGATGGGGTTAGGCTGGACTGATGGATCCGTAAATCGAGACTCAATTTCTGTTATTACGATAGATGAAGTAAGTCCCGGATAGTAATTGTTCTATGGATAGGAATCAACGGCTATGCCTCTCTTGATGGGGAAAAAAGAGTTGATCCCAATGATCCAAGTGTAGTTTCTTCCTTGATCTGATCGAGTATCTTTATAGGTGCAGTCGAATCAGTTTGATCACTAATAGTCTTGACTACGTTAGAGTAAAAAGTTATCCTGGAGGAATTGCCCGTGCTTTCTGGATAAGGGAAGTTTTTTCGGGTTCGGTTTTGGAAAAACCAACGGATTAGTCTTTTGTCCGGATATCCGTGGTGGACGAGGCCCCGAGTGTGGGACCCTGCCTCGCGCAAGAAGTGCTACTTCTGCTGCTAGTAACCCGAATCCATTGCGCGGTGGGAACAGGGATCTCACCGTTGGTATCAAAGCCAATTGGCTAATAAAGATCAACTGAGAAACCAAATATGTCAAAATTTTATCAAGAAGCACAAAAAGGTTGTAATTGTGTGATATAATTCATACAATTTGATATTCAAACTGAAATTCGTAATTTGGTAATTGGGTCTTCAGATGGAAGTACCGCAATTATATAGAATCCCTGACTTGCTTGAGGCCTAGACATGATGGTATTTACCTTATAATTCCAAGGGCCGTGACTACCTGTATATACCGAGAGTATAACTGCAGCTCTTTACTGACAGTATATACGAGTAAATCTAAGACTTGAAATTATAAGCGTTAATGCTATCCAGATGATAAATTCGAATGTGGTTGATATGATTTTTAATTCTGTTTGAGAACTAATGAAATTGATTTGGATTCTGATTGGAAAATGATGAATTCTGAAATTTAGTTGAAATGTAATAAGCTGAGCGAAACCACAATGAGGATGAATGGGACGAGTCCCTGTGATGATATTCATAACTGGAATAATGATAATGATTTCAGTAAATCACTATGAGATTAGTGGATTGTGCTGTCAAATTGCTACTATTAACACTTGAGACGGTAGATTAAGTTAAGGGATGACAAATTGAGAACTTACTTAACTAAAATTCCTGTGGAGGAATGTTCAGAAGGAAAATTTTCGGTCTAATGGACCATTATCGTGTTAAAGATATGAATGATATGATCTGAATGAATTGTTATTTAATGATGAGTTCTATATAAGGGATAATTATCCCCGTATTCTGTTGGGTTGACCAGAATATAAGGAACCCCAGAATAAATTGGATCTTAAGAAAAAGAGTTGTCCTCTACTTTGCGAGATGAGGACATCTCTGTTAGAAAAAGTGATCTATGTCATATCATAGACAAGGTCAAAGGGATGTGGATGAATGTGGTGAAGGCTAGGAGTTATCCCACATGCAAAGGCAAAGCCCATATGGTACTTGGACCTATATAAAGGGTCATTTCAATGTAATGTCACACAACAACTCATTCTCAAGTACACAATCTCTTGGTCAAGTAAGTGCATCTTGTGTTGCTTTGTATTGCTTTTGTCATTTGTTTATAATCATGTTTAGCATTATGTTTGAGCTTCCATAGGCTAGCCTAGTCCTAGATCCATGATTTCCAACATGGTATCAAAGCCTGGCAGGCTATGGCTTAGCTTAGTTTAGTTGTTTATGGCTTAGCTTAGTTTAGTTGTTTATGGCTTAGCTTAGTTTAGTTGTTTTGCCATTTCTCTTCAATATGGTGCCCGTAAAAGGAAGTGCCATTGAGAAGAAGGAATAACAAAATTATTGCATTAGTCTTTGCACCATTAGGGATCTGGTAGGTTCAGCTCTCCAATAGCTTAGATCCTTTCTCTCTTAGCATTGATTTAGGTTTTCATTAGAAAATGATTTAAGGTTTTTTAAGTCTTAGGAGTTTCTCCATCCTCCTTAGCATCCACAATTAGGGATCACAAGTAGTGCTTGAATCCTTTGCAAACATAGTCACTTGAGAAGCAGCCATTTGCAAAGCAAATCCTCAGTCCTTCGAAGAGCACTAACTCCACCATCTTCACACATAGCAATAGCAAGGAGTGTTGTATACTTTTCTAAGAAAGCAAGTAATAGGGAGCTGAGTGAGTCATCACACTGCAACATTGAGAAGTGAAGAGTAAGCAAAGCACAAGTGCAAACATTATCGTCAAAAGGAGATTGCACACAGCACCATGCAGCAAACAGTCGCAAGCATTGATAGATCTCTGATGATAAGCAGCTCGGCAACAAAGCAAAGACTAGCCGGCAGTGAGAGAAAGCAATAAGTTGTAGAAGAAGCATCAGAGGCGAGTGATGAGCAGCAACGAATGCGCCAGTAGTTGCAGATACAGCCAGCCGGAAGAGGGACGCTGCAGACAGAGACACCGCCTTGCAGAGGTGATCATGAGAAAGCACTGCTGCTGTTCGTGAGGGAGCTGAGGAGCAGAGAGGTGAAGGCCGCCTTTGGAGTAGCTCAAGTCGTGCGCAGCTGAGGTATACACGAAGGGCTTCTCGAACGCTGACAGATCCGAAATCAGCGTAGTAGCCGCCGGTGGAATAAAAGCTGGCCGTTTTTGCATTTGAAATAAAAGATTCTCTTTTATTTTTTTGAGACTAAGGTTTAAAAAAAAACCTTTAAGAGGTTGTTCCTATGGCACTTAAGGAAGGATGTTCTTTTACCTCTTTTTTGGAAAATTCTCTGCATTATGCCGATGCCTCAAGGATGGGAATCCACGCACAATCTATGTGCAATGTCAAGATGAAGAAGATGAAGATGCAAAAATAAAGATGCAGATGAAGACGCAAAAATGGATGAAGACAAAGACAAAGATATCGATGAAGATGAACAAGATGCTGTCTATGTTGATTCTTATGTCATGGCTCACATGTCATAATGACGAATGAATTATGCCCTCTCTTACCCAAATGTATGGACACCTCTAACCACCGATGATGTAGGTTATGTGTTTCTATGATGCTCACAATATCTCAGTAGGCCATGTAGCCCTCAAGGGGGGATTGATGGGGAGTTGGGTCTCCATGACCAACAAATGATGATGATGATGCCCATGGATATGATGATGATGATGCTATGATGATGATGGGGTATGGGAGAGGAATGTTTTCATGTAGGAATGTTTTTCATGTCATGTCATTTTCTTTTCGCAATGTAGAAGCTATGCTCCCTATGAGCGATGCTAATTTCTTTTATGTACTGTAGAGCTATACCCCTTATGAGTTAAGCTTTTTCTTTCATGTAATGTTAGAAGCAAGGAAGGGCATTATGATATGCCATGATCAAGGAAGGGTGTTAGAAAAAGTGATCTATGTCATATCATAGACAAGGTCAAAGGGATGTGGATGAATGTGGTGAAGGCTAGGAGTTATCCCACATGCAAAGGCAAAGCCCATATGGTACTTGGACCTATATAAAGGGTCATTTCAATGTAATGTCACACAACAACTCATTCTCAAGTACACAATCTCTTGGTCAAGTAAGTGCATCTTGTGTTGCTTTGTATTGCTTTTGTCATTTGTTTATAATCATGTTTAGCATTATGTTTGAGCCTCCATAGGCTAGCCTAGTCCTAGATCCATGATTTCCAACAGTCTCGCACTTTTTAAGTGGGGTAGAATGTAAGATTTCTTCCTAGTTTTTGAGGTATTCAGAAATAAGAACCTCCTTTCTGATCTTATAACTATTCTCTCTCTAATAAATAAATTTTTGACATAATCATGAGACGAGGAAACCGTAGCCGTCAGCAGCCAGACCCTGTCTCTGAAGATGACAAACTTGACCCTGATGTTCGCAAGGCTCTTCATAGGACTCAGCCAGGACCCTTCAACAGAGAAGGGGAGAACCTGGGTGAGACTGTGGAGAAATGGGTGGAAGCCATGGAAGAGAATTTTGACGTCACAGGTTATCATGAGCTGAGCAAAATGGCTCTTGGTCGGTTGAAAATAGTGGAAACAGCCAGGGTAGCATGGAGGAACCACTGTGACACCAACCGTCTGAACAGAAATACTCAATCCTGGAACGACCTAAAAACCTATTTGAGAAAGATATTTTGTCCCCCTGGATTTTTGGAAACCAAAATGAACGAATTTTTAGAGCTAAAGTAGGAGAACAAACCATTGAAGAATATCACCAGGCCTTTGCTCTTCTACTCAAATACTCACCACCTCTAGATGAAGAACAACTCATGGCCAGGTTCATTCGGGTAATGAACGAACCCTTGGACACACTGGTCAAAAATGCCAAACCAGTGTCCATGGCTGAAGCAGTAAAAATGGCAAAGGATTTTGCCAAAGCCTTTGTAGTAAAGGTCCCGCCAAAGCCTTTGTAGTAAAGGTCCCACCAAAGCCTGCACCCTCTAACTTTAAAAGATTCCAAACCTAGGAAAGTACTTCAAACTTTCCACCCCCAAAGAGGCAGCAAGGGCCGATTCAGAATCAAGATGCAGGAAGATTCCAAAGTGAAGGAAGACCCTTCCCCCAAAATACTTTCTCAGGAGGACCACCTATTTTAAGGATTCAGAACGATGAGCTCAGAAGTGAGAACCGGTGTTTTGGATGCCAAGGTTTTGGTCATCAGTTAAAAGACTGCCCAACTCTTGCCATGTCAAGGGGACAAGGAAGTCTAGGACCCCGAATTCAGAGACTAATCCCTTCATACCAGTCTAATCAGGGTTCGTCTCTCGCCCAAGCCAGGGTAACCCCAGAAGAACTCCAACTCAACCATCTGTCTCTATCCAGAGTAACCTCAGAACTCCTTTACAGAACAGGGGCAACCAAAGAGAAAGAATTCCACCTCAGACTGCAGCAGCCAGAGCAGTCACAATTTCAAAAGAAGTAGAAGAGGAAAAAAGGGCAGATCTATACTGCAATTGAAAACCAAGGGCTTAACCGACAGTTCTCAAGTCATCCATACTCTAGTAGAATACCAGGGAAAAAAATCGGTCGTCCACTTCCAAGGCGTAACGTTGAAAGTGATTGAAGAAGAAGAAGAAGATGAAAGAGATCATACTCCACTTGCGAGATGAGGACATCTCGCGTTTTTTAAGTGGGGTAGAATGTAAGATTCCTCCCCCAGCCCCTTTTTGATGTCTAGTATCTTCCCCTGTAATCAATCCCTCTTCATAAATATAAAGACCTTGTTTCTAACTGTTTTAACCTAGAGAGAGAAAATATTCTAGAGAGAGAATATTCAGATTTTTAATATTTTTGGATAGAAAATTATCTCATCTTATTAAAATAAGTTCCCCTAAAATAGAAATTCAAAAAGAACTTTCCAATGTGCAATTGGAATTAATTGGAAATAGGTATAAAGAACCTTAGCCTAAGGGTCTAGATTTTCAGAAATTTTTGGATTATGGTCCAATTAAGGTTCCTATGGGCCAATAGCATCAATCCATGTGTAGGAAGGAGATAAATCCAACTTGTAAAAGAAGATACCCAAAAATGAGTAAATGCTCACATAAGATGAAGAGTTGAAAATGTACAAGGTTTATTAGTAAAAAACTATGAGCAATATTAAAAATATGAGATATTTTGGGTATCCAAAAATGAGTAAATGCTCACATAAGATGAAGAGTTGAAAATGTACAAGGTTTATTAGTGAAAAACTATGAGCAATATTAAAAATATGAGATATTTTGAGTATCCAAAAATGAGTAAATGCTCACATAAGATGAAGAGTTGAAAATGTACAAGGTTTATTAGTAAAAAACTATGAGCAATATTAAAAATATGAGATATTTTGAGTATCCAAAAATGAGTAAATGCTCACATAAGATGAAGAGTAAATGCTCACATAAGATGAAGAGTTGAAAATGTACAAGGTTTATTAGTAAAAAACTATGAGCAATATTAAAAATATGAGATATTTTGGGTATAATGATTCCATTTTGACACATATGTAAGGAAGGGGAGTTCTTTAAAGGAGGTGCATATTTCACATGCTTGAATGAGTTTTAAACTCAAAAATAATGTGATATTTTTATCTCTCCTCTCTCTTGAACCAAACCAAATCAAAATGGAACCAAACCAAATAAAAAAGTAACCAAACTAGGTCCAAATCTAGTCCAGATTCAACCAAACTGAATTTGGAAAATTCTAGAATTCAGTTAGCTTTGGTTAGAGCTTCCCTCTCCTATAATTAGAACATGAGTCCTTTGAAAAAAATATAGAAGAATTTTACTATACTAGAGTTATGCTGAAATAATGCTAATTTCTACTATTCTCTAAAATTCTCTCCAAATTGAAGAAATTGGAGCTTCCCTCTTTCTTCAATCCCCATTGGTGGCTCCATCAACATACTTAACCAATTGATTGGTGGTTGGGGGCCTCTACCGTGAATAAAGAATCAAGCAAATTGTAAGGTAAATGGTGAATTTTGATCTTTTCTATAATTTCTCAATGCTTCTCTCTTCTCAATCCCTCTCAAGCTTGAGAAGCTTAATTGGAATGGTTTTTCAATGCTATTGAAGTTAATTGATGAATGGTAGTGAAGAGTTACATAATTTGATGAATGTTACTGAAGTTAATTGATTAATTGTAGTTAAGAATTACATAAATTTACATTTATGCTTAATTCAAATGGTTTTTATGTAAATTCTCTCTCTCACTCAAGAAATGGTCATACTCATGACCCATTCTCAATCCAAATGAAGCTTTTCATAAAGCTTTTCCTTAATCCAAGATTAATCTATGCTTGAGGCCAAATTAATGGCTTTTTTTTCTATGCTTTTAGTCTATGTATATTGATGATTCAAACCATTATGGATAAATGATCCAATTAGGGATCATTCTAATTATTTCCTTAATGATAAGCTTTATCCCTTAGAAAAATTGAGATTTATTAGTCATAGCAGCGGAGCTATTGCAAAATTTTTATAAACTTTACGCATAAAATAGTTTCATTCAAAGCATAAAAAGAGAACTTCCTACCATATTCTAGGAATTATCATCCTAGATTAATTGAAAGATATTCATTGTAGTCCTAGAGAAATTGATTTTTATAGTATGCATAATTGATTTTCATGCATAGAGGTATGCATAAAAGATTAATATTTTAACGTAAAAGTGTTACTTTTATCATAATTAGATTTCATGCATAGAGGTATGCATAAAAGATTATTATTTTAATATAAAAGTATACTTTTATCATAATTGAAATTCATGTATAGAGGTATGCATAAAAGTTGATTATTTTATTGTAAAAGTATTACTTTTATCATATTGGATTTCATGCATAGAGGTATGCATAAAAGATATTCTTTATATACTAAAAGTGTGATTTTTCTTCATAAATGGATTTTATGCATAACTTAGATGCATAAGAGAAATTCTTTTATTCTAAAAGTGTAATTCCTACTAAATTGAACTTATGCATAAGAAGATGCATAAAGATTGAATTTTAATTCATAAATTGAATTTATGCATAGGAAAATGCATAAAAGATTGAAATTTAATTCAAAAGTGTCATTTTCATTTAAAATGAATTTATGCATAGGAAGATGCATAAAAGATTGATTTTACTTTGAAAGTATTAATCTCCTTAAATAGAATTTATGCATAAATAAATGTGTAAAGAAATCTTATATCAAATATAAGAATTCTCTCGTATTCTATAAATAGATATGAGATGTGATAGGATGTGATAAGAGGTGTATAAGATGTGATAAATAGATATAGGATGTGATAAGAGGTGTATTCTATAAATAGATATAGGATGTGATAAGAGGTGTATAAGATGTGATAAGAGGTGATAAGATGCTTATGAAATAAGTTAGGAGGTGATAAGATGAATTAAGATGTGTATGGGATGAGGTAAGAAGTGTATGTGATAGGATAAGATGTATATGGGTTGTGATAGGGCGAGAATGGATGTGATGTAAAAGATTAGATGTGAAGGCATATGGGGTTATATGAATGGGAATGTGGAAATGGATGTATGTATGTGGTTGTGTGGATGTGGAGATGGGAGTGTGGATGTATGAATGTGAAAATGGATGTATCCATGAAGATGTATATGCATAGATGTGAATGTGGATGTAGATGTGGTTGTATAGATGTGAATGTGGATGTATGTATGTATGTGGATGTAGATGTGGATGTATAGATGTGAATGAGAATGTGGATGTGGATGTATGTGAATGTGGATGTGGATGTATGTGAATGTGGATGTATAGATGTGAATGTGGAATGTGGATGTGGATGTATGTATGTATGTGGATGTAGATGTGGATGTATAGATGTGAATGGGAATGTGGATGTGGATGTATGTGAATGTGGATGTAGATGTGGATGTATAGATGTGAATGTGGATGTACGTATGTATGTGGATGTAGATGTGGATGTATAGATGTGAATAGGAATGTGGATGTGGATGTATGTATGTATGTGGATGTGGATGTATGAATGAGGACGTGATAGTGGATGTATGCATGTGGATGTGGATGTATGGATGTGGATATGGATGTGTATGTATGAATGTGGATATGGGATGTGGATGTATAAATGAGGATGTGAAAATGGAGGTAAGCATGTAGATGTGGATGTATGGATGTGAATGTGGATGTGGATGTGGATGTGGATATGAATGTGGATGTGGATGTATGGATGTGGATATGGATGTGAATATATGATATGTGATGTGAAGGAATCTGAAGTGAAGAGATGGAAAATGATGTGATTGGATGAGTACACATATAAATGGAATGTGGAATAAGTAATGTGGATTAATGAGGGATAATGTGGAAAAATGAGAGTTAATATAGAAATTGTATTTGTAAACTGTTTGTACATGCTGTTTGTAAATGGCTGTTTTATGTCAAGAATGCTGGGGAAGCATTTTGACCGTCTTGTGTTTAAGGTCGTGGAGACCGAACTGATAAAGTTACAACTGCTGATGGAGAGTCAATGGAGGACGTCTCGCGTAGCAAGGTCGACCGAGGTCTTGACCCAGCCTCGGTTCGACTAAAATGGTGAGCTTCCGGTACGGTGGATGATGGACCAAGGAAGCGGCCTATGAGTGAAGCGCTATGTCACCTGTGAAGGATCCTAGAGGGTGCTGACCATACGGTGCTCGGGCTCTGGGTCGCCTAGGATACCCACGCGTGCGTCGAGGAAGATATTGGAACAAGGAGTAAGAGTTGTTTTCTGAAATCGGGCATGGATCTGGTTGATTGACCTTGCTGGTCTTCAATGGTGGATGAGTCCATGGCTCTTTTTATGGATCTGTTGGTTGATCTTGCTGATCTTCAACGAGAGCCCATCTTGATTTTTATAAGTGATTATATTGCCGAGTACTATGGGCTAGGAACTATTGAAAAGGCCCCTGTGAGTGGACAGGTGGTGAGCGTTCTAGTTGCCAATGATGCCATAGATAGTCTGATGAAGGAATGATGGGAAATTATGAATCAAGCGGATAAATTGGAAGATTGTGATCAGGGATTTCACTGACGTAAACGAGAACATGTGAACATGTTAATAACATATGTTAATAACACAAAAAATCTTGTGATCACATGTTATATTCATAAAGCTTTCACAAGGGCCTAAAAAAATTATCTTTGTCGGGCATAAAAAATCTTCTTAGGTGGCCACTGACCTGCTATTATGTGAAGATGGTAACATGAGAACATGTGAATAGCTTATTCCCATGTGTAGCCAAGCTTTTAAGGGGTTCCCAAATGGCCAGTGACCTGTTATTTTGTGAACGGTAACATGAGAACATGTGAATAACTTGTTCACATGTGTTATTATCACAAAAAATCTTGTGATCACGTGAATATTAAATCCCTGATTGTGATCAGTGGTACTATGGTTTCATTAAAGGATTGTTTTAAAGTTAGCTGATGCTAAGAAAAAGGCAATTTCATATTGGGTGTGTAAGTGGTGTGGCTAGTTTTATGTTTGCATGAACTTCCGGCTAGGGGGCCTTGGAACTCTTCTCCTTGGTACCCGGGACAAAACCTAACCAAATTCCAAATTGGATCCCATCACTACAGTGGTTGGGCGGTTGGCTAACCCATGGGATCGGATGGGGTTAGGCTGGACTGATGGATCTATAAATCGAGACTCAATTTCTGTTATTACGATAGATGAAGTAAGTCCCGGATAGTAATTGTTCTATGGATAGGAATCAACGGCTGTGCCTCTTGATGGGGAAAAAAGCGTTGATCCCAATGATCCAAGTGCAAGTTTCTTCCTTGATCTGATCGAGTATCTTTATAGGTGCAGTCGGATCAGTTTGATCACTAATGGTCTTGACTACGTTAGAGTAAAAAGTTATCCTGGAGGAAGTTTTTTCGGGTTCGGTTTTGGAAAAACCGATGGATTAGTCTTTTGTCCGGATATCCGTGGTGGAAGAGGCCCCGAGTGTGGGACCCTGCCTTGCGCAAGAAGTGCTACTTCCGCTGCTAGTAACCCGAATCCGTTGCGCGGTGGGAACAGGGATCTCACAGATCTTGATCAGCCTTGGCATGGTTGAAATGGTGCGCTTCCGGTACGATGGGTGAGGACTAATGAAGCGATCCCTAAGTGAAGTGCTAGGACACCTAAGTAGGATCCTAGAGGGTTTTGACCAGGTGATGCACGTGCTTACGGTTTTGCTAGGAAACCAATGCGTATGTCGAGGAAGATATGGATGAACTGAAGGGAATTACTTTTGTGAACTGAATTTTGATATTGGATCTCGTTGGTTGACCAGTTGGTCTTAAAAAACAGAGAGTCCAGATGATCTATTTTTTTAAAACAATGGACTTAATATTTTGGAGGATTATGATCAGTAATAGTATGGTTTCATTGAAAGACTAGGTTTCATTAAAAGATTATTTTAAAGACAGTCGAATCTCTAAAATGGCATTTTCATATTGGAGGTGTAAGTGGTATGACTACCTTGAATTTTGCTTGAAGTGTTGGCTAGGGGTCCTGGGAACTCTTTTCGTTGGTACCCGGGCAAAACATAACCAAATGTTTATAAAGGAATCCCACCAATACAGTGGTTGGGCGGTTGGCTAACCCATGGGCCAGATCGGGGGGGATTCCTCCAATACAAATAGTTACGATTAAGTTACATTAGTTAGATTTAGTCCTAGGAAGACCTTGTTCTGTGGGAGGGAATCAACGGCTGTGCCTCACTAAAGGGGAAAAAAAGCGGTGATTATATGGACCAAGTGCAAGTCTCTTCCTTGATCTGACCATGTGACTTTCGGGTTCGGTTGGATCAGTTTTGTTAGCTAAGACTTTGACTTGTTAGATCAATTCTCTCCTTAGATGATTTTCTTGGTGGAATCGCCCGTGCCTTCCGGATGAGGAAAGTTTTTTCGAGTTCGGTTTCGGAGGAACCACCGGGCTAGTCTCTTATCCAGATATCCATGGGCGAGGCCCCGAGTGTGGATCTTTGCCCCGCGCGAGAGGCTGACGCTACTTTCGTCGCCAGCGCCCTCTGAGGGGGCATCACGGAAGGGGAGGGGGTCTCACACCTGAGCCTTTCAAGGAAACTATTCCTGCACTCTCACACCTAAGCCTTTCTCATGGCTAGAGCATTTCATGGAAACTATTCTTGCACTTTCATGAAAACTGTGCGTGCACTTTCACGGCCTCACCTTTCCATGGCCTACACATTCACGTATTCACTCCTACTTTGCCATGAACTGCCTATTAACACACCAATGGATTTCTCATACACACTAACACATTCTTCAACTATACTAACCTATTCCCAATAAATTACTTATTAAACAAAGAAGAAGAAGACACAAAAGAAAAGAAAAAGAGAAAGATATCAACCCCACCAGTCATTCGACTAATCCTATTTGCCTGATACAGATGTTAGTCTCGGAGTCCGAAGCCCACGAGAACCCATCTACAACTCAAGCAAGCAGTTCCACTGGATCCCCAGCTAGCCAGAAACGACGGGGAACACAGCGACCAAACCTGAACTTCTTGGGTCCTTATGCCCAACCTTTCCATGGGACCATCATCCGAAAGGAAGCCCATACAGCCCATGGAAAGGTAGCCCTCTAGTACCATAGCGTGGACTGTCCAGATACTAGAAGAGGCTGAAGTTAAGGCAAAATTAAACAAAGTCAGTCTTGGAAGAATGGCACAGATACTCCCCCGAACTATCGACACAGAACTCTATGCAGAGTACCTGAAGACCTATGACAAGGGGACCAAAAGAGGGAGAATCACCAAGGTAGACGGCACTACAGAAGAACTTCTCATCACAGAGGACCTAATAAGAGAATCTTTGCAACTTCCAGCCACAATTAGGGGCCACCAACACAACATTGACAAGATGCCTTTAAAGGACATGCTAATGAAGGCTTCCTATAATTCGAATGGTGCAGAGTATGAGAATATCCAAGATGAGGCTACAGAGAAGGCTTGTAGAGTAATGTCTCTAATGATGCAGATAAAGCCTATAGACAGATACAATAGAGTGGGTCTCAACAGAATAGCAAAAGTACATGAAGAGAAAGAAGAAGATTGGGCATTCTATCTGCATAAGGACATGGAGAACTATTTGAAGGCCCACCAATCTAAAATATCTAACCCATACCTTCTTACATAGGTTCTCAATCATGTAGCCAAAAGACCTCTCAAGGATCTTGAAATGGAGGAACACATGCAATTGGCACTGCTACCAGACTAGCCCATGTTAACAGCTAAAGATGTACATGAAGGGCAAGCCATCTTAATGAAGACCAAGGATATAATAAAGCAGATGAAGAGAGATCGCAAAAACAAAATAGATAGAAGGATGAGGGGGGTGCTCACCGATGTTGCTGCTGAGTCTCAAAGACTAGAGGAAGAAGTGGCCACAGAAATCCATACTTACCAAGTGGCACTAAAGGAAAATATTCTTGGCCAAACCACACAAGAACCCTAGCAACAACAGATCACCCCTCCAACAAGCCCTACCCAACTTATATTTATTGATTATCTCCTCTCAAGGCAGACACACCAATAGAAACGGCTCTAAAACCAGCAACTCTCATACAAGTTTAGGAAAGACAATATGTAGAGGCAGCCACAGCCCAAGCATTGGAACTAGAGGTCCCCGTGGAAGCAAGTAAACGACAAAGAACTCCACATCTGTCAAGTCCAAGCAAGAGGAGAAGATTGGAAGATGAAGAAAGACTACCACAGTTGGCCTCCCTGCTGAACATAGATTACCAAAAATTCTTGTAGGAGACTGTATAAGGACTTGACGAGCTGCTCAACCAACCATCGATTGGGCCGGAGACAGAATCAAGCATCAATGCAATGTGGGAGCAGGCACAAAAAGTTTGGCGATGCCATCTCCTAACAACACATATGCTCCACGACCGAAACACTGCAGCACAAGTTCAAAAGTTAAAGGCAAACTTGGAAGCTGTTGAGATAGTACATTATGAAGAGTTTGAAAGCTACAGAAGAGCATGAGAAAAGGTACAACTCACTGGAGAATAATAACCTTGTATTAAGCCAAACAATAGTACAAAAGATCAAAGAGAATGCTAATCTCAATGACAAACTGGAACAAGCAAAAGAACAACTCAAGAAAGAAGTCAACTACACAAAAGAACTCACAACACTCCATGCACAACAAGTACGGGACTTCCAAGACAATGCCAGGGCCAAGGAAGCAGCATTGCAAGACCAAATCACGTAACTAACAGCACAGATCAAGGCAGAGGAGGAGAGTACAATCCATCTACAACAGGAAAGGGAACATACCAACAAGGCTCATGCAGTGAAGATCAGAGCTCTCAATGAAACAATAAGTGCAAGCCAGGCCGAAGCACATAGAAATGAGTTCGCACACAAGAAAACAATGACACAACTTACGAAACAACTTGAAGACATTGAGAGGATGGTAGCACAAAGATTACAACAGATTACCGACCCTCAGGCAAGGGCAGCAACCGCTCAGCGAGCCCAAGTAGATGCAAAGATTTGAAGAACTGTGGATGCTGCGAGAATGGTCAGAGAAACAGAAATTTTAAACCTCATGAGCAACACAGAGTCCCGCCTACAAGAATTGGAGTGTCAGCTGCTGCTGCAATCTAAGAAAGAAGTCGGCCAGAACCCAATGATGATCTTCATCTACTGCTTGAGCGCGCCTCCGAGTTGGGACAGTTGTTGCCAGTAACTCCTTGGGCCCCTCCTCAAACTCTTTCTTTGTTTCTGTCTACACTAACCCTCTCTCTACTTCAATATGACATAAATCTCTCTAAGGATATAGGCCTAGGAGAACTAACATTAATCGAACAAAATATGGAAAGAGACGCTGATCCCACCATAATCATGGGAATTTTGTGGGGTGACTTAGTATTAAATAATCCATAGGACATCTTTTTCTATCCCCTACATCCTATCATGCTAAACCTTCGTAGTGTGTGTCCCATTCACCAAAACTCAGATATTTTGGACAACAATGTCAAAAAATTAGACCTGTTTGTCCTAGATGACATTCCAGAGACACCCGCCAACTACGAAGTTGTAGCAAGTAGTTACCAATGGGTCATAAGTCATAGCTGGTTAGAGGTGTATAGCACTCACCAACATCTAAACCTCTGTGAGTCCACTCTCTATCATCCTTTTGGCATTCTAAAACTCTACACTAATATCTACAAACATTTAGAATCCATGTGGACAACTGTACAATACAATTTTGATGCTACTAATATAGAGTATCCCACTATAAATGAAGAAGAAATTCCAAACTTACAGGAATTTATTAAGTCTCATAAGCCTAGTCACCCACCCCCTAGCATAGGACAGGGTCAAGAAGAATCTTCTTCTTCATTTTAAAAATCCACTTACCCTATCTACTCCAATGTTGCTAGTAAGCTACTTAACCCATATCCTCATTTTCTCATCTTTTTATCCTCCCGAGATAGATTTTCCCACTAACACTCTCACCCTCGAGGAGGTACTGGCACCTACCCCATATCTAACAAGGCTCTCTCAAGAGGTGAGACACACCATCCCGCAAGATAATCTTGAAATATTTACTGATGATACAATCTTGGATTCTTTGTGAGCTACAGAGTACGAGGGGAGCATATGAACACGCTATCCTCTTTTGAAGCCTAAATTAATCTTCAAAGTACTCAAGCAGATTATTCCCTTTGAGACCACATCCCAAATCATGCCAGAAGCATACTCAGAAGTCACTCCAACAAAATAGCATAATGTACCATACCCTCTCTGCGCCCCACGACTTGACTTAAAGAACTTCTTCCATTGGCAGGAGAGGGCACCTTATGGGAAAATGTGGCCAAGTACATAAAGCTGGCCAATCCGCAGTTAGCTGATTTGTTGGAGATAAGAATAGTAACATTTACGATCAGCTACTGTTTTTGCAAAGTGGCGAAAAGCAAACCCTGCACACAAGAGGTGGCTACACCACAATAGTCACTACTGAAGAGCACCCTCGCCTGGAATATTTCAGAATTCAACCCGACTAGAAAAATGAGTATCTAGTGATTCCAGAATACAACCAAGTGTACATGAGAGTACCACCAACATTGCAGGTCAATCCATTGTACATGCCAATTAAAAGAAGATGGATAGCGCTTTGGAGTTTCAAGAAGCCAAAAGGCGTGACTCACATGTGTGCTACAACTTCCCCATCTTCTTACAAGCAACATTTGCGCACATTTAGGAACAAAGACAACAGATATTAACATGGATCAGGGCATGGCATAGCACTCCAGAGACCAACAAGGCTCATGTAGAGAAGATTCAAGCTCTCAATGAAACAAGAATGGCAAGCTAGGCCAAAGCACATAGAAATGAGTTGGCACACAAGGAAACACTAACACAACTTATGAAACAACTTGAAGACACTGAGAGGATGGTAGCACAAAGATTACAACAGATTTTGGATGCTCAGGCAAGGGAAGCAACCACGCGGCATGCCCAAGAAGATGCAACCCAAAGATTTGAAGAACTAGAGAATGGTCAGAGAAACAAAAATTTCAAACCTCATGAGGAACACAAAGTCCCGCCGCCTACAAGAATTGGAGCGTCAGCTCACAATCGAAGAAAGAATTCAGCGGCCAGAACCCAATGATGATCTTCGTCTAGAGCTTGAGCGCGCCTTTGAGTTGGGACAGTTTGCTAGTAACTCCTCGGGCCCCTCCTCAAAGTGTTTATTTGTTTTTGTCTACACTAACCCTCTCTCTACTTTCAATATGACATAAATCTCTTTGAGGATATAGGCCTAGGAGAACTAACATTAATCAAACAAAATACGAAAAGAGACGCTGATCCCACCATAATCATGGGAATTTTGCAGGGTGACTTTTAGTATTGACTAATCCCAGGACATCTTTTTCTATCCCCTGCATCCTATCATGCTAAACCTTCATAGTTGGTGTCACATTCTCCAAAACTCAGAAATTCTAGACAACAGTGTCAAAAAATTAGAACTATTTCTCCCAGATGACATTCCAGAGATGCCCGCCAACTACGAAGTTGTAGCACATAGTTACCAATGGGTCATAAGTCACGGCGGTATAAAACACTCACCAACATCTAAACCTCTATGAGTCCACTCTCTATCATCCTTTTGGCATTTCAAAACTCTACACTAATATCTACAAACATTTAGAGGCCATGCTGACAACAGTACAATTTTGATGCTATTGATATTGTAAGATCCCTGTCCCCACCGCGCAATGGATTCGGGGTACTAGCAGCGAAAGTAGTACTTCATGCATAGGGTAGGGTCCCACACTCGGGGCCTCGTCCACGGATATCCGGACAAGAGACTAATCCGTCGATTTTTCCAAAACCGAACCCGGAAAAACTTCCCTTACCCGGAAAGCACGGGCGATTCCACCAGGATAACTTTTTACTCTAACGTAGTCAAGATCATTACTAATCACGCTGATCCGACTGCACCTATAAAGATACTCGGTCGGATCAAGGAAGAAACTTGCACTTGGATTATTGGGATCAATGCTTTTTTCCCCATCAAGAGGCACAGCCGTTGATTCCTATCCATAGAACAATTACTATCCGGGATTTACTTTTTCTATCGTAATAACAGAAATTGAGTCTCGATTTACGGATCCATCAGTCCAGCCTAACCCCATCCAGTCCCATGGGTTAGCCAACCACCCAACCACTATAGTGATGGGATCCAATTAAGAATTTGGTTAGGTTTTGTCCCGGGTACCAAGGAAAAGAGTTCCAAGGCCCCCTAGCCGGAAGTTCATGCAAACATAAAACTAGTCACACCACTTACACACCCAATATGAAATTGCCTTTTTCTTAGCATCAGCTAGCTTTAAAACAATCCTTTAATGAAACCATTATGTCACTGATGACAATCCTCATAGTCTCTGGTTGAATCCTTATTTCTAGTCATTCATTCATTGGTATACTTATGGCATCATTGGCAACCAGAACGCTCACCACCTGTTCAGGGGCCTTTTCCATAGTTCCTAGCTCATAGTAACCGGCAATATATTCATATAACAGAATGGAATCTCCGTGGAAGATCAGCAAGATCAACCCACAGATCCATATAAAAGAGCCATGGACTCATCCGTTGAGGACCAGCAAGGTCAATCAACCAGATCCATGCCCGGTTTCAGAAAACAACTCTTATTCCTTGTTCCAATATCTTCCACGATGCACGTGTGGGTATCTTCGACGACCCAGAGCCCGAGCACCGTATGGTTGTTGAAAGAACGGTAGAGGGGGAGGATACACACACACAGGAGCAAACCCTAATGTATATTACAAACCCTAACCATAGAGGGAAGCCATGTCCACTCTCACACAAAGCATAATGCACTAATCCATAATCCACACAACACACAATGAGTTGTGTCCACACTCTAGTAACCCTAGCTAATGTCCACACACTATGACCAGCTGGACACGCGGTCATTTATGTCACACATGTTCCTACCTAATCTGCCAGCACATAGCATAGCTGGCTCACACTGACATCGAGCTTGAATCTCAACAGTCCCTCTCAAGCTCATGATGTACTGCCGATGAAGATGTAGATGAGCTTGGGATATCAAGACTCTCAACACTCCCCCTCAAGCTCATCCCATGTACTCCCAACATAGTCCGGAAGTACTCAAACTTCTCCCTGCTAAGTGGCTTCGTGAAGATGTCTGCCACCTGCTCATCAGTCTTCACATACTGAAGATCAACTGTACCATCCAGCACCTTTTCTCTGACAAAGTGATAATGGACCTCTATGTGTTTGGTCCTTGCATGAAACACTGGATTCTTTGCCAACTGTATACTGCTCATGTTGTCACAATGAATGACAACTTTGCCACCAATGGGCTCACATAAATTTGCCAAGAGACTCTTTAACCATATAGCCTCACAAGTAGCAATGGTTGCACCCTTGTACTCAGCCTCTGTACTGGATAAAGCAACTGTAGGTTGCTTTTTGCTACTCCAACTCACCACGGCACTTCCAAGTGTAAAAGCATATCCACTAGTAGACCTCCTGTCATATGTGCTACCTGCCCAATCAGCATCTGTGTAGCCATGTATGTCCAAGCTTTTACCACTCTCATAAAATAGACCATAATGTGCTGTGGTCTTCACATATCTCATGATGCGTCTCACTGCATCCAAATGTGGTTTCCTGGGGCTCTGCATAAATTGGCTGACTAGCCCCACAACATAACTCAAATCCGGGCGTGTGATAGTCATATATATGAGACTACCAACCATCTTCCTGTACATCGAAGGATCTTCCAATTCTTTGCCATAATCAGCCCGCAACTTCACATTTTGCTCCAATGGTGTACTCATAGGCTTACACCCTCTCATGCCATACTTTGCCAACATATCCAATGCATATTGGCGCTGTACTAACCAAGTACCTACATGATCTTTGACCACTTCAATGCCAAGGAAGTATCTCAACTCACCAAGATCTTTCATGTTAAATTGCCCACTCAAAGCTTTCTTGACATGCATCACATCTGCACTATGATCACCTGTAATAATCAAGTCATCCACATAGATGACGAGTAAAACAATGAGGTGCTTGCTTCAGACCATATAATGCCTTTTTCAACCTGCATACGTGAGTGGGATATCTTGGGTGTACATACCCTTCTGGCTGTGCCATGTACACTTCCTCTTGTATTTCTCCATTTAGAAATGCATTCTTGACATCCATTTGATGCATTTCCCAGCCGTTAGCTACAGCCATAGCAATGACTGCTCTCACTGTGCCCATCTTAGCCACTGGACTAAACGTCTCATCATAATCCAATCCTTGGGTCTGTGTATAACCCTTTGCTACCAATCTTGCTTTATGTCTCTCAATAGAACCATCAGATTTGCACTTCACTTTGTAAACCCATTTACATCCAATAACATTCTTGTCCTTTGGTAATGCAACCAAGTCCCATGTATCATTATGGACCAATGC
The DNA here is from genome assembly GCF_041138505.1 of Cibotium barometz. Taxonomy (NCBI): domain Eukaryota; kingdom Viridiplantae; phylum Streptophyta; class Polypodiopsida; order Cyatheales; family Cibotiaceae; genus Cibotium; species Cibotium barometz. Next base: position 673,270 of record NC_141109.1, read on the forward strand.
GTCCATCTCAACATCCATTTCTTTCTCCCATACATGCTTTTCAATAGCCTCTGTATAGCATGTAGGTTCCACATGCTTCACCATAGATGTCATGTATGCATAGTGCATAGCAAAATCTCTCATATGTCAATCTGTCAACGGGATATCTGACCCTCTGGGATCTCCGCAATGCATGCGGGTCACTCTGTACACCTGTAACTCTAGCATGTGGTGGCACATATCTATTCTGCCTAGCACCAGGTGTGCGTAAAACAGGTATGCCAAGCTCCTCATCCAAACTCTCTGAACTAGATGACTCATAACCTATGATTCCAATTCCTTCGACTTTCTTTTTGCTTTTATCCATAGCACTACTCCCAGTGCTCACACTCTCATGCCTCAAACGTCCTGACCATGGACGTACACTGCTACTCTCAGCTTCTGCTGGCCCAGACATAGTAGTAGAACTAGAACTTGCTTGTGGCAAGTTCACAGGCACATCAGCTTCAAGTGACTCAATGACTCCCTCATCTTTTGCTTTGTACCAACTAGCAAGCTCATCAAACACCACATCTCGTGAGATGACCACTTGTCTAGTTTGTGGATTATAACATTTGTATGCCTTTCGATCCTGTGCATATCCAACAAATACACATTTCTCTGCCTTAGGATCCAACTTCCTTCTTCTTTCATCAGGCACATGTACATAAGCTATGCATCCAAAAACTTTGAGATGTCCAATGTCTGGCCTGTAACCTGTAAGCCGCATCTCTGGCGTGCTTCCATGAATGGCTGTTGTAGGTGTTTTGTTCAGTATATACACTGTAGTAGCGCATGCTTCTGCCCAATAGTAATCTGGCATGCTCTTTCCATTAAGCATCGCCCTTGCCACTTCACATATGACTCTATTCTTTCTCTCAGCCACACCATTCTGCTGAGGTGTATACCTGCAAGTCAATTGTCTTCTTATTCCATGCTTCCTCAAGAAATGCTCAAAAGCTTTTGAGGTGTATTCACCACCTCCATCTATCCTCAAACATTTAATCCAACAGCCATATTGCTTTTCTACAAAAGCTTTGAAATCCATGAACTTTTCCAATACTTCACTCTTCTCTCTGAGAAAGTATATCCATGTCATCCTGCTGAAATCATCTATGAATGTAACATAGTATAAACTGCCTTTGATAGATGGGTTTTGTGCAGGACCCCATACATCACTATGTACGATCTCAAGTGGCATGTTACTCATATTTCCTTCTCTAGGAAACCTTAACCTTGCCTGCTTTCCAAACTGGCAGGCTTCACAAACATGCATATGTCCATCATATTTGAACCTAGGCAATCCATTGACAATGCCTCTTGTTTGCATGTTCTTTAATCTCTGTATATTGGTGACATGTCCAATCCTCTTATGCCACATATCTACCACATTTTTACTTTTAGAGAACATGGCTGATTTTAGCTCAGGAATTCCAGCATCCAGCTTAAACAATCTGCCTTCTTTCTTGCCTTTAGCAATCACTCTACATCCATGTTTGAAATCTTCAACGAAGCATCCATGCTCGTTGAAATGAACCTGTAGTCCATGTTCCACCATTTGACCAACTGAGGCCAAGCTTTTTGTGATCGAAGGCACGTACACCACATCAGACATAGACTTTGTTTAACCATTATGCATGACCAATGGTACACTTCCAACATGTGTAATGACATGCTGGGTATCATCACCTGTCTCCACATAGCCTTTTACTTCCATAGGCTTCATATGCTCAAACCATTCACCATGACATGTCATATGGTTTGATGCTCCTGAGTCCATATACCATGTGTCATCATTCTCAGCATTTGTCATCATAGGACCCACAACATGCTTCATATTGCAGTGCCATCATTGCTGCTTGATGCATAGTTTCCACCACCATGTTGTGCATAGTTTCCATCATAATGACCACCACATTGTGATCTTCCCCCTCTCAAATCATTCTGTTTGTGGAAACAATCTCTCGCCATATGTCCAAATTTGCCACAATAATGGCATTCCACATCTTGCATAGAATTTTGTTGGCCTTGCCAACGTCCTCGACCACGGGGGTTACCTCTGCCTCTTTGAGGTGCATACCCACGACACCTCGAGCACCATATGAAGGCTGAAAATTCTGTTGTGGAGGCCTATCCTGCCATCCATGACCATTACCACCACGTCCACGACCATTACCACCACGTCCACGTGATGCGAATCTCCCCGTGCCTCTAAAACCTCTCTGTGAGTAAAAAGCCTGATTTCTGCCATCATCATGGCTAGTAGATGCATCCAGAAATGAATCACTGAGCTTGATTTCCTCAACCAATAAGAGTGAAACCAACTCATCGAAGTCTGGTAAACCTGTACTCCTCACTGAGATAGATGTATCAAAAGATTTGTATTCCTTGTTGCCAAGACCACGCAAGGTAATGTCCACCAAATCATCATCAGACATGGGGGCATTTATTGTGGCCAATGCATCTGCAAACTTCTTGATTTCTTGCACATAATCATGTATGCTCCTTTTATTCCTTTTCACATTATGTATCTGCTGACGTAACTGAGACTTGCGCGAGCACTCGTATCTGTATCAAACATCTTGACCAAAGTATCCCATGCATCTTTGGGATTCTCAGCATCCTGTATGTGTATGAGCATAGCATCAGATATACATATAGACAAATAATGCAGCACTTTGAATGCTCTCTCTGACCATTGCTCATGAGAAATAAGCTGCTGCTGTGTAGGTTGTCGAGGTAGCTCAGGCTCTGGCTCAGCACCTGTAATGAGATTCCAAAATCCTTTTCCTTTCAAGAAACTCTTTATCCTGTACTTCCATGCCTGGAAGTTCTTCCTATCCAGCTTTTCACCAACAATCTGAACTGGATTATCCGACATGTTTACTCAATGCATACACCTTCCGTACACTTCAAATATGTAAATGAGCCTTCCTCAGCTCAACCAGACTCCAATTAATGTTCTAGATACTCCAAGGTAGCCAACAAACTCCAATTTTGATGTAGAAGATCAACCTGTAATCATCCAAGATGAACTGTCTCACGCAGTCCGGGATACCCTGCTTTGATGCGCTTCCACGGCTCCAAATCACAATGTAATGGTGCAATCAAGTATGGGCAACTTGCATTGACACCTAATCAACCTCAATGTTGAGTATCAACACCATCTGACATGTGTACATATCAGATTTTGAAAACCCCTTTCTCTGTTTTTGGAAAAACCAGAAAAACCAGTAGAAAATTTGCTCTAATTCCTTCAATATTTGTGCAAATTGAGCAACCAGGCATTCATTAGCTTAGAAATAGTGTCCATCAACTCCATGTAAGAGGAATTTGTCAATTGTAAAAGACCAAGGATTAATTGCTCAATTAAAAATGCTCTGTTTCTCTGCAACCAGTGGACAGCTTGTTTTAATCAGCTCATTCCTAGCTCAATTAGGCATAATTGACCAAACAAATCACATTTCCCTCTTCTTCAATGTGTATAGCATCCAATTGCTAAAGAAATTGTGGAAGATAGCAAGCACCCAATGAGAAATCGATCTCCTCGTAGGCAAAATGAACAAAATCTGCACTGTTTCCTCTGTTCTGGCTGCGCCGCCTGCTGTAGGGGGGTTTGGGAGTGGTTGTGATGCTAATTTATGATGACTATAGGTGCCCAACACACCTAGGCATGTGTGTGACCCATCAATGGTTGAATTTTTACCAAAAACACACTCCAAATGCTTCAATTTTTGACTCCTCTTTCTGTGTTTTGTGAGAGCTCAAAAACCAGAGATTTTCATACATTCAAATGCTTCCAAAATGCTCCAAAATCACAATAGGGCTTGCATAAGAGTTGCCATTACATCCCTCATTGTCAGATACATGTTTGCTTTGCCAGATTTACATGTGTTTCCACCATACATCAATGTTCCCAAGCTTTAATGGAAAGCTTCCAAAAACCAGAATTTTTCTTTGCTTTGATTTGCTCTATTTTGCTTTGCTTTTGCCTCTATCACCTGCAATCCGCTCAAGGATGTTTAGAAGACCTTACTCGGTAGGCCAAGCTCTGAGATCTGATAGTATTTGCTGTGCTCCAAGCTTCACAGCTCCAATGGCAAGCTTCACAGCTTCTTTTCCCTCTTCACTCACTCACTCATAAACCCTAATAAACAACACAAGGCTCTGATACCATGTTGAAAGAACGGTAGAGGGGGAGGAGACACACACATAGGAGCAAACCCTAATGTATATTGCAAACCCTAACCATAGAGGGAAGCCATGTCTACTCTCACACAAAGCATAATGCACTAATCCATAATCCACACAACACACAATGAGTTGTATCCACACTCTACTAACCCTAGCTAATGTCCACACACTATGACCAGCTGGACACGCGGTCATTTATGTCTCACAAATGTTCCTACCTAATCTGCCAGCACATAGCATAGCTGGCTCCCACTGACATCGAGCTTGAATCTCAACAATGGTCAGCACCCTCTAGGCTCCTTCGCAGGTGACCTCATAGGCCGCTTCCTTGGTCCCTCATCCACCGTACCGGAAGCTCACCATTTAAATCGAACCGAGGCTGGTCAAGACCTCGGTCGACCTTGCTACGTGAGATGTCCTCCATTGACTCTCCGTCTCAGCAGTTGCAACTTTAACAGTTAGGTCTTCATGACCTTAATCCACAAGACGGTCAAAATGCTTCCCCAGCATTCTTGACATAAAACAGTCATTTACAAACAGTCACAAAATACAGTTTCTAAATCGAACTCTCGTCTTTCCACATTATCCCTCCTTAGTCCACATTACTTATTCCACATTCCATTCAATGTGTACTCATTCTCATCCATTTCCTCATATCGATGACACATTAATTCACATACACATTCACCTTCACATCCATACATCCACATTCACATACATCCACATCCACATTCCCATTCACATCTATACATCCACATCTACATCCACATTCACATACATCCACATCCACATTCCCATTCAAATCTATACATCCACATCTACATCCACATTCACATCTATGCATATACATCTTCATGCATACATCCATTCTCACATTCATACATCCACACTCCCATCTCCACATCCACACATCCACATGCATACATCCATTTTCACATTCCCATTCATATAACCCCATATGCCTTCACATCTAATCTTTTACATCACATCCATTCTCGCCCTATCACAACCCATATACATCTTATCCTATCACATACACTTCTTACCTCATCCCATACACATCTTATCACATCTTAATTCATCTTATCACCTCCTAACTTATTTCATAAGCATCTTATCACCTCTTACCACATCTTATACACCTCTTATCACATCCTATCACATCTCATATCTATTTATAGAATATAAGAGAATTCTTATATTTGATATAAGATTTCTTTACTTATTTATTTATGCATAAATTCTATTTAAGGAGATTAATACTTTCGAAGTAAAAATCAATCTTTTATGCATCTTTCTATGCATAAATTCATTTTAAATGAAAATGACACTTTTGAATTAAATTTCAATCTTTTATGCATTTTCCTATGCATAAATTCAATTTAGATGAGAATGACACTTTTGAATTAAAAAATAATCTTTTATGCATCTTCTTATGCATAAATTTAATTTGGTAGGAATTACACTTTTAGAATAAAAGAATTTCTCTTATGCATCTAAGTTATGCATAAAATCCATTTATGATAAAAAATCACACTTTTAGTATAAAAAGAATATCTTTTATGCATACCTCTATACATGAAATCCAATATGATAAAAGTAACACTTTTACAATAAAATAATCAACTTTTATGCATACCTCTATGCATGAAGTTCAATATGATAAAAGTCACACTTTTATAATAAAATAATCAACTTTTATGCATACCTCTATGCATGAAATTCAAATATGATAAAAGTCACACTTTTATAATAAAATAATCAACTTTTATGCATTCCTCTATGCATGAAATTCAATTATGATAAAAGTCACACTTTTATAATAAAATAATCATCTTTTATGCATACCTCTATGCATGAAATTCAAATATGATAAAAGTAACACTTTTATAATAAAATAATCATCTTTTATGCATACCTCTATGCATAAAATTTAATTATGATAAAAGTAACACTTTTATAATAAAATAATCATCTTTTATGCATACCTCTATGCATGAAATTCAAATATGATAAAAGTAACACTTTTATATTAAAGTAATAATCTTTTATGCATACCTCTATGCATGAAATCTAATTATGATAAAAGTAACACTTTTATAATAAAATAATCATCTTTTATGCATACCTCTATGCATGAAATTCAAATATGATAAAAGTAACACTTTTATATTAAAATAATAATCTTTTATGCATACCTCTATGCATGAAATCTAATTATGATAAAAGTAACACTTTTATAATAAAATAATCATCTTTTATGCATACCTCTATGCATGAAATTCAAATATGATAAAAGTAACACTTTTATATTAAAATAATAATCTTTTATGCATACCTCTATGCATGAAATCTAATTATGATAAAAGTAACACTTTTATGTTAAAATAATAATCTTTTATGCATACCTCTATGCATGAAAATCAATTATGCATAATATAAAAATCAATTTCTCTAGGATTACAATGAATATCTTTCAATTAATCTAGGATGAGAATTCCTAGAATATGGTAGGAAGTCCTCTTTTCATGCTTTGAATGAAATTATTTTATGCATAATTTTTATAAAAATTTTACCATAGCTCCGCTACTATGACTGATAAATCTCAATTTTTCTAAGGGATAAAGCTTATCATTAAGGAAATAATTAGAATGATTCCTAATTGGATCATTAATCCATAATGGATTGAATCATCAATATTCATGAAATACATAATTTAAAAGCATAAAAAAAAGCCATTAATTTGGCCTCAAGCATAGATTAATCTTGGATTAAGGAAAAGCTTTATGAAAATCTTCATTTGGATTGAGAATGGGTCATGAGTATGACCATTTCTTGAGTGAGAGAGAGAAATTACATAAAAACGATTACAGGGGAATATACTGGACATTTTGAGAGGCTGGGGAGGAATCTTACATTCACTCCCACTTGAAAAACACGAGATGTCCTCATCTTGCAAACTTGGGATAATTTCGCAAGATGCACGAATATGAGACTTAGAGAAAAATTAATTAAGATTAACCACACAAAAAAAAATCTCAAAGAGAGTAAGACTCGAGATAAGAACAATATTTAAACTTTATTCATTCTTGAAACATATACAGTAAAGATAGAAGAACTTTTTACACTTCCAAAAGCCCGTCCATCATATGATTACAAAAGCAGCACTCACAAGCTGTGCACGTATAAGGTAACTTATCTATGGGAATAATTCTGTTGGTTATTGCCACACCTATCTCAGTGGTATGAGGTGATTGTGAGGTGAAAAAAAAGAAGAAAAGACCACTGCCTCTATAGCCCTTCACCTCGCAAACTTGGAAACAACAACATGGACGGGGGCACCACCAGCCTTCAGCTGGAACCTTCTCACACTTGACCACCCAGACAAACAGCACAAAACAGGGGCACCATAGACCAAGATAAACACCCAGCAATTTATATTTCTAGAAAAAACATTGTACAAGCCTCTCCCGACACAGAAGCTTTACTCACACAACCCACAAACACTCAGACCTGTCAGTCGAGGATACACCACATCCCCAATCACCGCGAACCTCTCGCCTGCCTGCTATGCCAATCACACCAGAATGAACCCGGCCACTCACACTTCAAGAAGGCGCCCCATCAGCTAACCTTCAACTCTCTACAGCCCATCACTTCTGCATGTGTCGTCAGTAGCAGCTCGACCATCATCTCTCTGTCTCTCTCTCTGTGTTGATCCTCTGCCAGCCACTTCAAACCCTTCCTCTGCAGCTTATCTGCAGTGCTACCGACCCACCACCAAGCAGCAACACCAACCTTTCTCTCTGCTTCACTCGACACCCTGCTCTGTCCACAGCCCTGTCTCCTAGGCGGCCCACACCAGCCACCAGCCTACTTTCACAGCTCCTTGCCAGTTGCTCTGCTTCTCTTCTTACGTGTGCCCTCCACAAGGGACGCCTGCGGCTCTGCCTTTGCCTCTCTACTCGCTGACGACCATCACTCTCTGGCCCCTTCTCTGCACACCTGCAGCAGCTAGCAGCTTCGCTCCAGGCCGCTGATCACCCGGGCCTCTCCAGATAGCTCTCGCACCAGGTGGCCTTCTTTTTGTCCTTCGCAGCTGCAGCGCTTCCCAGTAGCACCACTCCAGAGCCCTGTCTCGCCAGCCCAAACGGCTTCCACGTCAACGTCTTCGGTCGCACGCAGCTTTCTTCTCAACCACTTCACGACTCTTTACACACTGTAACGCCAGCCCTCTTCTGTCTGTCCTCGCCAGCAGTTGCCTCTTCACAAACAACTGCGCTTCTCTTCTTGCACTTCAACCACGCCAGCCCACGCGTCGGCACTCTCACTTCACACGGGAGGCCAGCAGCGCTCCTCAGCTGCGCTCCACTGTATCGTCACCTGCAGCTACCTCTTTGCTGCGCATCACCAGTGTGTGCAGCAACGCCCAAGAGCCCCCAGCAAAACAAAACAAGGCGACTTCCTTTTCTCTCTAGCCCGCGCTGACTTCCACAATTCGCCAGCTTCCAAATGATGTGTGCTGGCAACCACTCACGCCTCTACGTGGTCTTCAATATTGCAAGCCACATTTATTATCATTTATTATTTTCCAAGGCCTAATGGATGGCCACCAAATGCTTTCACACTCACGTCTTACATATGTCCTTTAACCTTTAAATTACCATGCCTTCCACACACCTTCTTCAAATGCAACTTAGTGCCCATTGTATTTTGACGTACCCCACACATATCAAGCGGCCGCACACACATACGAGCCATCGAACAGCTAATAGCACCTGCAGCAAACCTCTCACCGGACAGGCCTGCAACAAACCCAATTCAAATGCCGTCCACCCTGTACACTTGGCAACGCATTCCATAGTAAAACCTTTATTCACACCATGCACCCATATATACACGAGCCCGAAATACCTCTCAGAAAAACACCTGACATACTTTGCCAACCCCCCCATTTGCTAGAGCATTCATGCTCAGCAGCAAAAGACAAATTCAGTAGCTATCCACGGGTTGTTGCAAGATCAGGGTGTCCAGTTTTGTCCAGTTTATGCTGGACTGGGACAATTCTTGGACAACAAATTTCGAGGAGAAAGGTACTTCAAACGAGATCAAGAAACTAATAGAAAATACACAAACACTCAAATTTACCCCCAATGTAACTTAAATTAATATAAATTAGTCCAATTTATCAAAATTAACCAAAAATATGATAAAACAATTTAAAAATGATCTTTCCATACTTAGAGTGATCAAAATTTTTTTCCATAGATGCACCAATACAAGTACACTAGTCCCTATAGGTTTTAGATGATTTACATCAAAAATGTAATTTTACTAATTAGATTATTAGTATTTGCAGGCCTTCTAATGGCCTGGAAGAATTTTAGAAAAGAGATCATTAAAAATCGAACCATTGGATTTGCAATTTGGACTAACCACCACATTCTACCAATGTCTCACTATCTACCACTCTTTTGATCTACAAGATTATGCATTTTTAAGTGGTAGTTATTGTGGGTGCAAAAAGTGGTATATATTATAATACTTTAAAGATCTTGAAATATTTAAAGAAAATAGACAAATAGCTTAAAATTTTCTCAAAAAATCAAGTTAAGCTCTATATTATGTGAAGATCTAAGATGCAAAGTGAAAATCTCATATGAGTTTATATGTGAAAGATATTAGCATTTTATGGAACCAGCCCAAATTTGGGACATGGTGTATACATTGAGATTGTACCTAAGGAAATGACGACTTTTAACTATCTAATGCTTAATTCGATTATGCAACTATATTCCCAACTTTGCATGTGACGTTCCAACAAAAGAACTTGAAAGGAAATTCCTTCGTTAGCTAGGAGAGATTGCCCACTAAAGGTAAATAAATGCCTGTTTTTTTTACTATTTACAGGGTGCCTGAGTGGACAAAACTGGGCACCCTGATCTTGCAACCACCCCCACCAGGATCAAAAGGAAACAGTTCCAAGTCACCATCCCATTTCCCAACATCCGTTAAACACCATGGCTGCATCATTGCATACCAAACGTCCACCACATCCAAAAAATCATCCACGTCCACTTCACCCACAACAAACCTCCTCGTCTTCCAAGCCTGTGGCATTACAGCATTTAGCATCCCATCCATCAACACTAGTGAAGGCCAAGTTCTAGCAACTTGACCTTTCTACACACCAAAATCCACATTCTTTCCAACAGCAGTGTCCACCAGCACTTTCAGCTCTTGTAATTCAGGCATCTCTTCACAACCATACAGCTCAACTGGTTCAGAACCCTTATCATCCATGCACTTTGCCTTTAGCATCTCAGCAACACGCATAAAAGCCTTAGTCACACTCTCTTCCATATCTGCATCCATGTCCATCTCTGGCTCCTGTTCATCAAGGCTAGCAACTTCCCAGATATCATCCTCAGGCACAATACTCACCTCACAACGCTCTTCATCAGCCAAATCAACATGCATACCTTCTTGAGTGTTGCCAACCCCCCTGATATCATCGTCTAAAGACTCCCGAGCACATAATGCATCCAATGGAAAAACATCCACTTCATTCATTGCAGGTACCAGACCACCATCAAGCTGTCCAAGAAAATCCATAATAATAGGATCTTCTTCCACACTCTCCACATTTGCATCACAAGCCATCTTCACTTCATCAGAAGTCTCTACCCCATCCTCCTCCCTTGTAGAATCTGGCAAAGAATCATCCTCAAAACATCCTGTATCCAGCTCCTCTTCCTTCTTATCAACTAATCCCAAGACATCATCCCCTTTACTTCCATGTGCATGCATGTCATCCAGATCCCTGTCATGTACAGCCACGACGTTCCCATCCAAAGAAGAATCCACTGGCAACTCCTCATCTTCACTTTGTTCCTTCACCTGTTTTTCATCCACCTGCACATGCTTAAAAGACTTTGGAAAAAAATCAGAAGGCATATAAAACATACCCCTTTGCATCTGTATAGGCCTTTGAGGCTCCTGTCTGATCAAACTTTGCATAGAACTCTTATCCACCTCAACCAAATTCACATGCATATTCCTTGCAGACACAACACCTTCATACGGATAAATACCCATCTCCATCTGCTTCAAAACCTTGCCTTCCTTTTCCCTAGCAACCCTAACTGCATCATCAAATGACCTGGGATTCTTTAATTCAACCCTAACCCTCAAATGGGGTAGCAAACCAACAATAAACAAGCTCTTCTTCAGAAACATAGGAGGAACTTCCTGCTTCAATGTCATACACCACTTACTCCACAAACATGTAAATGCCTGCACAAAATCATCCAGTGATTGCCCATGTACCTGCTTCAAGACGCTCAACTCTTGCCAAATCACACTAGAATCCTCCACTTGCTGAAAACGCTCCAAAAGGCCTTCTTTCAACCTGTCCAAGGTCAAGACACCAGCATCCTGTGCTTCAAAATCCTTAAGCCAGCTTCGGGCATCTCCCTTCAAGAAAATATTTATCAACCTCAGAACCTGCTCTTCATCTGTGACATGATTGCTAATGCATGCCAACTCCATCTGCTCCAAGAAGTCACACACATCTTCACCCTTCTTGCCATGAAACTCAGGATAAAACCACATCCTGAAAACCTGTAACAATCCCTGAGCTCTCCTCAGTGGAACATACACCCTTCTAGGCAAAGAACAACGCCAGAGCTATCCTCAGTCAAACAATGCCAGAGCAACTCCTCAGTGGGGGCACCAAAAGGAATGTGAGGTGAAAAAAAGAAGAAAAGACCACTGCCTCTATAGCCCTTCACCTCGCAAACGTGGAAACAACAACATGAACGGGGGCACCACCAGCCTTCGGCTGCTGGAACCTTCTCACACTTCACCACCCAACCCACGCCAGACAAACAGCACAAAACAGGGGCACCATAGACCAAGATAAACACCCAGCAATTTATATTTCCAAAAAAAACATTATACAAGCTTCTCCCGACACAGAAGCTTTACTCACACAACCCACAAACACTCAAACCTGTCAGCCGAGGATACACCACATCCCCAATCACCGCGAACCTCTCACTTGCCTGCTGTGCCAATCACACCAAAATGAACCCGGCCACTCACACTTCAGAAGGCGCCCCACCAGCTAACCTTCAACTCTCTGCAGCCCATCACTTCTGCATGTGTCGTCAGCAGAGCAGCTCGACCATCATCTCTCTCTCTCTCTCTCTATGCTGATCCTCTGCCAGCCGCTTCAAACCCTTCCTCTGCAGCTTATCTGTAGTGCTACCGGCCCACCACCAAGCAGCAACACCAACCTTTCTCTCTGCTTCACTCGGCACCCTGCTCTGTCCACAGCCCTGTCTCCTAGGCGGCCCACACGAACCACCAGCCTACTTTCACAGCTCCTTGCCAGCTGCTCTGCTTCTCTTCTTACGCGTGCCCTCCACAAGGGATGCCTGCGGCTCTGCCTTTGCCTCTCTACTCGCTGACGACCATCACTCTCTGGCCCCTTCTCTGCACACCTGCTGCAGCTTCGCTCCAGGCCGCTGATCACCCGGGCCTCTCCAGATAGCTCTCGCACCAGGCGGCCTTCTTTTTGTCCTTCGCAGCTGCAGCGCTTCCCAGTAGCACCACTCTGTCGCCATCCCAAACGGCTTCCACGTCAACGTCTCGGGTCGCACGCAGCTTTCTTCTCAACCACTTCACCGCTCTTTACACACTGTAACACCAGCCCTCTTCTGTCTGTCGCCAGCAGCTGCCTCTTCACAAACAACTGCGCTTCTCTTCTTGTGCTTCAACCATGCCAGCCCACGCGTCGGCACTCTCACTTCACACGGGAGGCCCCACCAGCCTTTGCTGCCTGTCAGCCCTTCGACCAGCAGCGCTCCTCAGCTGCGCTCCACTGTATCGTCACCTGCAGCTACCTCTTTGCTGCGCATCACCAGCGTGTGCAGCAACGCCCAAGAGTCCCCAGCAAAACAAAACGAGGCGACTTCCTTTTCTCTCCAGCCCACGCCGACTTCCACAATTCGCCAGCTTCCAAATGATGTGCGCTGGCAACCACTCACGCCTCTACGTGGTCTTCAATATTGCAAGCCACGTTTATTATCATTTATTATTTTCCAAGGCCTAATGGGATGGCCACCAAATGCTTTCACACTCACGTCTTACATATGTGCTTTAACCTTTAAATTACAATGCCTTCCACACACCTTCTTCAAATGCAACTTAGTGCCCATTGTATTTTGACGTGCCCACACATATCAAGCGGCTGCGCACACATACGAGCCATCGAACAGCTAATAGCACCTGCAGCAAACCTCTCACCGGCAGACAGGCCTGCAAAACAAACCCAATTCAAATGCCGTCCACCCTGTACACCTGGCAACGCATTCCATAGTAAAACCTTTATTCACACCATGCACCCATATATACACGAGCCCAAAATTCCTCTCACAGAAAAACGCCTGAGAGTGATCTAACAAAAGGACCTCTGAGAGGCAAGCCAAAAACGGGGTAAAGGAATATCTTCTGATGAGGAAGAAAACACGCCAGTAAGAAGACTCGCTCAGAAAACCCAAGATGCCTTGATCTCATGACACAGTAGTATCGGGGACCCAAATCCAAAGCTTCAATAACCATGGCCAAGCGGACATTATTACGAAAGTGCTGCTGACCCCAGGGTGTTACCCTAGTTATGTCTTGATAGGTCCGCCATTTGGTCTGAGCTACAGAAGTTCCTAGGTGAGGAAAAAGTGAGCGCTCATATTGTTCTATAAAATCTTTCTTCACAGACTCGCTTGCGTCGTCTTGAAGGTGAGAAATCATCATGGATAAAACTAATTCCTATTGCCAAGCCATGAAGGAGATTAAGAAGAAGGGAGATCGATGGAAGTAAGATTACTGTGAGCGATAGGTAAAAGTTACGACTTATATAAAGGAAGGAACTAGCGTAACTTAGAAGCCAACGATATCTTGCCACTGAAGTTTTACCGTCTTTCCATGATTTGGGTTTGGCACATATTTCTATGAAATACATTAAGAACTTTGAGATGAGGAGGTAAAAGAAGCTTGTAGGCTAAGTCACCTACTTTTATTGAATTCAGATATAAGGCTCACAATATCTGGGGGATAACTTCTTATACTCCCCAAGAGATAAAGAACTTCTTTTGGGCTGTACTCGAATGAAAACCAAAACCTTGGTATCCAAAACACCGATTTTCACTTCTGAACTCATTGTTTTGAATCCTTGAAACAGGCGTGTCTCTTGAGAAGTATTCTAGGGAGAGGGTCTTCCTTTTTTAAACAGAATCTTTCTTTTATTTTAGAGAGGGAATAATTATAATATCAAAAAGGGAGATTCTTACTCCTGTATACCTCGAAGGCTGGGGAGGAATCTTACATTCTACCCCACTTAAAAAGTGCGAGATGTCCTCATCTCGCAACGTAGAGAACAACTCTTTTTCTTAAGATCCAATTTTATTCAGGGGTTCCTTATATTTTGGTCAACCCAACAGAATATTGGGATAAATATCCCTTAGAACTCATCATTAAATAACAATTCATTGAGATCATATCATTCATATCTTTAACATGATAATGGTCCATTAGATCGAAAAATTTTCTTCTGAACATTCCTCCACGGGAATTTTCAGTCAAGTAAGTTCTCAATTTGTAATCCCTTAACTTGATCTAACGGTCAAGTGTTAATAGTAGCAATTTGACAACACAATCCACTAATCTCATAGTGATTTGCTGAAATCATTATCATCACAGGGACTCATCCCATTCATCCTCATTGTAGTTTTGCTCAGGTTATTATATTTCAACTAAATTTCAGAAATCATCATTTTTAAATCAGAATCCAAATCAATTCATCAGTTCTCAAACAAAATTAAAATCATATCAACAACATTCGAAATCATGATCTGGATAGCATTAACGGTTATAATTTCAAGTCTTGGATTTACTCGTATATACTGCCGGTAAAGAGCTACAGTTATACCCTCGGTATATACGGGTCGTCATAATACTTGGAACTATAAGGTAAATACCATCATGTCTAGGCCTCAAGCAAGTCAGGGTTCCATACAATTGCGGTACTTCCATTTGCAGACCCAATTACTAATTTATGAATTTTCAGATTGAATATCAATTTGTATGAATTATATCACACAATTACAACCTTTTTGTGTTTCTTGATAAATTTTTGACATATTTGTCTTCTCAGTTGATCTTTTAATCGCTCTGATATCAACTGTAAGACCCCTGTCCCCACCGCGCAATGGATTCGGGGTACTAGCAGCGAAAGTAGTACTTCATGCGCGGGGTAGGGTCCCACACTCAGGGCCTCGTCCCCACGGATATCCGGACAAGAGACTAATCCGTCGGTTTTTCCAAAACCGAACCCAGAAAAACTTCCCTTACCCGGAAAGCACGGGCGATTCCACCAGGATAACTTTTTACTCTAACGTAGTCAAGATCATTACTAATCTCGCTGATCCGACACGCTGATCCGACTGCACCTATAAAGATACTCGGTCGGATCAAGGAAGAAACTTGCACTTGGATCATTGGGATCAACGCTTTTTCCCCATCAAGAGGCACAGCCGTTGATTCCTATCCATAGAACAATTACTATCTGAGATTTACTTTTTCTATCGTAATAACAGAAATTGAGTCTCAATTTACGGATCCATCAGTCCAGCCTAACCCCATCCAGTCCCATGGGTTAGCCAACCGCCCAACCACTGTAGTGATGGGATCCAATTAAGAATTTGGTTAGGTTTTGTCTCGGGTACCAAGGAAAAGAGTTCCAAGGCCCCCTAGCCGGAAGTTCATGCAAACATAAAACTAGTCACACCACTTACACACCCAATATGAAATTGCCTTTTTCTTAGCATCAGCTAGCTTTAAAACAATCCTTTAATGAAACCATTATGTCACTGATGACAATCCTCATAGTCTCTGGTTGAATCCTTATTTCTAGTCATTCATTCATCGGTATACTTATGGCATCATTGGCAACCAGAACGCTCACCACCTGTTCACTCAGGGGCCTTTTCCATAGTTCCTAGCTCATAGTAACCGGCAATATATTCATATAATAGAATGGAATCTCCGTGGAAGATCAGCAAGATCAACCCACAGATCCATATAAAAGAGCCATGGACTCATCCGTTGAGGACCAGCAAGATCAATCAACCAGATCCATGTCCGGATTCAGAAAACAACTCTTATTCCTTGTTCCAATATCTTCCACGATGCACGTGTGGGTATCTTCGGCGACCTAGAGCTCGAGCACCATATGGTCAGCACCCTCTAGGATCCTTCGTCGTCGCAGGTGACCTAGCGCTTCACTCATAGGCCGCTTCCTTGGTCCCTCATCCACCGTACCGGAAGCTCACCATTTAAATCGAACCGAGGCTGGTCAAGACCTCGGTCGACCTTGCTACGTGAGACGTCCTCCATTGACTCTCCGTCAGCAGTTGCAACTTTAACAGTTAGGTCTTCATGACCTTAATCCACAAGACGGTCAAAATGCTTCCCCAACATTCTTGACATAAAACAGTCATTTACAAACAGTCACAAAATACAGTTTCTAAATCAAACTCTCGTCTTTCCACATTATCACTCCTTAGTCCACATTACTTATTCCACATTCCATTCAATGTGTACTCATTCTCATCCATTTCCTCATATCGATGACACATTAATTCACATACACATTCACATCCACATCCATACATCCACATCTACATCCACATTCACATACATCCACATCCACATTCCCATTCACATATATACATCCACATCTACATCCACATCCACATTCCCATTCACATCTATACATCCACATCTACATCCACATTCACATACATCCACATCCACATTCCCATTCACATCTATACATCCACATCTACATCCACATTCACATCTATGCATATACATCTTCATGCATACATCCATTCATACATCCACACTCCCATCCATTCATACATCCATTAATACATCCACACTCCCATCCCCACATCCACACTCCCATTCCCACATCCACACATCCACATACATACATCCATTTTCACATTCCCATTCATATAACCCCATATGCCTTCACATCTAATCTTTTACATCACATCCATTCTCGCCCTATCACAACCCATATACATCTTATCCTATCACATACACTTCTTATCTCATCCCATACACATCTTATCACATCTTAATTCATCTTATCACCTCCTAACTTATTTCATAAGCATCTTATCACCTCTTACCACATCTTATACACCTCTTATCATGTGAGATCCCTGTTCCCACCGAGCAACGGATTCGGGGTACTGGCAGCGGAAGTAGCGCTTCTCGCGCGGGACAGGGGTCCCACACTCGGGGCCTCGCCCACGGATATCCGGATAAGAGACTAATCCGTCGGTTGTTCCAAAACCGAACCCGGAAAAACTTTCTTAACCGGAAGCACGGGCGATTCCACCAGGATAACTTTTTACTCTAACGTAGTCAAGATCATTTCTGATCGAGATGATCCAATTACATCTATAAGATACTTAGTCAGTTCAAGGAAGAAACTTGCACTTGGATCATTGGGATCAACGCTTTTTTCCCCATTCAAGAGGCACAGCCGTTGATTCCTATCCATAGAACAGTTACTGTCCGGGATTTTTTTTTTTAAATCGTAAAAACAAAAGTTTGAGTCTCGATTTACGGATCCATCAGTCCAGCCTAACCCCATCCGCGATCCCATGGGTTAGCCAACCGCCCAACCACTGTAGTGATGGGATCCAATTTGGAATTTGGTTAGGTTTTGTCCCGGGTACCAAGGAAAAGAGTTCCAAGGCCCCCTAGCCGGAATTTCATGCAAACATAAAACTAGCCACACCACTTACACACCCAATATGAAAATTACCTTTTTCTTAGCATCAGCTAACTTTAAAACAATCCTTTAATGAAACCATAGTACCACTGATCACAATCTCCCAAATTATCCAGTTGATTCATAATTTCCCATCATTCCTTCATCAGAGTATCTATGGCATCATTGGCAACTAGAACGCTCACCACCTGTCCACACAGGGGCCGTTTCAATAGTTCCTAGCCCATAATACTCAACAATATAATCACTTATCAAAATCAAGATGGACTCTCGTTGAAGATCAGCAAGATCAACCAACAGATCCATATAAAAGAGCCATGGATTCATCCGTTGAGGACCAGCAAGGTCAGTCAACCAGATCCATGCCCGGTTCCAGAAAACAACTCTTACTCCTTGTTCCAATATCTTCCTCGACGCACGCGTGGGTATCCTGGGCGACCCAGAGCCCGAGCACCGTATGGTCAGCACCCTCTAGGATCCTTCGCAGGTGACCTAGCGCTTCACTCATAGGCCGCTTCCTTGGTCCCTCATCCACCGTACCGGAAGCTCACCATTTTAATCGAACCGAGGCTGGTCAAGACCTCGGCCGACCTTGCTACGCGAGACGTCCTCCATTGACTCTCCGTCAGCAGTTGCAACTTTATCAGTTAGGTCTCCACGACCTTAATCACAAGACGGTCAAAATGCTTTCCCAGCATTCTTGACATAAAACAGCCATTTACAAACAGAATTTACAAACAGTTTACAAATACAATTTCTATATTAATTCTCATTTTTTCACATTATCCCTCATGCAATCCACATGACTTATTCCACATTTCATTTATATGTGTACTCATCCAATCATATCATTTTCCATCTCTTCACTTTAGATTCCTTCACATCACATATCATATATTCACATCCATATCCACATCCATACATCCACATCCACATCCACATTCACATCCATACATCCACATCTACATGCTTATCTCCATTTTCACATCCTCATTTATACATCCACATCCCATATCCACATTCATACATACACATCCATATCCACATCCATATCCGCATTCATACATACACATCCATATCCACATCCACATGCATACATTCATTATCACGTCCTCATTCATACATCCACATCCACATAC
The DNA here is from genome assembly GCF_041138505.1 of Cibotium barometz. Taxonomy (NCBI): domain Eukaryota; kingdom Viridiplantae; phylum Streptophyta; class Polypodiopsida; order Cyatheales; family Cibotiaceae; genus Cibotium; species Cibotium barometz. Next base: position 692,494 of record NC_141109.1, read on the forward strand.
ATACATACATACATCCACATCCACATCCACATTCTCATTCACATCTATACATCCATATCTACATGCACATTCACATCCATACATCCACATCTATATCCTCATTCACATCCATACATCCACATTCATGCATCCACATCTACATGCCTACATCCATACATACACATCCACATTTACATCCATGCATCCACATCCACATCCTCATTCACATCCATACATCCACATTCATACATCCACATCCACATCCACATTCACATCCATACATCCACATCTACATGCTTATCTCCATTTTCACATCCTCATTTATACATCCACATCCCATATCCACATTCATACATACACATCCATATCCACATCCACATGCATACATACATCCACATCCACATTTCCATTCACATATATACATCCATATCTACATGCACATTCACATCCATACATCCACATCTATATCCTCATTCACATCCATACATCCACATTCATGCATCCACATCTACATGCTTATCTCCATTTTCACATCCTCATTTATACATTCACATCCCATATCCACATTCATACATACACATCCATATCCACATCCACATGCATACATACATCCACATCCACATTCCCATTCACATATATACATCCATATCTTCATGCACATTCACATCCATACATCCAAATCTATATGTTCATTCACATCCATACATCCACATTCATGCATCCACATCTACATGCATACATCCATACATCCACATCCACATTTACATCCATGCATCCACATCTACATCCTCATTCACATCCATACATCTACATTCATACATCCATACATCCACATTCATACATCCACATCCACATCCACATTCACATCCATACATCCACATTCATACATCCACATCCACATCCACATTCACATCCATACATCCACATTCATACATCCACATCCACATCCACATTCATACATCCACATCCACATCCACATGCATCTTATCATATCTTATCACTTCCCATATCTTTTATGCATACCTCTATGCATGAAATTCAATTATGCTAAAAGTAACACTTTTATAATAAAATATTCAACTTTTATGCATACCTCTATGCATGAAATCCAATATGATAAAAGTAACACTTTTGATATAAAAATTTTTTTCCTTTATGCATACTTTTATGCATGAAAATTAAAAATGATAAAAGTAACACTTTTGATATAAAAAAATTATCCTTTATGCATGATATTAAAATTCAATTTCTCCATGATTATAATGAAATTCTTTCAATTAATCTAGGATGATAATTCCTAGAATATGGTAGGAAGTCCTCTTTTTATGCTTTGAATGAAATTATTTTATGCATAATTTTTATAAAAATTTTGCCATAGCTCCGCTGCTATGACTGATAAATCTCAATTTTTTCTAAGGGATAAAGCTTATCATTAAGGAAATAATTAAAATGATCTCTAATTGGATCATTAATCTATAGTGGATTGAATCATCAATATGCATAAACTAAAAGCATAGAAAAAAGCCATTAAATTGGCCTCAAGCATAGCTTAATCTTGGGTTAAGGAAAAGCTTTATGAAAAGCTTGATTTGGATTGAGAACGGTCATGAGTATGACCATTTCTTGAGTGAGAGAGAGAAATTACATAAAAACCATTAGAATTTAAACATAAATGAAAATTAACTTCAATAGCATTATGTAACTCTTCACTACTATTCAAACTTCAATAGCATTTTAAAAAAAACCATACTAATTAAACTTCTCAAGCTTGAGAGGGGTTGAGAAGAGAGAAACATTGAGAAATTATAGAAAGATCAATATTCACTAATTACCTTACAACTTGCTTGATTCTTTGTTCACGGTAGAGGCCCCCAACCAATCAATTGGTTAAGTATGTTGATGGAGCCACTAATGGGGATTGAAGAAAGAGGGAAGCTCCAAAAACTAGTGAATTATTAAATGAATTCACAGTTCTTGGCTTAGGTGGAGTAGAGTAACGATGCATAAACACTAACTATTTTTCAACAAGGGGGAGGCTTCTATTTATAGGAAAAATTGAGCTCCTAACCAAACAAACTGATTCTAGAATTTTCTAAATCAGTTTGGTCAATATTTGACCATTTTTAGGTCAGTTAAGCTAACTTTTTGGAACTAGACTTGAATGAGGAGAGAGGAGAGATGAAATATCTCAATTTTTATGAGTTTAAAACTCATTCAAGCATGTGAAATATGCACCTCCTTTAAAGAACTCCTCTTCCTTACATATGTGTCATAATGGAATCATTTTAATATTGCTCATAGTTTTTTTACTAATAATCCTTGTACATTTTCAACTCTTCATCTTATGTGAAATATGCACCTCCTTTAAAGAATTCCCCTTCCTTACATATGTCATATTTTTAATATTGCTCATAGTTTTTTACTAATAATCCTTGTACATTTTCAACTCTTCATCTTATGTGAAATATGCACCTCCTTTAAAGAATTCCCCTTCCTTACATATGTCATATTTTTAATATTGCTCATAGTTTTTTACTAATAATCCTTGTACATTTTCAACTCTTCACCTCATGTGAGCATTTACTCATTTTTGGGTATTTTCTTTTTACAAGTTGGATTTATCTCCTCCCTACACATGGATTGATGCTATTGGTCCATAGGAACCTTAATTGGACCATAGTCTAAAGATTTCTGAAAATCTAGACCCTTAGACTAAGGTTCTTATACCTATTTCCAATTAATTCCAATTGCACATTGGAAAATTCTTTTTGAATTTCTATTTCAGGGGAACTCATCTGAATTATAAGAGATATTTTTCTATCCAAAAATATTCAAAATCTGAATATTCTCTCTCTAGAATATTTTTCTCTCTCTAGGCTAAAACAGATAGAAACAAGGTCTTTATATTTCTGAAGAGGGTTGATTACAGGGGAAGATACTAGACATCAAAAAGGGATTAGGGGAGGAATCTTACATTCTACCCCACTTAAAAAACGCGAGATGTCCTCATCTCGCAACTTGTGATAATTTCGCAAGATTCACAAATATGAGACTTAGAGAAAAATTTTAATCAAGATTAACCACCAAGAAACGTCTTAAAGAGAGCAAGATTCAAAATAAGAACAAGATTTAAACTTTATTCATTCTCGGAACTTATACAGTAAAGATAGAAGAACTCTTTACACTTCCATAAGCCCGTCCATCATATGATCACAAAAGCAGTCCTCACAAGCTGCACAAGTATAAGGTAACTCATCTATGGGAATGATTCTGTGGGTTATTGCTGCGCCTATCTCAGTGGTATGAGGTGTTCTAACAAAAGGACCTCTGAGAGGCAAGCCAAAAACGGGGTAAAGGCATATCTTCTCATGAGGAAGAAAACACGCCAGTAAGAAGACCCGCTCAGAAAACCCAGGATGCCTTGATCTCATGACGCAGTAGTATCGGGGACCCAAACCCAAAGCTTCAATAACCATGGCCAAGCGGACATTGTTACGAAAGTGCTGCTGACCCCAGGGTGTTACCCTAGTTATGTCTTGATAGGTCCGCCATTTTGTCTGCGCTACAGAAGTTCCCAAGTGAGGGAAAAGTGAGCGCTCATACTGCTCTATAAAATCTTTCTTCACAGACTCCTTTGCGTCTTGAAGGTGAGAAATCATTAGGGATAAAACTAGTTCTTGTTGCCAAGCCATGAAGGAGATTAAGAAAGAAAGGAGATCGATGGAAGTAAGATTACTGTGAGCGACAAGTAAAAGTTACGACTTATATAAAGGAAGGAGCTAGCGTAACTTAGAAGCCAACGGTAACTTGCCACTGAAGTTTTACCGTCTTTCCATGATTTGGGTTTGACACATTTTTCTATAGAAGGCATTAAGAATTTTGAGATGAAGAGATAAAAGAAGCTTGTAGGCTAAGTCACCTACTTTCATTGAATTCAGATATAAGGCTCACAATATCTGGGGGATAACTTCATATACTCCCCAAGAGATAAAGAACTTCTTTTGGGCCGTACTCGAATGAAGACCAAAACCTTGATATCCAAAACATCGATTCTCACTTCTGAACTCATTGTTCTGAATCTTTAAAACAGGTGGGACTCTTGAGAAGTATTCTAGGAAAAGGGTCTTCCTTTGTTAAACAGAACTTTCTTTTATTTTAGAGAGGGAATAATTATAAGATCAGAAAGGGAGATTCTTACTCCTGTATACCTCGAAGGTTGGGGAGGAATCTTACATTCTACCCCACTTAAAAAGTGCGAGATGTCCTCATCTCGCAAGGTAGAGGATAGCTCTTTTTCTTAAGATCCAATTTTATTCTGGTGTTCCTTATATTCTGGTCAACCCAACAGAACACTAGGATAAATATCCCTTATATAGAACTCATCATTAAATAACAATTCATTCAGATTATATCGTTCATATCTTTAACATGATAATGGTCCATTAGACCGAAAAGTTTCCTTCGGAACATTCCTCCACGGAAATTCAGTCAAGCAAGTCCTCAATTTGACATCCCTTAACTTGATCTACCGATCAAGTATTAACAGCAGCAATCTGACAGCACAACCCACTAATCTCATAGTGATTTGCTGAATTCATTATCATCATTCTAGTTATGAATATCATCACAGGGACTCATCCCATTCATCCTCATTGAGGTTTTGTTCAGATTTTTATATTTCAACTAATTTCAGAAATCATCATTTTTCAATCAGAATTTTCAATCAGAATCCAATTCAATTCATCAATTCTCAAACAGAATTAAAAATCATATCAACCACATTCGAATTCATCATCTGGATAGCATTAACGCTTATAATTTCAAGTCTTAGATTTACTCGTATATACTGTCAGTAAAGAGCTGCAGTATACTCTCGGTATATACGGGTAGTCGTGGCTCTTGGAATTATAAGGTAAATACCATCATGTCTAGGCCTCAAGCAAGTCAGGGATTCTATATAATTGCGGTACTTCCATCTGAAGACCCAATTACCAAATTACGAATTTCAGTTTGAATATCAAATTGTATGAATTATATCACACAATTACAACCTTTTTGTGCTTCTTGATAAATTTTTGACATATTTGTCTTCTCAGTTGATCTTTATTAACCAAATGCTCTGATACCAACTGTGAGATCCCTGTTCCCACCGAGCAACGGATTCGGGGTACTGGCAGCGGAAGTAGCGCTTCTCGCGCGGGACAGGGGTCCCACACTCGGGGCCTCGCCCACGGATATCCGGATAAGAGACTAATCCGTCGGTTGTTCCAAAACCGAACCCGGAAAAACTTTCTTAACCGGAAGCACGGGCGATTCCACCAGGATAACTTTTTACTCTAACGTAGTCAAGATCATTTCTGATCGAGATGATCCAATTACATCTATAAGATACTTAGTCAGTTCAAGGAAGAAACTTGCACTTGGATCATTGGGATCAACGCTTTTTTCCCCATTCAAGAGGCACAGCCGTTGATTCCTATCCATAGAACAGTTACTGTCCGGGATTTTTTTTTTTAAATCGTAAAAACAAAAGTTTGAGTCTCGATTTACGGATCCATCAGTCCAGCCTAACCCCATCCGCGATCCCATGGGTTAGCCAACCGCCCAACCACTGTAGTGATGGGATCCAATTTGGAATTTGGTTAGGTTTTGTCCCGGGTACCAAGGAAAAGAGTTCCAAGGCCCCCTAGCCGGAATTTCATGCAAACATAAAACTAGCCACACCACTTACACACCCAATATGAAAATTACCTTTTTCTTAGCATCAGCTAACTTTAAAACAATCCTTTAATGAAACCATAGTACCACTGATCACAATCTCCCAAATTATCCAGTTGATTCATAATTTCCCATCATTCCTTCATCAGAGTATCTATGGCATCATTGGCAACTAGAACGCTCACCACCTGTCCACACAGGGGCCGTTTCAATAGTTCCTAGCCCATAATACTCAACAATATAATCACTTATCAAAATCAAGATGGACTCTCGTTGAAGATCAGCAAGATCAACCAACAGATCCATATAAAAGAGCCATGGATTCATCCGTTGAGGACCAGCAAGGTCAGTCAACCAGATCCATGCCCGGTTCCAGAAAACAACTCTTACTCCTTGTTCCAATATCTTCCTCGACGCACGCGTGGGTATCCTGGGCGACCCAGAGCCCGAGCACCGTATGGTCAGCACCCTCTAGGATCCTTCGCAGGTGACCTAGCGCTTCACTCATAGGCCGCTTCCTTGGTCCCTCATCCACCGTACCGGAAGCTCACCATTTTAATCGAACCGAGGCTGGTCAAGACCTCGGCCGACCTTGCTACGCGAGACGTCCTCCATTGACTCTCCGTCAGCAGTTGCAACTTTATCAGTTAGGTCTCCACGACCTTAATCACAAGACGGTCAAAATGCTTTCCCAGCATTCTTGACATAAAACAGCCATTTACAAACAGAATTTACAAACAGTTTACAAATACAATTTCTATATTAATTCTCATTTTTTCACATTATCCCTCATGCAATCCACATGACTTATTCCACATTTCATTTATATGTGTACTCATCCAATCATATCATTTTCCATCTCTTCACTTTAGATTCCTTCACATCACATATCATATATTCACATCCATATCCACATCCATACATCCACATCCACATCCACATTCACATCCATACATCCACATCTACATGCTTATCTCCATTTTCACATCCTCATTTATACATCCACATCCCATATCCACATTCATACATACACATCCATATCCACATCCATATCCGCATTCATACATACACATCCATATCCACATCCACATGCATACATTCATTATCACGTCCTCATTCATACATCCACATCCACATACATACATACATACATCCACATCCACATCCACATTCTCATTCACATCTATACATCCATATCTACATGCACATTCACATCCATACATCCACATCTATATCCTCATTCACATCCATACATCCACATTCATGCATCCACATCTACATGCCTACATCCATACATACACATCCACATTTACATCCATGCATCCACATCCACATCCTCATTCACATCCATACATCCACATTCATACATCCACATCCACATCCACATTCACATCCATACATCCACATCTACATGCTTATCTCCATTTTCACATCCTCATTTATACATCCACATCCCATATCCACATTCATACATACACATCCATATCCACATCCACATGCATACATACATCCACATCCACATTTCCATTCACATATATACATCCATATCTACATGCACATTCACATCCATACATCCACATCTATATCCTCATTCACATCCATACATCCACATTCATGCATCCACATCTACATGCTTATCTCCATTTTCACATCCTCATTTATACATTCACATCCCATATCCACATTCATACATACACATCCATATCCACATCCACATGCATACATACATCCACATCCACATTCCCATTCACATATATACATCCATATCTTCATGCACATTCACATCCATACATCCAAATCTATATGTTCATTCACATCCATACATCCACATTCATGCATCCACATCTACATGCATACATCCATACATCCACATCCACATTTACATCCATGCATCCACATCTACATCCTCATTCACATCCATACATCTACATTCATACATCCATACATCCACATTCATACATCCACATCCACATCCACATTCACATCCATACATCCACATTCATACATCCACATCCACATCCACATTCACATCCATACATCCACATTCATACATCCACATCCACATCCACATTCATACATCCACATCCACATCCACATGCATCTTATCATATCTTATCACTTCCCATATCTTTTATGCATACCTCTATGCATGAAATTCAATTATGCTAAAAGTAACACTTTTATAATAAAATATTCAACTTTTATGCATACCTCTATGCATGAAATCCAATATGATAAAAGTAACACTTTTGATATAAAAATTTTTTTCCTTTATGCATACTTTTATGCATGAAAATTAAAAATGATAAAAGTAACACTTTTGATATAAAAAAATTATCCTTTATGCATGATATTAAAATTCAATTTCTCCATGATTATAATGAAATTCTTTCAATTAATCTAGGATGATAATTCCTAGAATATGGTAGGAAGTCCTCTTTTTATGCTTTGAATGAAATTATTTTATGCATAATTTTTATAAAAATTTTGCCATAGCTCCGCTGCTATGACTGATAAATCTCAAATTTTTCTAAGGGATAAAGCTTATCATTAAGGAAATAATTAAAATGATCTCTAATTGGATCATTAATCTATAGTGGATTGAATCATCAATATGCATAAACTAAAAGCATAGAAAAAAGCCATTAAATTGGCCTCAAGCATAGCTTAATCTTGGGTTAAGGAAAAGCTTTATGAAAAGCTTGATTTGGATTGAGAACGGTCATGAGTATGACCATTTCTTGAGTGAGAGAGAGAAATTACATAAAAACCATTAGAATTTAAACATAAATGAAAATTAACTTCAATAGCATTATGTAACTCTTCACTACTATTCAAACTTCAATAGCATTTTAAAAAAAACCATACTAATTAAACTTCTCAAGCTTGAGAGGGGTTGAGAAGAGAGAAACATTGAGAAATTATAGAAAGATCAATATTCACTAATTACCTTACAACTTGCTTGATTCTTTGTTCACGGTAGAGGCCCCCAACCAATCAATTGGTTAAGTATGTTGATGGAGCCACTAATGGGGATTGAAGAAAGAGGGAAGCTCCAAAAACTAGTGAATTATTAAATGAATTCACAGTTCTTGGCTTAGGTGGAGTAGAGTAACGATGCATAAACACTAACTATTTTTCAACAAGGGGGAGGCTTCTATTTATAGGAAAAATTGAGCTCCTAACCAAACAAACTGATTCTAGAATTTTCTAAATCAGTTTGGTCAATATTTGACCATTTTTAGGTCAGTTAAGCTAACTTTTTGGAACTAGACTTGAATGAGGAGAGAGGAGAGATGAAATATCTAAATTTTTATGAGTTTAAAACTCATTCAAGCATGTGAAATATGCACCTCCTTTAAAGAACTCCTCTTCCTTACATATGTGTCATAATGGAATCATTTTAATATTGCTCATAGTTTTTTTACTAATAATCCTTGTACATTTTCAACTCTTCATCTTATGTGAAATATGCACCTCCTTTAAAGAATTCCCCTTCCTTACATATGTCATATTTTTAATATTGCTCATAGTTTTTTACTAATAATCCTTGTACATTTTCAACTCTTCATCTTATGTGAAATATGCACCTCCTTTAAAGAATTCCCCTTCCTTACATATGTCATATTTTTAATATTGCTCATAGTTTTTTACTAATAATCCTTGTACATTTTCAACTCTTCACCTCATGTGAGCATTTACTCATTTTTGGGTATTTTCTTTTTACAAGTTGGATTTATCTCCTCCCTACACATGGATTGATGCTATTGGTCCATAGGAACCTTAATTGGACCATAGTCTAAAGATTTCTGAAAATCTAGACCCTTAGACTAAGGTTCTTATACCTATTTCCAATTAATTCCAATTGCACATTGGAAAATTCTTTTTGAATTTCTATTTCAGGGAAACTCATCTGAATTATAAGAGATATTTTTCTATCCAAAAATATTCAAAATCTGAATATTCTCTCTCTAGAATATTTTTCTCTCTCTAGGCTAAAACAGATAGAAACAAGGTCTTTATATTTCTGAAGAGGGTTGATTACAGGGGAAGATACTAGACATCAAAAAGGGATTAGGGGAGGAATCTTACATATCACATCCTATCACATCTCATATCTATTTATAGAATACAAGAGAATTCTTATATTTGATATAAGATTTCTTTACTTATTTATTTATGCATAAATTCTATTTAAGGAGATTAATACTTTCGAAGTAAAAATCAATCTTTTATGCATCTTCCTATGCATAAATTCATTTTAAATAAAAATGACACTTTTGAATTAAATTTCAATCTTTTATGCATTTTCCTATGCATAAATTTAATTTAGATGAGAATGACACTTTTGAATTAAAAATCAATCTTTTATGCATCTTCTTATGCATAAATTTAATTTGGTAGAAATTACACTTTTAGAATAAAAGAATTTCTCTTATGCATCTAAGTTATGCATAAAATCCATTTATGATGAAAAATCACACTTTTAGTATAAAAAGAATATCTTTTATGCATACCTCTATACATGAAATCCAATATGATAAAAGTAAAACTTTTACAATAAAATAATCAACTTTTATGCATACCTCTATGCATGAAATTCAATATGATAAAAGTCACACTTTTATAATAAAATAATCAACTTTTATGCATACCTCTATGCATGAAATTCAAATATGATAAAAGTCACATTTTTATAATAAAATAATCAACTTTTATGCATACCTCTATGCATGAAATTAAATTATGATAAAAGTAACACTTTTATAATAAAATAATCATCTTTTATGCATACCTCTATGCATGAAATTCAAATATGATAAAAGTAACACTTTTATATTAAAATAATAATCTTTTATGCATACCTCTATGCATGAAATCTAATTCTGATAAAAGTAACACTTTTATAATAAAATAATCATCTTTTATGCATACCTCTATGCATGAAATTCAAATATGATAAAAGTAACACTTTTATATTAAAATAATAATCTTTTATGCATACCTCTATGCATGAAATCTAATTATGATAAAAGTAACACTTTTATAATAAAATAATCATCTTTTATGCATACCTCTATGCATGAAATTCAAATATGCATAATATAAAAATCAATTTCTCTAGGATTACAATGAATATCTTTCAATTAATCTAGGATGATAATTCCTAGAATATGGTAGGGAGTCCTCTTTTCATGCTTTGAATGAAATTATTTTATGCATAATTTTTATAAAAATTTTGCTATAGCTCCGCTACTATGACTGATAAATCTCAATTTTTCTAAGGGATAAAGCTTATCATTAAGGAGATAATTAGAATGATCCCTAATTGGATCATTAATCCATAATGGATTGAATCATCAATATTCATGAAATACATAAACTAAAAGCATAGAAAAAAGCCATTAATTTAGCCTCAAGCATAGATTAATCTTGGATTAAGGAAAAGCTTTATGAAAGCTTCATTTGGATTGAGAATGGGTCATGAGTATGACCATTTCTTGAGTGAGAGAGAGAAATTACATAAAAACCATTTGAATTAAGCATAAATGGAAATTTATGTAACTCTTAACTATCATTAATCAATTAACTTCAATAGCATTCATCAAATTATGTAACTCTTCACTACCATTCATCAATTAACTTCAATAGCATTCAAAAACCATTCCAATTAAGCTTCTCAAGCTTGAGAGGGGTTGAGAAGAGAGAAGCATTGAGAAATTATAGAAAAGATCAAAATTCACCATTTATCTTACAAATTGCTTGATTCTTTGCTCACGGTAGAGGCCCCCAACAATTCAATTGGTTAAGTATGTTGATGGAGCCACCAATGGGGATTGAAGAAAGAGGGAAGCTCCAATTTCTTCAATTTGGAGAGAATTTTAGATAATAGTAGAAATTAGCATTATTTCAGCATAACTCTAGTATAGTAAAATTCTTCTATTTTTTCAAATGACTCATGTTCTATTTATAGGAGAGGGAAGCTCTAACTAAAGCTAACTGAATTCTAGAATTTTCCAATTTCAGTTTGGTTGAATTTGGACTAGATTTGGACCTAGTTTGGTTACTTTTTGATTCGGTTTGGTTCCCTTTTGATTTGGTTTGGTTCAAGAGAGAGGAGAGATAAAAATATCACATTATTTTTGAGTTTAAAACTCATTCAAGCATGTGAAATATGCACCTCCTTTAAAGAACTCCCCTTCCTTACATATGTGTCAAAATGGAATCATTATACCCAAAATATCTCATTTTTTTGATATTACTCATAGTTTTTTACTAATAAACCTTGTACATTTTCAACTCTTCATCTTATGTGAGCATTTCCTCATTTTTGGATACTCAATTTATCTCATTTTTTTGATATTACTCATAGTTTTTTACTAATAAACCTTGTACATATTCAACTCTTCATCTTATGTGAGCATTTACTCATTTTTGGGTATCTTCTTTTACAAGTAGGATTTATCTTCTCCCTACACATGGATTGATGCTATTGGCCCATAGGAACCTTAATTGGACCATAATCCAAAAATTTCTGAAAATCTAGACCCTTAGGATAAGGTCCTTTATATCCATTTTCAATTAATTCTAATTGCACATTGGAAAGTTCTTTTTGAATTTCTGTTTCAGGGGAACTTATTTTAATAAGATGAGTTATTTTTCTATCCAAAAATATTCATAATCTGAATATTCTCTCTCTAGAATATTTTCTCTCTCTATGCCAAAACAGGCAGAGACAAGATCTCTTATATTTCAGAAGAGGGAATTGATTACAGGGGAATATGCTGGACATTTTGAGAGGCTCGGGAGGAATCTTACAGATATAGAGTATCCCACTACTTGACTTAAAGAACTTATTCCATTAGTGGGAGAGGGAACCTTATGGGCAAATGTGGCCAAGCACATAAAGCTGGCCAATCCTCAATTAGTTGATTTGCTAGAGATAAGAATAGTAACATTTCTAATCAGCTAACTATTGTTTTCGCAAAGGTGGCAGAAATCAAACCCTCTACACACAAGAGGTGGCTACGCCATAATAGTCACTACTGAAGAGCACCCTCGCTTGGAAGATTTCAGAATTCAACCCGACCAGAGAAACGAGTACCTAGCGATTCCAGAATACATCCAAGTGTACATGAGCGTGCCACCAACATTGCGGGTTGATCCATTGTACATGCCAATTAAAAGATGATGGACACCACTGGAGTTTCAAGAAGCCAAAAGGTGTGACTCGCATGTGTGCTACAACTTCCCCATCTTTATAGAAGCAACATTTGCCCACATTCAGGAACAAAGACAGCAGATATTGACATAGATTAGGGCATGGCGCAGCATTTCAGGCCCTGCTATTGTAGCTAGTGTTAGATTTCTGAAGTTAGTGGTGGTGCTCATAGACCAACCAAAGGAGTCTTATGATGGCTATGAGGCAGAACACCTCAGGTTCGACATGAACCATAAGGCCCATCAGATAGGGGGATCATGCTTTGTTACCACCGGCTTTGATGTCTTCTAGGATACATGCACATCACTTTCGAAGACATGGTGGATACTGGATTCTGGAGATCACATTCGGCTTTTCGACGTACACTCAAGAAGCTCCAATCTAGGAGAAACTTCTACCGACATGAGTTCGGTGACCAGGTCTTTAGACCTGTTCTGCGGACAAAACCTACATCAGGAAGGGGGGGATGTTAATCCCATTTTGGATTAACAAGCATGATCCTCTATTGAGTACATTAATAAGTGTCATGAAATGGCACTATAAAAGTTTTACATTATGAGATATTGGTCACTTAAGGCCTAGTAAGTGAGTTTTGGGTGCCCAAGTGTGAATAAGGGCCAAATGTATATAAGGCATTTTATCATAATGAAAAGAGACAATCCACTTTATGCTATAGAGAGCTCTCCCTTGTGTCTTGCACTACAAGGGATCGGGCTCATACCCGCGCTCCTAGCCGCTAAAAATGACTTGTGAAAAAAAGTAGCAGGCCCGTGTATCAGCACATGTATAAACGCGGCCAGAGACATGCGTGTAAAAGCGCGTGTATAGGACTGTTCAAACGCGCTAATACACGGGTATATGCACGCGTTCTATCAGTTCAGCTGCATTTAGACGCGCTGATACAAGACTCTATACACGCGTTTGGTGACTTTAGATGCGCTTATACACGCGTATTTCTCAGATTTGATGCGTTTATACACGCGTGTTTTACAGATTATCCGCGTATATACACGTGGCTTTTTGCAGTTCTGACGCGTTTATACACGCGAACAGAGAGCAAAAAAAAGGTCCAGAGAGTGCTATTTGGTACCTGAATGCTGTTCCAGCATTCCAGCATCCAATAACACTCTCTGGATTTTTTTTTTTGGTGCATTAGACCATCCACGAAGAAGATATCCACGAGGAAGTTTAAGACAAGAATGACATGAATGCATACATTGTCAATACACGATTCAAGACAGACATGAATGCAATACTATCGATTCACGATTCAATATTACTATCAAAATTTCACACATATATACAAGGGAGTCCATATGTCGAAGTAGCCCATGGCTTCAGTTTACAAAAAAATATATACAACCACATCCTCAATATGGAATGTGATATTATAAGTCTAAGTACAGACCCAGATGATGACTCGGTGCTCCCCCCATGCTCAGATGAGCTCACATCGGTCGGAATGTCTGATGGCTCACGTCCACCCTCTCCAGTGTGGCAGCGGGTGGATCATCAGCAGCTTGTGCCTGTTCAAGTAATATATAGTATATAAGTATATATATATGTAATCCAATAAACCAAAATCATTCGTTTAGAGTTTTCAAGTACCTGTCGACCGTATGGTCTAATGGCCATCTCAAATTGCGCATCCGTAATAAGTCCCTCGGCTCTAAAGATGGCCCACGTGTCACGTCTGCTATGCCGGCGAGCATACCCTGTATCGTGGGGCTGTGGGGTTCCTCCCCATAACCTGTCTCGCTGTATCATAATCAACACAATTTGTAAGATTAAAACAATTATAGAATCAATGAATTAAGTAAACAATCAAATAAAGTGGCAAGATACTTACGAACTCTGCCTCCCATGACTCGATGCCAGCAGATCCGAAATGCGAAGATCCAATGGTCTCCATTTGGATCCGTCATGCCTCCACATGCTGCCTGCTCTTCACGCCACCCTCTGCTCGTTTCTTTGCCTCCTTCCACTCGTGTTTATGCGCAGTGGCAGGTTTCTCGGCAGGATAGCCACCCGCAACTACATTTAGCCCATCATCGTATGCGAGTTTTTTAAGGTGAGATCTTTTATTACTTAAGATCTCCCTTATTCGCGTCCTTCCCCATACATCCGAGAATGTAGCATGTGGGGGATTGGGGTACCGACTATGTACAGCCTCTATCACCTCCCCAACTAATCGGCTATTTTGATCTTTAAATTTAATAAAACAATTTCTATACAAGTTTGATACTACCCCACGCATGTACTCCATTACCTCTTTCCCCCCCTCGCATCCACCGCCCCTATCTGTCACATCATAGCAGATCACTCCCTCCACCTCTCTCATCTCCTCCTCTTCCAAACTGTCTCCTCTAACTCTTCTCCCTCTATCTCCTCTCTCACCGCGTGCCCTACTACCTCCCCCACCAAAGCACCCGCCGCATCCTCCACTCCCACTCTTCCTACTACTGCGGGTGGAGTCACGACTGGGAGATTGTCTACGTGATGGTGGCTGTGAGCCCTGACGTGACAGTGGCTCTGAGGGAGTACGTGATGGTGGCTGTGAGCCCTGACGTGACGGTGCGTGGGAGGGTGTGCGTGAGTGTGTCTGGGACGAGGTATGTCTCCTCGCGGTGGGCATGGAAGAGCAGAAGCTGCATGCCATCTCGTCGGACTCGTAGGCATAGACGGCTGTGGAGTGCCCTGGATACTCGCGGTAGGTGTAAGATCCCTGTTCCCACCGAGCAACGGATTCAGGATACTGGCAGCGGAAGCATCACTTCTCGCGCGAGACAGGGGTCCCACATTCGGGGCCTCACCCTCGGATATCCGGATAAGAAACTAATCCGTCGATTGTTCCAAAGCCGAACCCGAAAAAACTTCCTTTACCGGAAAGCACGGGCGATTCCACCTGGATAACTTTTTACTCTAACGTAGTCAAGAACATTTCTGATCGAGCTGATCCAATTGCATCTATAAGATACATGGTCAGATTAAGGAAGAAATTTGCACTTGGATCATTGGGATCAACGCTTTTTTCCCCATTCAAGAGGCACAGCCGTTGATTCCTATCCATAGAACAGTTACTGTCCGGGATTTATTTTATCTATCGTAAAAACAAAAGTTTGAGTCTCGATTTACGGATCCATCAGTCCAGCCTATCCCCATCCAGTCCCATGGGTTAGCCAACGGCCCAACCACTGTAGTGATGGGATCCAATTAAGAATTTGGTTAGGAAAAGATTTCCAAGGCCCCCTAGCCGGATGTTCATGCAAAATAAAACTAGTCACACCACTCACACACCCAATATGAAATTGCCTTTTCACAGATTCAACCAGTTTAAAACAATAAAACCATAGTATCACTGATCACCATCTTCCAATTTATCCAGTTGATTCTTAATTTTTCCATCATTCCTTCATCAGAGTATCTATGGCATCATTGGCAACTAGGACGCTCACCACCTGTCCACTCAGGGGCTGTTTCCTAATCCCTAACCCATAATACTCGGCAATATAATCACTTATCAAGATGGACTCTCGTTGAAGATCAGCAAGATCAACCAACAGATCCATATAAAGGGCCATGGACTCATCCATTGAAGACCAGCAAGGTCAATCAACCAGATCCATGCCCGATTTCAGAAAACAACTCCAACTCTGTTCCAATATCTTCCTCGACGCACGCGTGGGTATCCTAGGCGACCCAGAGCCCGAGCACTGTATGGTCAGCACCCTCTAGGATCCTTCGCAGGTGACCTAGCACTTCATTCATAGGCCGCTTCCTTGGCCCCTCATCCACCGTACCGGAAGCTCACCATTTTAATCGCACCGAGGCTGGTCAAGACCTCGGCCGACCTTGCTACGCGAGACGTCCTTCATTGACTCCCCATCAGCAGTTGCAACTTTACCATCACGACCTTAATCACAAGACGGTCAAAATGCTCCCCCCAGCATTCTTGACATAAAACAATCATTTACAAACAGCATTTACAAACAGCATTTACAAACAGTTTACAATACAATTTCTATTTTAACTTTCATTTTTTCACATTATCCCTCATCAATCTACATTACTTATTCCATATTCCATTTATATGTATACTCATCCCATCACATCATTTCCATCTCATCACTTCAGATTCCCTCACATCACATATCGTATATTCACATCCATACATCCACATCTATATGCGTACATTCACATCTACATGCATACATCTACATCTCTATGCATACATCCACATCCACATTCACATTCACCTCCATACATCTACATCTATATGCATACATCCACCTCCACATTCACATCCACATCTATACATCTACATCTACATGCATACATCCACCTCTACATCCACATCTACATCTATACACCTACATCTACATGCATACATCCATATCTCCATTCCCATCTACATCTACATGCATCCATCCACCTCCACATCTACATCTACATCTATACATCTACATCTACATGCATACATCCATATCTCCATTCCCATCTACATCTATACATCTACATCTACATGCATCCATCCACCTCCACATCCACATCTACATCTATACATCTACATCTACATGTATACATCCACATCTCCATTCACATCTACATCTATACATCTACATCTACATGCATCCATCCACATCTCCATTTACATCCTCATTTACACATCTATTTCTACATGCATACATCCACATCTCCATGCATACATCCACCTCCATATTCACACTCACATCTATACCTCTACATCTACATGCAAACATCCATATCTCCATGCATAATAATATTCTTTTAATTAATCTAGGATGATAGTTCCTAGAATATGGTAGGAAGTCCTCTTTTTATGCTTTGAATGAAATTATTTTATGCGTAATTTCTATAAAAATTTTGCCATAGCTCCGCTACTATGACTGATAAGTCTCAATTTTTTCTAAGGAATAAGGTTTATCATTAAGGAAATAATTAGAATGGTCTCTAATTGGATTATCAATCCATAATGGATTGAATCATCAATATACATAAACTAAAAGCATAGAAAAAAAACCATTAATTTGGCCTCAAGCATAGCTTAATCTTGGATTAAGGAAAAGCCTTATGAAAAGCTTCATTTGGATTGAAAAGGGTCATGAGTATGACCATTTCTTAAGTGAGAGAGAGAAAAACCATTAGAATTAAATATAAATAGAATTTTATGCAATTCTTTACTATCATTACTTAATTAACTTCAATAGCATTTCAAAAACCATATCAATTAAGCTTCTCAAGCTTGAGAGGGGTTGAGAAGAGAGAATCATTGAGAAATTATAGAAAAGATCAAAATTCACTATACTTATCTTATAATTTGCTTGATTCTTTGATCACGGTAGAGGCCCCCAACCAATCAATTGGTTTAGTATGTTGATGGAGCCACCAATGGGGATTGAAGAAAGAGAGAAGTATCAAAAACTAGTAAATTATTAAAGAATTCACAGTTCTTGGCTTAGGTGGAGTAGAGTAACAATGCATGAGACACTATATCTACATAAAGAATTCATAGTTCTTGGCTTAGGTGGAGTAGAGTAACAATGCATAAGACACTATATCTACATAAATAATTCATAGTTCTTGGCTTAGGTCGAGTAGAGTAACAATGCATAAGACACTATATCCTTTTCAACAAGGGAAGGCTTCTATTTATAGGAAAAATTGAGCTCCTAACCAAACAAACTGATTCTAGAATTTTCCAAGTCAGTTTGGTTGAATTTGGACTAGATTTGGACCTAGTTTGGTTACTTTTTGATTCGATTTGGTTCCATTTTGATTTGGTTTGGTTCAAGAGATATGAGAGATAAAAATATCACATTATTTTTGAGTTTAAAACTCATTCAAGCATGTGAAATATGCACCTCCTTTAAAGAACTCTCCTTCCTTACATATGTGTCATAGTTTTTTTTATTAATAAACCTTGTACATTTTCAACTCTTCATGTTATGTGAAATATGCACCTCCTTTAAAGAACTCCCCTTCCTTACATATGTGTTTTTTTACTATTAAACCTTGTACATTTTCAACTCTTCATCTTATGTGAGCATTTACTCATTTTTGGATACCCAAAATATCTCATATTTTTAATATTGCTCATAGTTTTTTACTAATAAACCTTGTACATTTTCAACTCTTCATCTTATGTGAAATATGCACCTCCTTTAAAGAATTCCTCTTCCTTACATATGTGTCATAGTTTTTTTTTTACTAATAAACCTTGTACATTTTCAACTCTTCATCTTATGTGAAATATGCACCTCCTTTAAAGTGTTGGAGCTCTATATATGGCTCACTCTACCTAACTTGGTCTCACCTATATATATGTATCTTGTCCTCAATATGAATCAGTCTTTGGGAGCGTACATGATGTGTCTCTTGTCTCGTCTCTTTCTCTCTACATTTCAACATGGTATCAGAGCATCTATGAGGGAAGCATCTATGTCTTCTTGTTAAATTCATGATTATAATTTCATGTCTTACAAGATTCTAATGTTGTTATTGGCGATTCTCTATGTCCGTCTCAGCCTACTATTCCGGATTCTGACAACGTTCTTATCACAGAAGGCCCTGTTTTTGATGCATGGCGTCTTTCTTATATGGATTGGCAGAGGCGTGATAAAGCAGCTCGTCGGTACATTCTTTCTGCTCTTAGTGATTCTCTCATGCTTGATGTGTATGACTTTCCTACTTCCCATGACGTATGGGAGTATCTTATAGCAAATTTTCAAAAAAAGTCTGTTACAGAAACACTTTATTTGAGAGGTTTGCTTTCAAAGTTACAGTATGAAGTTGGTACTGCTATGACGGGGCATACTGATTCTTTCAAATCTATTATTAATCAACTTGCTGCTGCTGGTGATCCTGTTCCACGAAAGCAACTTATTACAATTCTTCTTGATACGATAAAGGATCCGTCTTATGACAACATTGTTACCATTCTTTCTAACAAGGACGGTCTTGATTTTGACCAAACTTGCATATCTTTGATTGAGTATTCTCAACGTCAACAACGACGTAGCATTGGTCATGATGCAGCTATGTTTTCACAACAAGAGGAGCCTGAGTCCCAACAGTTGGAACGGGCCTTTTATGTGCGAAAGCGTCCTTTTCAACGAGGAAACCGCAGAGGTGGTCGTCGTGGTGGTAGTTTCTCTCGTCTCAAATTTCCTAACAAGCATTGTTCTTACTGCAATAGGAATGGTCATACTGAAGATGACTGTTGGGCACGTCAATATGATGAAGAACACAACATTACCACAAAACAACCACGTTTATCTAGAGATTCTTCTTCTTGTGATTATTGTGGAAAATCTGATCATCCCTCTTCCATGTGCTTTAAGCGTCGATTTGATGTAGATCGAAATCGAGCATATGCAGCCGAGCATCATGATAATGATGTGCCTGAAACAAGTTGTGTTTTATGTTCAGTTCCCCCAGACAGAATACTTCATGTACGTGATGGTTCACTTTTCATTATTGATTCTGGTGCTACAAGAAATATGACATATGAATCTAAGTGGCTACATAACTATCATTCTTTACCTGTTAAGCGTGTTGTTTATCTTGCTGATGATACAACTTGTCAAGTCAAGGGCATTGGAGATTTATATCTTGGCACCTTATCTTCTTCAACTCGAGTTTTACGAGGGGTATTACATGTCCCAGAACTTCAACGTAATCTTCTTTCAGTTGCAAGACTTGTTGATCTTGGTTTGTTTGTTGGATTCGACCACACCAAATGCCGCATTGAGAAAGATGGGCAGATTATTGCAACTTCTTCTCGTAATGGAAATTTGTTTGAGCTCTCTCTCAATGATGCTGTAGCAAATGTTGTCACTGCTCCAGGTGATCATGATTGCAAGATATGGCATCATCTTTGTTCATGCTGATTTCTCAAAGCTTCTTGATCTTCATCGTCAAGGTCTTGTACGTGGCATGGATCTTAAAGCTCATCCTCATATGGGAATCTGTGAGTTTTGTGCTCTTGGTAAACATAATCGTAAACCCTTTCCTCTCTCGAATTCAGTTCATTCTCATGATTTATTGGATCTTGTTCATACCGACATTTGTGGACCTTTGCCTCCATCGAGAACACAACATCGTTATTTCATTACATTTATTGATGATTACTCATGGTATACAGTTGTTTTCTTGCTTCGACAAAAAGCTGAGGCGTTATCTGTTTTTAAGCAATTTCACAAGGCTGCCGAACTTCAAACTGGTCGTCGCCTCAAGAAACTTCGCAGCGATAATGGTGGAGAATATGTGTCTTCTGAGTTTGAGAGTTATTGTACGGACCATGGTATTCATCATGAACATACTATTCCATATTCACCTCAACAGAACGGTGTTGCTGAACGTAAGAATCGCACTATTATCAATGCTATACGATGTATGCTGATTCATTCTGGGTTATCTCGTGTTTTCTGGAGTGAAGCTCTCTTGACAATAGTCTTTGTTCAGAATCATCTTCCTACTACTGCTCCTTTTGGTAAGATACCCATCACAGCATGGACAGGTGAAATTCCTTCTGTATCTCATTTTCGAACCTTTGGATGCATTGCTTATATTCATGTTCCTAAAGAAACACGAGCAAAGCTTGATGCTCCTGGGCTTAAAGTTATTTTTATTGGGTATTCTGACACTTCCAAAGGCTACAAATTCTATGACCCGTCCTCCAAGAAAGTGCTTGTGAATCGTGATGCTATTTTCAATGAACAGCTTATGGGCAGTACATGGTCCATGGATGATTCTGATGATACTAAATCTTTGCTTCAAGCTTTTCCATTCTTGTGTGATGATGAATCTTCTTCTATAGAGCAACTTTCCTCTTCACAACCATCTAAAGAGCAACTTTCCTCTTCACAACCATTGATTCCGAATGCTGTCATTGATGATGTTGACATTTTTATTGATCTGCCTATTGATTTTGAGCATGGTTCTTGTCATGTTTATGATGAAGATTTTGATGCTGATGTTTTCTCTACTTCTGAAGATCCTGCCACATACAGTGATGCTATATGTTCTCCACAAAAGGATCAATGGCAAGAGGCTATGGAAGCAGAGTACGATTCTCTTATCTCTAAAGGTACATGGATACTCACTCAGCTGCCTCCTGGCCGTACTGCCATTAAGTGTAAATGGGTATATAGGACAAAATTTAAAGCAGATGGATCCTTTGACAAATTCAAGGCACGTTTAGTTGCCAAAGGTTATTCTCAAGTTGCTGGCATTGATTATCTTGAAACCTTTTCACGAGTTGTTTGCATTACTAGTATTCGGGTTTTATTGGCATTTGCTGTTCAATTCGACTTAGAAATTCATCAGATGGACGTGCGCACAGCTTTCTTGAATGGAGATTTGAATGAAGAAATTTACATGGAGCAGCCAGAAGGATTTGTTATTGCAGGTAAGGAAGATCTTGTTGCTCGTCTTCATAGGGCCTTATATGGTCTTAAACAAGCTTCACGGGCCTGGTACATCAAGTTTGATCTTTTTCTTACCTCCCATGGCTTTCTCTCTTGCTCTTCTGATCCCAACTTATTTACCAAACACCAAAATGGTAGTTTTGTAATCCTTGCCCTTTATGTGGATGATACAATTCTTGTTTCCAATGATTTGGGATTTTTACACCAAAATAAGAAGTTGTTATCTTCGGCATTTGATATGGTGGATCTTGGAGAGCTTCACTCATGTCTTGGCATGCAGATTCAAAGGAATCGCAGCAAAGGTATTTTATTACTTCGACAGTCAAAGTTTATTGAAGATACTATTAAGAAGTTTGGTTTGGAATCTGCACATTCATCAACTACTCCTTGTCTTGCGAGTTCCATGAAAAACACTTCTGATGGTGGTGGCCAGCTTGTTACAAATCAACCATATGCTAATTTGGTTGGATGTCTTCAAGTTGTTGGTTTGAACACTCGTCCTGACATTTTGTTTATTGCTAACTATCTCGGGCAACATCTTGCATGTCCTTCTCTTAAGCATTGGTCTTCAGCAAAGCGCGTGTTGAAATACTTGAAAGGCACTGCAGATTATGGTTTGGTTTATCAACGACAATTCACATCCGACTCCATTCCATCTCTTTCTCTTTTGGGTTACACAGATGCAGATTGGGCCAGCTCACATTTATCTATGCGATCTACTAGTGGCAATTGTTTCTTCATTAATGGTTGTCTTATTTCTTGGACCAGCAAGAAACAACGTTGTGTTGCAGTTTCTACAACCGAATCTAAATATGTTGCGGCATCGCTTGCAGCTCGTGAACTCATTTGGCTTCGACAAGTGTTGACAGATATTGGCCATTCTCCTCTTTCTAGTACACCCTTGCGGTGTGATAATCAGAGTGCTATTAGTCTTGCAAAAGACTATGTCCAACATAACAAGTCAAAACATATTGCTGTGCATTACCATTATGTTCGATACGAAGTACGCAAAGGCACTATCATGATTAAACATTGCCCAAGTGACCAGATGATTGCAGATATTCTTACCAAAGGTCTCAATGAGTCACGCTTCATTCTCTTGCGCTCAGAGCTTGGAGTTGCCTCGGGCTCACTCTTTCTAGATTAGGCTCTTTACTCTTATGGTAGCTTTGTACATATATCGTTGTAATCTTCTAGACACCATGCACTTTGCACATTTCACAATTGCACACTATGACCTCTTGGTCCTTTTGTATATTTGTACATAGATGCACAATGCACTTTCACATCATTACTTCTGGTTCATATTTTCACATTTGTATAGGGGCTTGGGTTTTTCCCTTGTACTCCCCAAGGGTTTTTTCATCCATAGCTAGAGACCCTTGTTTGAGTGGGGGTGTTGGAGCTCTATATATGGCTCACTCTACCTAACTTGGTCTCACCTATATATATGTATCTTGTCCTCAATATGAATCAGTCTTTGGGAGCGTACATGATGTGTCTCTTGTCTCGTCTCTTTCTCTCTACATTTCAACATAAAGAACTCCCCTTCCTTACATATGTGTTTTTTTTACTAATAAACCTTGTACATTTTCAACTCTTCATCTTATGTGAGCATTTACTCATTTTTGGGTATCTTCTTTTTACAAATTGGATTTATCTCCTCCCTACACATGTATTGATGCTATTGGCCCATAGGAACCTTAATTGGACCATAGTCTAAAGATTTCTGAAAATCTAGACCCTTAGACTAAGGTTCTTTATACCTATTTCCAATTAATTCCAATTGCACATTTGAAAATTCTTTTTTTGAATTTCTATTTCAGGGGAATTCATGAGATATTTTTTTCTATCCAAAAATATTCAAAATCTGAATATTCTCTCTCTAGAATATTTTCTCTCTCTAGGATAAAACAGTTAGAAACAAGGCCTTTATATTTCTGAAGAGGGATTGATTACAGGGGAAGATACTAGACATCAAAAAAAGGGGGTGGGGGAGGAATCTTACATTCTACCCCACTTAAAAAATGCGAGATATCCTCATCTCTCGCAAACTGGGATAATTTCGCAAGATGCACGAATATGAGACTTAGAGAAAAATTTTAATCAAGATTAACCACCAAGAAAGCAAGATAAGAACAAGATTTAAACTTTATTCATTCTCGAAACTTATACAGTAAAGATAGAAGAACTCTTTACACTTCCATAAGCCCGTCCATCATATGGTCACAAAAGAAGCACTCACAAGCTGCACAAGTATAGGGTAACTCATCTATGGGAATGATCCTGCTGGTTATTGCCGCACCTATCTCAGTGGTATGGGGTGATCTAACAAAAGGACCTCTGAGAGGCAAGCCAAAAACGGGATAAAGGCATATCTTCTCATGAGGAAGAAAACACGCCAGTAAGAAGACCCGCTCAGAAAACCCAAGATGTCTTGATCTCATGACGCAGTAGTATCGGGGACCCAAACCCAAAGCTTCAATAACCATGGCCAAGCGGACATTGTTACGAAAGTGCTGCTGACCTCAGGGTGTTACCCTAGTTATGTTTTGATAGGTCCGCCATTTGGTCTACGCTACAGAAGTTCCTAGGTGAGGAAAAAGTGAGCGCTCATACTGTTCTATAAAGTCTTTCTTCACAGACTCTCTTGCGTCTTGAAGGTGAGAAATCATCATGGATAAAACTAGTTCTTGTTGCCAAGCCATGAAGAAGATTAAGAAAGAAAGGAGATTGATGGGAGTAAGATTACTGTGAGCGACAAGTAAAAGTTACGACTTATATAAAGGAAGGAGCTATCGTAACCTAGAAGCCAACGGTAACTTGCCACTGAAGTTTACCGTCTTTCCAGGATTTGTGTTTGACACATTTTTCTATAGAAGGCATTAAGAATTTTGAGATGAGGAGATAAAAGAAGCTTGTAGGCTAAGTCACCTACTTTCATTGAATTGAGATATAAGGGTCACAATATCTGGGGGATAACTTCTTATACTCCCCGAGAGATAAAGAACTTCTTTTGGGCCGTACTCGAATGAAAGCCAAAACCTTGGTATCCAAAACACCGATTCTCACTTCTGAACTCATTGTTCTAAATCCTAAAAACAGGTGGGACTCCTGAGAAGTATTCTAGGGAAAGGGTCTTCCTTTTTTTAAACAGAAACTTTCTTTTATTTTAGAGAGGGAATAATTATGAGATCAGAAGGGAGATTCTTACTCCTGTATACCTCGAAGGTTGGGGAGGAATCTTACAGTAGGGGTATAGACACCAGGCATGGAAGGAGGGGGATAGGCATACATGTACTCTGTAAGCTCAACTGGACCAAGATGGCACCCAAAATGATTTAACATCTCCATCAGCCAATTGCTGTACGCAAATGGATCGGATGAAGAACCTGGAATATCCATAAAGAATCTACAAAAATAATCCTCATGTACATCATGGGCTGTCTCTTGACTCACACAAATATCATCATCCAAGCCACCTATCAGCCTGCAAACCATAGAAACAGGAAACACAGTCTCATGTATACACTTGTCTAGAAACGCGTGTATACACCCGTCCAAAAATGCGTGTATACACCCGACCAGAAACGCGTGTATATCCACGTGAACAGTCTGTGCAGACAGGATACACGCAGACATACACGCATTTTTACACGCGACCTGCGTAAAAATTTTTTTGAAAGCGACCGACCTCCGACAATGTGCCCTTATAAAAGGCCCACTGTCGCCCCTGTCAGAATCGTTCACCAGATGGAAACCAGTGAAAGAGAAGGACGGAGATAAACCCAAAAAGCAAAGAGAAAATAGCATAAACAAATCTGAGCAAAGAGACAAGGCAAAGGACAAACTGACTCACCTCTGAAAAAGCGAGTTCTTTTTTGGTCGGTTTCTTTCACCCGTGTGTGCTCCTTGTCTGCTCCTTGCACTTAGGCTTAGTGTCTGTTGGAAGAGGCGAAAACGAAAGAGAGCAGATATGTTAGTTCAAAATGTTTATTTGGGGAAGGCGGGTTATTTTTAGTTTAAACAAGTCATCGCATGTATTTTCGCGTGTATGATAAATTAGCCGTGTTTATACACGCGATTTTATGTATCTAACCGCGTTTATACACACGATTTTCAGGAAGTAGCCGCATCAATACACGCGATTTTCAGGATATAGCCACGTTAATACACGCAATTTTTAGGATGTATCCGTGTTAATACACGCAATTTTTATACTTTCATTAAAAACAGATTATGATTTTGTGTTTTCTGGCTTGTACATAGGATGTCATCAACCTCCTCAAGCAGCTCTGGTGAAGATGAGACAATGCGTCATCGTAATCGCGATGTGTGGTTGGGACAAAGGATCAAGTGTATGTGTAATCGATGTCAAGGATGCATTGTACGAGCACGTCGAATTACCTTGAATCACATCTCCATGTATGGAGAATGGAATCAAACAGGTTTAGAGGTGAGTAGATGTAAGTTGATGGTATTCAAATGACTCATGGTATCCAAATTAAATTAATGGAGTTGTAATATATAAACTCTAATTGAAGCAGGATGCAGTACCACACCCTAACATGGTGCCCTACGCGCGACGAGAGCACGCAAAGCGTCGAACGACGAGATGATGCTGGAGCTTTGGGATCTATTGTCAGAGATGAGTGGGAAAGGGATGACAATAGCCCTGCACCCCACGAAGTTGTGGAAGAGGAAGTGTTTGTTGATGATATGGTGCGGAATCTTTTTAAGGATGATCCCAAAGGTATGGACGACGATGATATGGAACAAGAGCATCTTACAAGGCTTCATCGACACTGGTTTTTGAAGGGTGCACATTCTCTATAGGACCGTATTAGGTAAAGTGGGAAAAATCCCATTCCCACATTGAAAAATTGTATGCATTTAATCTAGAATCTACCTTCTTCAACCTAGTATAAAAAATTTAAAAAT
Organism: Cibotium barometz; assembly: GCF_041138505.1. Lineage (NCBI taxonomy): Eukaryota > Viridiplantae > Streptophyta > Polypodiopsida > Cyatheales > Cibotiaceae > Cibotium > Cibotium barometz. The sequence goes on from NC_141109.1 coordinate 719,803, forward strand.
GGTTTGCTTTATGAAGTGCTGCTAGATCGAACCTAGCTTGATCTTAGAAATAGAAACTTAGGTTTCAAGATTTTTCAGATCCACCACTTGAAGGTATCCTTATATACACAACCACTACAAATTATCATTATTAAGGATAGAAAGAGTCTCCTTGGAGTAGGATGCACTTTGTGAAAATTACGATTATAAATTTTCATTTTGATGAAGCTAATTCTACTAAAGAAATAATAAAACTTTTGCATTAACAACCAAAAGATAGCTGGATAAAAGAAGTCCCCTTAAAGTAGGATGCACTATGGATGCATAAGAGGAGTCTCCTTAGACTAGGATGCACTCCATCTATGAATTTATTTATTGTGTTAAAATTTATTCAATGCATTGCAAAGATACACAATTGAACAGTCTGCTCCCAAAGTTGGCCAAATTACAAAGATCCTCTATATTTTATTATACTAGAGACCATATTCAAAGACCATTTACATTCAATTATAAAATGAAGTAACAAAATGTGCTAGTATCATGGGGGTGTAACTTTGATTTTAAGGGGTTCTAGCTCCACCACATGGTAGAGCTAGAATTTTGAGCTAGCTCTACCATGTGGAGCTACAACACATTGAGGAGCATTTAAAGATTTTTAGATCCACCACTTGGCCATTCTACAGTCCATAAGAAACCAAGATATAACATTTGATTGATCTAGACCCCCAATTACAAACATTGATACAAGAGATTGCATTTTGAGAGTCCCCTTAGAGTAGGATGCACTCTCCAATTTTAAAGCTTCATTGTAATGAACAAGACAAAATGAACAAGATTTTATAAATTGAGGTGGTGAAGGTATTATACTTATATATACAATCGCTACAGATTAACATTATTAAAGATAGAAAGAGTCTCCTTGAGTAGGATGCACTTTGTCAAAATTACGGTTAAAAGATTTCATTTTGATGAAGCTTATTCTACTAAAGAGTCCCCTTAAAGTATGATGCACTTTGTCAATAGATAAAAGGAGTCTCCTTAAAGTAGGATGCACTCCATCTACGACTCCATTATAATAAAACATTGTAAATGAAACTGAATTTATTTTTTTGTGTTAAAATATGTTCAATGCCTTGCAAAAGGCACACAATTGAACAGCACGCTCGCGAAGATGGCCAGATTACAAAGACCCTTTATATTTTATTATAATAGAGACCATTTACAAAGACCATTTACATTCAATTACAAAAGGGAGTAACAAAATATACTAGTGTCATGGGGGTGTATTGGTTGAATGAGGTATTGAGCTTCTTTTTAAGCATGTTCATTTTGTGTACTCACAAGATTACACACTTAGATTATTCTCTCAATTATTATCTTGATTATCATCTTGATTGTTGAACACATTGTAGTAGCTATCATCGAGTTTCAATGTATTCTTGTTGTTGTACAAAACATGGAGACCCCAAAAGAAATGAACTTTTTTGAAGAAAACTCGTGTAGTTATTTATCTGAAATGGACAATGTAGCGAGATATTTGACTTGTTGCTCATATTGAGGTGTCTAGCTAGCATGGGCTAGCAGTCCAACGTCAATCACTTTATCTCTTCACTTTAGATCTGGCACTTGTCTGTTTTATAGAGCTGAAAAGGATTTCTTGATCCATGACTTATCCATTCTAGATCCTGTTCCACCACTTGGACATTATAGAGCTAGACTTCAGTGGATGCAAGCTCCACCAAACGGTAGATCTAGACTCAAAATTCTAGTCGTATTTTATGACTTCCAAAGGTTTAGGTCTACCACACATGGATACTAGCTCCACCATGTGGTAAGGCCAAAATTCCATGAAGAGACCATGGCTGCTACCTCCACCACATGGTGGAGCTAGAGCTCAATAAGATACCACATGGTGGAGCTAGCTAGCTCCATGAAATTATACAGCTAGACTTCAATGGATGGTAGCTCCACCACATGGTAGATATAGACATAGAATGCTAGCTCTACCAATGTGGAGCAAGAACGCATTGAAAGAACCAAGATCTACCATTTGTTCAATCTAGACTCCCAAGTAAAAACATTGTTACAAGAGATTGTATATTGAGAGTCCCCTTAGAGTAGGATGCACTCTCCAATTTTATGACTGCATTGTAATGAACAAAGACTAAATAATTTGAAACAAGAATTTATAATTTGACATGGTGAAAGTTTCCTTATATACACAACTACTACAAATTAACATTACTAAAGATAGAAAGAGTCTCCTTGCAGTAGGATGACCTTTGTCAAAATGATAGTTAAAAGTCTTCACCTACTCTTACTAAAAAAATAATAATTTGCAAACTTTGACCAAAAGATAAAAGGATAAAAGGAGTCCCCTTAGAGAAGGATGCACTCCATTTATGACTCAATTATAATAAGACATTGTAAATGAACATGAATTTATTGCTTGTGCTAGAATTTGTTCAATGCTTTGCAAAGGCAAACATTTGAACAGTATGCTCCATAAGAGGCCTGATTACAATATCATATTTCAATATATGGCTTTTTATTACATTAAAAAAAGGCCAAAATACTTGCATCCTCTACATTTGATTATATTAGGGACAAACAAAATGAGCTTCATGGTGGTGTATTACTTTCATGATGCCTCCTCTTGTTGCTTTGCTTGATTTGTACTCTCTGCTTGCCTCTCTGCCTCAGCTTCAGCCTCCTCTCTTTGCTTTCTTTGAATTTCAAGTTGTTCCTGTCTCTCTGCCTCAGCATCAACCTCCTGCTGTTGCTTCCACACCTCTGCCTTTTTCCTATTCTCTACTTCCAATTTCTCTTCTTCAAGCCATTTCTTCATCACATCATCTGAGAATTGGTTAGGTTTTTCTTCAAAGGCATTATCTCATGTATACTCTTGCCGATCTTCATTCTGTAGCCATAAAAACAACCAATTTCTTAAATCTTCTGTCAAAAAACTATACCTTTCCTTGGAAGGTTGATGGTATAATTCTCGGACTATTAACCAGGTTCCTCGTTCATTCTTAAACACCTTATAGTAGCTATCATCAATTATCAATGTATTTTTCTTGTTGTACAAAGGATGGAGACCCCAAAAGGTCTCAAGCTTTTTAAAGAAAACTTGTCTATTCTGCACAACCCATGTGGATTTTGAACAATGCTCTTGTGAGAGAACACCTGCAAACTTGGGCTTTTGTTGTGGAAATACTGTGTCAATTATTCCAGAGAGCTTAGTTCTCCTACATGCGCTCCAAATAAAAACATAAATGTAAGATTCCTCCCCCAACCCCTCTTTGATGTCTAGTATCTTCGAAGCCCTGTAATCAACCCTCTTCAGAAATATAAAGACCCTGTTGCTAACTATTTTAGCCTAGAGAGAGGAAAATTATTCTAGAGAGAGAATATTCAGATTTTGAATATTTTTGGATAGAAAAATATCTCTTATAATTCAGATGAGTTCCCCTGAAACAGAAATTTAAAAAGAATTTTCCAATATGCAATTGGAATTAATTGGAAATAGGTATAAAGAACCTTAGTCTAAGGGTCTAGATTTTCAGAAATCTTTAGACTATGGTCCAATTAAGGTTCCTATGGGCCAATAGCATCAATCCATGTGTAGGGAAGAGATAAATCCAAATTTGTAAAAAGAAGATACCCAAAAATGAGTAAATGCTCACATAAGGTGAAGAGTTGAAAATGTACAAGGTTTATTAGTAAAAAACTATGAGCAATATTAAAATGATTCCATTATGACACATATGTAAGGAAGGGGAATTCTTTAAAGGAGGTGCATATTTCACATAAGATGAAGAGTTGAAAATGTACAAGGTTTATTAGTAAAAAACTATGAGCAATATTAAAATGATTCCATTATGACACATATGTAAGGAAGGGGAATTCTTTAAAGGAGGTGCATATTTCACATAAGATGAAGAGTTGAAAATGTACAAGGTTTATTAGTAAAAAAAAACTATGAGCAATATTAAAATGATTCCATTATGACACATATGTAAGGAAGGGGAGTTCTTTAAAGGAGGTGCATATTTCACATGCTTGAATGAGTTTTAAACTCATAAAAATTGAGATATTTCATCTCTCCTCTCTCCTCATTCAAGTCTAGTTCCAAAAAGTTAGCTTAACTAACCTAAAAATGGTCAAATATTGACCAAACTGATTTAGAAAATTCTAGAATCAGTTTGTTTGGTTAGGAGCTCAATTTTTCCTATAAATAGAAGCCTCCCCCTTGTTGAAAAATAGATAGTGTTTATGCACCGTTACTCTACTCCACCTAAGCCAAGAACTGTGAATTCATTTAATAATTCACTAGTTTTTGGAGCTTCCCTCTTTCTTCAATCCCCATTAGTGGCTCCATCAACATACTTAACCAATTGATTGGTTGGGGGCCTCTACCGTGAACAAAGAATCAAGCAAGTTGTAAGGTAATTAGTGAATATTGATCTTTCTATAATTTCTCAATGTTTCTCTCTTCTCAACCCCTCTCAAGCTTGAGAAGTTTAATTGGTATGGTTTTTTTTAAAATGCTATTGAAGTTTGAATAGTAGTGAAGAGTTACATAATTTAATAAATGCTATTGAAGTTAATTTTCATTTATGTTTAAATTCTAATGATTCTTATGTAAATTCTCTCTCTCACTCAAGAAATGGTCATACTCATGACCCATTCTCAATCCAAATCAAGCTTTTCATAAAGCTTTTCCTTAACCCAAGATTAAGCTATGCTTGAGGCCAAATTAATGGCTTTTTCTTATGCTTTTAGTTTATGTATATTAATGATTCAATCCATTATGGATTGATAATCCAATTAGAGATTATTTTAATTATTTTCTTAATGATAAACATTATCCCTTAGAAAAATTGAGATTTATCAGTCATAGCAGCGGAGCTATGGCAAAATTTTTATAAAAATTATGCATAAAATAATCTCATTCAAAGCATAAAAAGAGGACTTCCTACCATATTCTAGGAATTATCATCCTAGATTAATTGAAAGAATTTCATTACAATCATGGAGAAATTGAATTTTAATGCTAGGCATAATGGATAAATTTTTATATCAAAAGTGTTATTTTTACCATTTTTATTTCATGCATAGAAGTATGCATAATGGATAAATTTTTATATCAAAAGTGTTATTTTTACCATTTTTATTTCATGCATAGAAGTATGCATAATGGATAAATTTTTATATCAAAAGTGTTATTTTTACCATTTTTATTTCATGCATAGAAGTATGCATAATGGAAAAAAATTTATATCAAAAGTGTTACTTTTATCATATTGGATTTCATGTATAGAGGTATGCATAAAAGTTGATTATTTTATTATAAAAGTGTGACTTTTATCATAATTGAATTTCATGCATATAGGTATGCATAAAAGATATTCTTTTTATACTAAAAGTGTGATTTTCCTCATAAATGGATTTTATGCTTAACTTAGATGCATAAGAGAAATTTTTTTATTCTAAAAGTGTAATTCCTACCAAATTGAATTTATGCATAAGAAGATGCATAAAAGATTGATTTTTTAATTCAAAAGTGTCATTCTCATCTAAATTGAATTTATGTATAGAAAAATGCATAAAAGATTAAAATTTAATTCAAAAGTGTCATTTTCATTAAAAATGAATTTATGCATAGGAAGATGCATAAAAGATTGATTTTTACTTTGAAAGTATTAATCTCCTTAAATAGAATTTATTCATAAATAAATGTGTAAAGAAATCTTATATCAAATGTAAGAATTCTCTTGTATTCTATAAATAGATAAGAGATGTGATAGGATGTGATAAGAGATGTGATAAGATGCTTATGAAATAAGTTAGAAGGTGATAAGAGATGTGATAAGAGGTGTGATAAGAGGTGATAAGATGCTTATGAAATAAGTTAGGAGGTGATAAGATGAATTAAGATGTGTATGGGGGGATGAGGTAAGAAGTGTATGTGATAGGATAAGATGTATATGGGTTGTGATAGGGCGAGAATGGATGTGATGTAAAAGATTAGATGTGAAGGTATATGGGGTTATATAAATGGGAATGTGGAAGTGGATGTATGTATGTGGATGTGTGGATGTGGAGATGGGAGTGTGGATGTATGAACGTGAAAATGGATATATGCATGAAGATATATATGCATAGATGTGAATGTGGATGTAGATGTGGATGTATAGATGTGAATGGATGTGGATGTATAGATGTGAATGGGAATGTGGATGTGGATGTATGTGAATGTGGATGTATAGATGTGAATGTGGAATGTGGATGTGGATGTATGTATGTATGTGGATGTAGATGTGGATGTATAGATGTGAATGAGAATGGGGATGTGGATGTTTGTGAATGTGAATGTAGATGTGGATGTATAGATGTGAATGTGGAATGTGGATGTATAGATGTGGATGTATGGGAATGTGGATGTGGATGTATGTGAATGTGAATGTGGATGTAGATGTGGATGTATAGATGTGAATGTGGAATGTGGATGTGGATGTATGTATGTATGTGGATGTAGATGTGGATGTATAGATGTGAATGGGAATGGGGATGTGGATGTATGTGAATGTGAATGTAGATGTGGATGTGTAGATGTGAATGTGGAATGTGGATGTATAGATGTGGATGTATGGGAATGTGGATGTGGATGTATGTGAATGTGAATGTGGATGTGGATGTATGTATGTATGTGGATGTAGATGTGGATGTATGGATGTGTATGTATGAATGTGGATATGGGATGTGGATGTATAAATGAGGATGTGAAAATGGAGGTAAGCAGGTAGATGTGGATGTATGGATGTGAATGTGGATGTGGATGTGGATGTATGGATGTGGATATGGATGTGTATGTATGAATGTGGATATGGGATGTGGATGTATAAATGAAGATGTGAAAATGGAGATAAGCATGTAGATGTGGATGTATGGATGTGAATGTGGATATGGATGTGGATGTATGGATGTGGATATGGATGTGAATATATGATATGTGATGTGAAGGAATTTGAAGTGAAGAGATGGAAAATGAGGTGATTGGATGAGTACACATATAAATGGAATGTGGAATAAGTAATGTGGATTAATGAGGAACAATGTGGAAAAATGAGAGTTAATATAGAAACTGTATTTGTAAACTGTTTGTAAATGCTGTTTGTAAATGGCTGTTTTATGTCAAGAATGCTGGGGAAGCATTTTGACCGTCTTGTGATTAAGGTCGTGGAGACCTAACTGATAAAGTTGCAATTGCTGACGGAGAGTCAATGGAGGACGTCTCGCGTAGCAAGGTCGACCGAGGTCTTGACCAGCCTCGGTTCGATTAAAATGGTGAGCTTCCGGTACGGTGGATGAGGGACCAAGGAAGCGGCCTATGAGTGAAGCGCTAGGTCACCTGCGAAGGATCCTAGAGGGTGCTGACCATACGGTGCTCGGGCTCTGGGTCGCCTAGGATACCCACGCGTGCGTCGAGGAAGATATTGGAACAAGGAGTAAGAGTTGTTTTGTGAAACCGGGCATGGATCTGGTTGACTGACCTTGCTGGTCCTCAACGGATGAGTCCATGGCTCTTTTATATGGATCTGTTGGTTGATCTTGCTGATCTTCAACGAGAGTCCATCTTGATAAGTGATTATATTGCCGAGTATTATGGGCTAGGAACTATGGAAACGGCCTCTGTGTGGACAGGTGGTGAGCGTTCTAGTTGCCAATGATGCCATAGATACTCTGATGAAGGAATGATGGGAAATTATGAATCAACTGGATAAATTGGGAGATTGTGATCAGTGGTACTATGGTTTCATTAAAGGATTGTTTTAAAGTTAGCTGATGCTAAGAAAAAGGCAATTTTCATATTGGGTGTGTAAGTGGTGTGGCTAGTTTTATGTTTGCATGAAATTCCGGCTAGGGGGCCTTGGAACTCTTTTCCTTGGTACCCGGGACAAAACCTAACCAAATTCCAAATTGGATCCCATCACTACAGTGGTTGGGCGGTTGGCTAACCCATGGGATCGGATGGGGTTAGGCTGGATTGATGGATCCGTAAACCGAGACTCAATTTCTGTTATTACGATAGATGAAGTAAGTCCCGGATAGTAATTGTTCTATGGATAGGAATCAACGGCTGTGCCTCTTGATGGGGAAAAAAGCGTTGATCCCAATGATCCAAGTGCAAGTTTCTTCCTTGATCCGACCGAGTATCTTTATAGGTGCAGTTGGATCAGCGTGATCAGTAATGATCTTGACTACGTTAGAGTAAAAAATTATCCTGGTGGAATCGCCCGTGCTTTCCGGGTAAGGGAAGTTTTTTCCGGGTTCGGTTTTGGAAAAACTGACGGATTAGTTTCTTGTCCGGATATCCGTGGACGAGGCCCCGAATGTGGGACCCCTGTCCCGTGCGAGAAGTGCTACTTCCGCTGCTAGTACCCGAATCCGTTGCTCGGTGGGAACAGGGGGATCTTACAGTTGGTATCAGAGCATTTGGCTAATAAAGATCAACTGAGAAACCAAATATGTCAAAAATTTATCAAGAAGCACAAAAAGGGTTGTAATTGTGTGATATAATTCATACAATTTGATATTCAAACTGAAATTCGTAAATTGGTAATTGGGTCTTCAGATGGAAATACCGCAATTATATAGAATCCCTGACTTGCTTGAGGCCTAGACATGATGGTATTTACCTTATAATTCCAAGGGCCGTGACTACCGTATATACCGAGAGTATAACTGCAGCTCTTTACTGACAGTATATACGAGTAAATCTAAGACTTGAAATTATAAGCGTTAATGCTATCCAGATGATGATTTCGAATGTGGTTGATATGATTTTTAGTTCTGTTTGGAAACCGATGAATTGATTTGGATTCTGATTGAAAAATGATGATCCCTGAAAATGGATTGAAATGTAATAAGCTGAGCGAAACCACAAGGTGGATGATTGGGACGAGTCCCTGTAATGATAAATGATGATAATGATTTCAACAAATCACTATGAGATTAGTGGATTGTGCTGTCAAAGTACTACTGTTAACACTTGACTCGGTATATCAAGTTAAGGGATGACAAATTGAAAACTTGCTTGACTGAAATTCCCGTGGAGGAATGTTCAGAAAGAAAAAATTTCGATCTGATGGACCATTATCGTATTAAAGATATGAATGATATGATCTGAAATGAATTTATTTAATGATGAGTTCTATATAAGGGATATTTATCCCCGTATTCTGTTGGGTTGACCAGAATATAAGGAACCATAGAATAAATTGGATCTTAAGAAAAAGAGTTGTCCTCTATTTGGCGAGATGAGGACATCTCACACTTTTTTAAGTGGGGTAGAATGTAAGATTCCTCCCCAGCCTTCGAGGCATACAGGAGTAAGAATCTCCCTTTTTGATCTTAAAATTATTCCCTCTCAAAAAAATAAAAGAAAGATTCTGTTTAAAAAAAAAGGAAGACCCTTTCCCTAGAATACTTCTCAGGAGTCACGCTGTTTTAAGGATTCAGAACAATGAGTTCAGAAGTGAAAATCGGTGTTTTGGATACCAAGGTTTTGGTCTTCATTCGAGTACGGCACAAAAGAAGTTCTTTATCTATTGGGGAGTTTGAGAAGTTATCCCCCAGATATTGTGAACCTTATCTGACTTCAAAGAAAGTAAGTGACTTAGCTTACGAGCTTCTTTTATCTCCTCATCTCAAAGTTCTTAATGCCTTCTATAGAAAATTGTGCCAAACCCAAATCATGGAAAGACGGTAAAACTTCAGTGGCAAGCTACCGTTGGCTTCTAAGTTACGCTAGCTCCTTCCTTTATATAAGTCGTAACTTTTACTTGTCGCTCACAGTAATCTTACTCCCATCGATCTCCTTTCTTCCTAATCTCCTTCATGGCTTGGCAACAAGAATTAGTTTTATCCATAATGATTCCTCACCTTCAAGACGCAAGTGAGTCTGTGAAGAAGGATTTTATAGAACAGTATGAGCGCTCACTTTTCCCTCACTTGGGAATTTCTGTAGCGCAGACAAAATGGCGGACCTATCAAAACATAACTAGGGTAACACCCTGGGGACAGCAGCACTTTCGTAACAATGTCCGCTTGGCCATGGTTATTGAAGCTTTGGGTTTGGGTCCCCGATACTACTGCGTCATGAGATCAAGGCATCCTGGGTTTTCTGAGCGGGTCTTCTTACTGGCGTGTTTTCTTCCTCATGAGAAGATATGCCTTTACCCCGTTTTTGGCTTGCCTCTCAGAGGTCCTTTTGTTAGAACACCTCATACCACTGAGATAGGCGCAGCAATAACCCACAGAATCATTCCCATAGATGAGTTACCTTATACTTGTGCAGCTTGTGAGGACTGCTTTTGTGACCATATGATGGACGGGCTTATGGAAGTGTAAAGAGTTCCTCTATCTTTACTGTATAAGTTCCGAGAATGAATAAAGTTTAAATCTTGTTCGTATTTTGAATCTTGCTCTCTTTAAGACTTATCTTGGTGGTTAATCTTGATTAAAATTTTTCTCTAAGTCTTATATTCGTGAATCTTGCGAAATTATCACAAGTTGCGAGATGAGGACATCTCGCGTTTTTTAAGTGGGGTAGAATGTAAGATTCCTCCCCCAACCCCTCTTTGATGTCTAGTATCTTCGAAGCCCTGTAATCAACCCTCTTCAGAAATATAAAGACCCTGTTGCTAACTATTTTAGCCTAGAGAGAGGAAAATTATTCTAGAGAGAGAATATTCAGATTTTGAATATTTTTGGATAGAAAAATATCTCTTATAATTCAGATGAGTTCCCCTGAAACAGAAATTTAAAAAGAATTTTCCAATATGCAATTGGAATTAATTGGAAATAGGTATAAAGAACCTTAGTCTAAGGGTCTAGATTTTCAGAAATCTTTAGACTATGGTCCAATTAAGGTTCCTATGGGCCAATAGCATCAATCCATGTGTAGGGAAGAGATAAATCCAAATTTGTAAAAAGAAGATACCCAAAAATGAGTAAATGCTCACATAAGGTGAAGAGTTGAAAATGTACAAGGTTTATTAGTAAAAAACTATGAGCAATATTAAAATGATTCCATTATGACACATATGTAAGGAAGGGGAATTCTTTAAAGGAGGTGCATATTTCACATAAGATGAAGAGTTGAAAATGTACAAGGTTTATTAGTAAAAAACTATGAGCAATATTAAAATGATTCCATTATGACACATATGTAATGAAGGGGAGTTCTTTAAAGGAGGTGCATATTTCACATGCTTGAATGAGTTTTAAACTCATAAAAATTGAGATATTTCATCTCTCCTCTCTCCTCATTCAAGTCTAGTTCCAAAAAGTTAGCTTAACTAACCTAAAAATGGTCAAATATTGACCAAACTGATTTAGAAAATTCTAGAATCAGTTTGTTTGGTTAGGAGCTCAATTTTTCCTATAAATAGAAGCCTCCCCCTTGTTGAAAAATAGATAGTGTTTATGCACCGTTACTCTACTCCACCTAAGCCAAGAACTGTGAATTCATTTAATAATTCACTAGTTTTTGGAGCTTCCCTCTTTCTTCAATCCCCATTAGTGGCTCCATCAACATACTTAACCAATTGATTGGTTGGGGGCCTCTACCGTGAACAAAGAATCAAGCAAGTTGTAAGGTAATTAGTGAATATTGATCTTTCTATAATTTCTCAATGTTTCTCTCTTCTCAACCCCTCTCAAGCTTGAGAAGTTTAATTGGTATGGTTTTTTTTTAAATGCTATTGAAGTTTGAATAGTAGTGAAGAGTTACATAATTTAATAAATGCTATTGAAGTTAATTTTCATTTATGTTTAAATTCTAATGATTCTTATGTAAATTCTCTCTCTCACTCAAGAAATGGTCATACTCATGACCCATTCTCAATCCAAATCAAGCTTTTCATAAAGCTTTTCCTTAACCCAAGATTAAGCTATGCTTGAGGCCAAATTAATGGCTTTTTCTTATGCTTTTAGTTTATGTATATTAATGATTCAATCCATTATGGATTGATAATCCAATTAGAGATTATTTTAATTATTTTCTTAATGATAAACATTATCCCTTAGAAAAATTGAGATTTATCAGTCATAGCAGCGGAGCTATGGCAAAATTTTTATAAAAATTATGCATAAAATAATCTCATTCAAAGCATAAAAAGAGGACTTCCTACCATATTCTAGGAATTATCATCCTAGATTAATTGAAAGAATTTCATTACAATCATGGAGAAATTGAATTTTAATGCTAGGCATAATGGATAAATTTTTATATCAAAAGTGTTATTTTTACCATTTTTATTTCATGCATAGAAGTATGCATAATGGATAAATTTTTATATCAAAAGTGTTATTTTTACCATTTTTATTTCATGCATAGAAGTATGCATAATGGATAAATTTTTATATCAAAAGTGTTATTTTTACCATTTTTATTTCATGCATAGAAGTATGCATAATGGAAAAAAATTTATATCAAAAGTGTTACTTTTATCATATTGGATTTCATGTATAGAGGTATGCATAAAAGTTGATTATTTTATTATAAAAGTGTGACTTTTATCATAATTGAATTTCATGCATATAGGTATGCATAAAAGATATTCTTTTTATACTAAAAGTGTGATTTTCCTCATAAATGGATTTTATGCTTAACTTAGATGCATAAGAGAAATTTTTTTATTCTAAAAGTGTAATTCCTACCAAATTGAATTTATGCATAAGAAGATGCATAAAATATTGATTTTTTAATTCAAAAGTGTCATTCTCATCTAAATTGAATTTATGTATAGAAAAATGCATAAAAGATTAAAATTTAATTCAAAAGTGTCATTTTCATTAAAAATGAATTTATGCATAGGAAGATGCATAAAAGATTGATTTTTACTTTGAAAGTATTAATCTCCTTAAATAGAATTTATTCATAAATAAATGTGTAAAGAAATCTTATATCAAATGTAAGAATTCTCTTGTATTCTATAAATAGATAAGAGATGTGATAGGATGTGATAAGAGATGTGATAAGATGCTTATGAAATAAGTTAGAAGGTGATAAGAGATGTGATAAGAGGTGTGATAAGAGGTGATAAGATGCTTATGAAATAAGTTAGGAGGTGATAAGATGAATTAAGATGTGTATGGGGGGATGAGGTAAGAAGTGTATGTGATAGGATAAGATGTATATGGGTTGTGATAGGGCGAGAATGGATGTGATGTAAAAGATTAGATGTGAAGGTATATGGGGTTATATAAATGGGAATGTGGAAGTGGATGTATGTATGTGGATGTGTGGATGTGGAGATGGGAGTGTGGATGTATGAACGTGAAAATGGATATATGCATGAAGATATATATGCATAGATGTGAATGTGGATGTAGATGTGGATGTATAGATGTGAATGGATGTGGATGTATAGATGTGAATGGGAATGTGGATGTGGATGTATGTGAATGTGGATGTAGATGTGGATGTATAGATGTGAATGTGGAATGTGGATGTGGATGTATGTATGTATGTGGATGTAGATGTGGATGTATAGATGTGAATGGGAATGGGGATGTGGATGTATGTGAATGTGAATGTAGATGTGGATGTATAGATGTGAATGTGGAATGTGGATGTATAGATGTGGATGTATGGGAATGTGGATGTGGATGTATGTGAATGTGAATGTGGATGTAGATGTGGATGTATAGATGTGAATGTGGAATGTGGATGTGGATGTATGTATGTATGTGGATGTAGATGTGGATGTATAGATGTGAATGGGAATGGGGATGTGGATGTATGTGAATGTGAATGTAGATGTGGATGTATAGATGTGAATGTGGAATGTGGATGTATAGATGTGGATGTATGGGAATGTGGATGTGGATGTATGTGAATGTGAATGTGGATGTGGATGTATGTATGTATGTGGATGTAGATGTGGATGTATGGATGTGTATGTATGAATGTGGATATGGGATGTGGATGTATAAATGAGGATGTGAAAATGGAGGTAAGCAGGTAGATGTGGATGTATGGATGTGAATGTGGATGTGGATGTGGATGTATGGATGTGGATATGGATGTGTATGTATGAATGTGGATATGGGATGTGGATGTATAAATGAAGATGTGAAAATGGAGATAAGCATGTAGATGTGGATGTATGGATGTGAATGTGGATATGGATGTGGATGTATGGATGTGGATATGGATGTGAATATATGATATGTGATGTGAAGGAATTTGAAGTGAAGAGATGGAAAATGAGGTGATTGGATGAGTACACATATAAATGGAATGTGGAATAAGTAATGTGGATTAATGAGGAACAATGTGGAAAAATGAGAGTTAATATAGAAACTGTATTTGTAAACTGTTTGTAAATGCTGTTTGTAAATGGCTGTTTTATGTCAAGAATGCTGGGGAAGCATTTTGACCGTCTTGTGATTAAGGTCGTGGAGACCTAACTGATAAAGTTGCAATTGCTGACGGAGAGTCAATGGAGGACGTCTCGCGTAGCAAGGTCGACCGAGGTCTTGACCAGCCTCGGTTCGATTAAAATGGTGAGCTTCCGGTACGGTGGATGAGGGACCAAGGAAGCGGCCTATGAGTGAAGCGCTAGGTCACCTGCGAAGGATCCTAGAGGGTGCTGACCATACGGTGCTCGGGCTCTGGGTCGCCTAGGATACCCACGCGTGCGTCGAGGAAGATATTGGAACAAGGAGTAAGAGTTGTTTTGTGAAACCGGGCATGGATCTGGTTGACTGACCTTGCTGGTCCTCAACGGATGAGTCCATGGCTCTTTTATATGGATCTGTTGGTTGATCTTGCTGATCTTCAACGAGAGTCCATCTTGATAAGTGATTATATTGCCGAGTATTATGGGCTAGGAACTATGGAAACGGCCTCTGTGTGGACAGGTGGTGAGCGTTCTAGTTGCCAATGATGCCATAGATACTCTGATGAAGGAATGATGGGAAATTATGAATCAACTGGATAAATTGGGAGATTGTGATCAGTGGTACTATGGTTTCATTAAAGGATTGTTTTAAAGTTAGCTGATGCTAAGAAAAAGGCAATTTTCATATTGGGTGTGTAAGTGGTGTGGCTAGTTTTATGTTTGCATGAAATTCCGGCTAGGGGGCCTTGGAACTCTTTTCCTTGGTACCCGGGACAAAACCTAACCAAATTCCAAATTGGATCCCATCACTACAGTGGTTGGGCGGTTGGCTAACCCATGGGATCGGATGGGGTTAGGCTGGATTGATGGATCCGTAAACCGAGACTCAATTTCTGTTATTACGATAGATGAAGTAAGTCCCGGATAGTAATTGTTCTATGGATAGGAATCAACGGCTGTGCCTCTTGATGGGGAAAAAAGCGTTGATCCCAATGATCCAAGTGCAAGTTTCTTCCTTGATCCGACCGAGTATCTTTATAGGTGCAGTTGGATCAGCGTGATCAGTAATGATCTTGACTACGTTAGAGTAAAAAATTATCCTGGTGGAATCGCCCGTGCTTTCCGGGTAAGGGAAGTTTTTTCCGGGTTCGGTTTTGGAAAAACCGACGGATTAGTCTCTTGTCCGGATATCCGTGGACGAGGCCCCGAATGTGGGACCCCTGTCCCGTGCGAGAAGTGCTACTTCCGCTGCTAGTACCCGAATCCGTTGCTCGGTGGGAACAGGGGGATCTTACAATTAAAAAATTGAATACACCAATCTAAGAACTCATGTGCATCCTTGTGACATAGGACATAACGATATTGGTTGATTGGATATTTTACCAACTCGTTGCTATAAGGAGGATCCTTCTCATCATATTGGGTTTCGACAACATGGCACAACAAACCATTAAGGTTTAGAATAATAGCCCTCCTATCATCCTCTTTGCGTAGGGGTACGCATATTGGGTCTGACGAATACCATGTCAGTATGATAACCCCCTCGGAGGGATGCACAAAGCGCAACCTTGCATCAATTTCCCGTAGACGGTCAAGACGGCGCTGAACCAACTGTCTTCGTACACTCTGGATTTTCTTGGACATGTGACGTACTAATGCTCTGTGACGAAGAAGTCGCCTCTGCCAATTAGAATCAATCACATGACCTGGAAAAAAATGAGCATGCTTAATGATAAAGGTGTGCATGTGGGGGAAGGCATGTTACAACTACTTTTATGCAAAGATAGATTTTAAACAATTACAAAACAAATGTGACTATGCACGCTAACATTAAACTATATACTGTTCTAAAATGTTGACTTTAGTTGCATTACAAAATGACTCAAGATGCAAAGACTCTTTCCATTTGATTCTAAAAAGACGCGACAAAATGTGCTAGCAGGTATCAAAATGTGGTGAAATTAGAATGCATTGATCTAGATCAACCACGTGGTAGAGCTAGAATGCACTGTTCTAGCTCAACCATGTGGTAGGGCTAGAATATTTTTAAATCTAGTTCTACCATGTGATAGAGCTATATCAAAGTATTCTAGCTCGATCCCATGGCAAAATTAGAAATAATATTTGAAGTCCAGCTCTAGCACGTGGTAGAGCTGTATCAAAATATTTTAGATAGACCCCATGGTAGAACTAGAATGGTTGGAAGTCCAACTCAACCATGTGTGGTGACGTGGAAGAGATAGAATGCATTGATCTAGCTCTACCATATGGTAGAGCTAGAACGCTTTCAAGTCTAGCTCTACCATGTCGTGGAGGTAGAATGCTTTGATCTAGCTCTACCATATGGTAGAGCTAGAACGCTTTCAAGTCTAGCTCTACCATGTCGTGGAGGTAGAATGCTTTGAAGTCTAGCTCTACCATGAGGTGGAGCTAGAAGGTATTGATCTAGCTCTACCATAGTCCATATATGTAGGAATTAAAATCATAAGACAAAGATCAAGCTTCCATACATTTTCAAATTAGGAGGCCCCTTATAGTAGAGTGCACTCCAACATTTATAGAATTATTTGAAGAGTAATACATTTGCCACTACTTTAAAAACAAGACAAAATTTCTTGTCAATTCATGATTGCAAAAAGATAAAATTCCTCCAAAAAAAATACAATCCTTGGTGACAAATGGCTTCTTTAAGTGAATACTCCTTGGAACAATATCCTTGAAATAAATCTGCAAGAAACCATCATAAATTAAGTTTCTTCATTGTGAATACACAATTGTTGTATAAAATCATGTATTTAGTTATAATTATCATTTATGTTGGATAGTACCTTAGTTATTTCTATCACGTTGGAGAAGATTGTACTCTTTTAACTCCTTGTTTATGAAAGCCCTTGCATTGGCTGCCTTCAACTGTGTTGTGGTAGAACCCAATTTTCTAGCTAGAGAAATCACTTGTGGTCCCCTCATGCTAGCAATACTGAATCGTTCTTTTGCCATAATTTCTATTATCTCTTCTCTTTTGTTTTCATATTTTCTCGCTAATACCTCTTGATTGTTGACATACTTTTGTATAATCTCTGATAGTGGTAGCCTATCAGTGTAGATTGTATTCTGTGACCAATTTAAATTGCGCTTTCTCCAAAAATCTACCACACCTCTGTATTCATTTTCATTGGATACTGGAGGTTGTCCGTAGCGATTAGAGCCAATGATCTCACGCACATCTTCACTCTCATCAAGCTGCAATAAGTAAGGGAGCAGCTCATCAATGAGAATATTGTCGACCATCCTTTCTTCATCAAACTTTGCAGGATATATACAATTATTATCAGGAGAAGCACATCCCTTGTATGGAGAGTCATCAATAAGAACCGTTCTACGAGCATCACAATCAAAACATGAAGCAATTTTTGACAATGGCTTGAACATTGCCTGAACTGTTGGATTATCAGGTCTAGCTATTTTACAACTTTTATTCTTCTCGCAAGTCTCTTGAGCCCAAACTACAAAAAAAGGCAATATCTCTCCTGCTCTGTCTTGTAATGTTCTCAATATTTGAAGAACATTACTCTCTGTCGCTGTTGACCAGATCCCAACATTAATATTTTTTAATAAAATCTTCAAGAATTGGATACATCCTGGCCTTAGTACAATATATCGTTTTGAATCCATTTGAATAGTTTCATGTATTGAAGATGGTTGTTGTTGACAACGTTTCAGTAGTAGACCATTCAGGTCCAACACAATTGTCAACACAGATTTCTTGGAGATAGCAGTGTCGGCACTTCTTGGTACTTCTTCTTCAGGTTGGAAACTCTCACCCATTGCTTCATTTGTTGGAGATTTAGGTACCCCAATCTCATTGTCAGCATTTGTCTTTAAACCTTCTGGATGGACATCACTGAATGTGTGGGAGAAGCTCTCATCCACAGTTTGATTGTGGCATTCCGCCGTAGCTACTTCACTTGGTGCTACTATATCAATTTTGGGATCTAAAAGAAAAAAAAGTAACATTGACTCAACAATCTTTCAAACTAAAAGAATTTACAATTGTAACACTCACTCTTAACACATGTTTATTGGTGTAATCTAAAAGAAAATCATGTTTGGATACCAATTATAAATTCTAGTTGCTCACTCTAGAATTGGAGGGTTTAAAATGGATTTCCAAATACACCCATTATTCTAGCTCTACCGTTTGGTAGAGCCAGTTTGCAAGGGAGCTCTTGTTGGAAGTAGCCCTTGAGATCCACTCTTGATCCACTCTTGAGCTCCAAGAGTAGGTGGAGGTGAGAAATACAAAACCACTCAACTATATGGTAAAGCTAAAATTTTAGATGTTTTTGATTTTCCATATGGTAGAGCTGAAATTTATAAGTCTTGCTTTACCATGTGGTTGAGTTGGGGATCAAGATAGCTTCTTTATGGGTGGAGCCAGTAGACTTCCATAGGTTCTAGGTCTAGACTTCAATGGGTTCTAGCTCATCGCACATGACAAGAACCAAGGAGCTAGAATTGCATTTGAACTAGCTCTGGTGGAGCTAGAAATGCATTGGCCTAGCTCAACCATATGGTAGAGCTAGAATTAAATGGATGCTCTGCAAAAACTATCTTTGGGGGGGTGCATTGGCCTAGCTCCACCACTTTGAAGAGGTAGCTAGACTTTAATGGATTCTTGGTCCACCACTTTGAATAGGTAGCTAGCTCCACCAAATTGTAGACCTATTGAAATCTAGATCTACCACAGGATAGGATTGAAGTAAATGAGAGGATCTCTAGCTCTATCATCTTAGATTTATAAGCAAGATTTTCAGATTCACCAACTGGCCATTGTGCGACCACTAAGTAGGCTTTCCAAATTCACCAATTGGTTATGTAAAAAGTGAATTTGTCAATGAACATGTTAGGATCCATAACTTGGTGATTCTAGATTCCAAAGCCCAATTTGGAGAGAGCTACAAAAATACTACTAAAAAATGAACCAAGGATATAACAAGTCAAAACATCACCAAATCAAAGTATTGAAGATACAAGGAAAGCCCATTAAGAAGTTACATACTGTCTTCAAAATCCAAAAAATCTCGAGCTGAACAAACTTCACCATGGCTCGATCTTTCCGTGGTATTCCTTGGATTGTTAGAAATAGGCGGTACTGGTTGCTCATTTCTTGACTTTGCAAAGTCAAGAAGCCTTGTTCCCATCTTTCTTTGATCTTCAATACTCTCCACTAGGCAAATCACTTCCTTATTTAGTGCTAGCCCTAGCTCGATGATGTAGCCATTACTGAAAAGATCAACAAGCTTGCAGCCTTCTCTGCAATACTTTCGAATACATTGCTTGATCAAAAGATTCTTCTTGATTCTTAGAAACTCAATGTCTAGGATAGTTTTAACATCTTCATTATCTATATCGAGAAGTCTAGTATCCAATATTGTCGCTTGTGTACCTGGATCAGGAACATCTGCTAGTCCTTGAAAGGCATCTCCCTTGCTGAGAAACACTAAGGATGTGAAGAACTCTATTGCACCAATGCATCGGTTGTCACGTCGAAAATGCAATGCCCCATTATACTGTTCCTTTGCTATGCCACTCAAATTTTTTAAAGCATTTTGCAAGTGAATAAAATCTGTAATATTTAGAAAGGTAAGCAACACATATTGGGATGGCAAAGATCTACGAGCTGCTGTAATAATCATAATGCCGTTCAAAAGATTGCAAAATGATTCCACATCCCAATGCATATTTCTTCCCAAATCTTCAGTGTTATCCAGAACACATAACCCAATGGAAATTGGATTGTTGAGGTGGCGCTTCAAGTAGTAACTCCCGTCGAATGGAAGACTCACAGCATAAATACACCAAGGAAGATCCAAGGACAAGGTTGAACTTTCTTTGCTAAGGCTGATATTCCACTCCACATATTGCCTTGCTTCTACTGGAAAATAAATCTTCTTTGATCCAACATGTAGCTTTGACTTTATATACACATCACATAACTTCAAAAGAACTGAGTATACAACCTCATTGATGCTATAGGTGATAGTCAATTCTGACCAATCTTGACATTGTTTGTCCTTGTTCAGAGTGTTGAACTCTACAAGCAATGCATCTTGAATAATTTTATCTTGCTTGAGCTGCTTGATACGCTCTGGCATGTCAATCACATCTACATCCTTAGTACCCTTTGAAAGAACAATTTTTCCAGACTTGATTTCTGATTGTATTTGTTTGACTTCTTGTTCATCTAGCCCAGCAAGACATCTGAAAACTGTGGCAGTTGGTTTCTTGTTTTGCTTCTCCATGATTTCAAGCCAGACTTTGAAAACTTCATCAGAGTAAATGACCATGTGAGACTGCTTTGAAATGAAGGATGCTCCCACCGTAATTCTAGCCATTCGTAAAAATTTCTGCAAAGAAATAAAAGAAAAAAAGATCAAAATCAAGTATTTTTTTCAAAACTTATAATTATAAGAGAGCAAGGGATATGGACATATATCCCAATCTACACGAGATGATGAGCCCTCTGTTACTCCAGATGGTGGCCTTGACGGAGAATTATTGAAGATCCACTGACTCCTCAAGTGCTGCAAGACATCATAGTATGGTTGTTTGACATATAATGATTGGGCCTCTTCATTAGCTATAGCAGATATGGCCGTCGCAACTTGTGGCTCTGGATCTACAACAATTCGAGCCTTCCTTTTTTCATACACTTGTATCAGATCTTGAGCACGACCATCTTTTTCCATTTCTTGATACCGTAAGAATTTTGCAGCATAGATGGAATGTTGGCCATCAATAATCCAATATGAATACTCAGTGAGTTTCTCCTCTGTTACCTCACTTAGTTTCATTGGAATTCCTTTCTTCTTGCCAGCATTCTTTACAGGCATCAAGTATGCACACGCTCCTGGCCTGTTTGCACTTGCACCAAAAAATAACACGCATTCATCCACACGGTGAGATTCTATTTGACGGGAGTTATAGTGATCAGGAGCTAGCCAGCATTGATCTACACGGATCTCATACTCTTTGTACTTGAATGGAAAATACTTAGAGTATTTTTCCATACCCCCTGTATCACTCTTTTGTGCCTTTTGCACCTCATTTTCCAAAACTTTGGGATCCACAAATCTTATTTTTGTTGAATTTTCCAAGCCTGTTTTCTCTATTGTAGATTTAAGAACTGCTTCATCTACATCCATAATACCTGTACTGCTTTTTGCCTTTTTTAAAACTGGATTTTTAGAGGGCGTTTTCTCTTTTTTTTGTTTGCCTTTCACACAATAAGCAATGGAAGCTTGCAACTCTTCAAGAGTTATTTCTTGACTTGCACAATCTAACTTCCACCCTCGAGAGAACATAGTATCTTGTTTATCTCTTACTATTCATTCAATAATGAATGCCTTGGGATCTAGTTGATACTCATGGATCCCAGGTACCCCAATATTTATGCATTCAATATCGGGATAAAAATCAACTACAAGACAAATTTAGGAATTTTGGGAATTATTCAAGTCCCATTTCTTATAGGATTGGTTGGAAACTCGGTATCTTTGTGTAGTTTGAGCTAACATCTATTTGTTGGTGCACTCTTTGTGCCAATAGATTATATCTTGACACAACTATTTGGCGTATTTGTTTGTAGTTGTATAGATACATACGTGACACTAAACTTAATTGAGATTATACAACACCTTTCATATGAAGAAGATAATGTTAAATACTATCTCCACTTTGAGACATTGAAGTAAAAACATGGGGTTTATTTAATTTGCCAAAAGAATTCTAAATATCATTATAAAAAGGAACCTTAAAAATGAGAGATCTCTAAAGGGTGTGGTGTTAGAAACAACAAAACAAAAAGTAAATCTCAATGACAGTAACAATATGCTAAGTTTACGATTGATCCACAGATAAAAACCCATCTTAGACACTATATCAAGATTATAAATCATGATATATATGCTCAAATTTGAGGGACATTGAAGTAAAAACATGGGATGATAATGCCAAAGAACACTTGTTACATTCAATGAGATTGTTACATTCAAGTTTACAATTTATCCGAAGACAAAAATCCTTCGTCAAGATAATAATTGAGTACAAATTGTATCTCAAACATAGCGTTTTCTCATGTATTGCTCCAATACATACAAAGTTTCTCTATCATAAGCTGCTTCATTTACTAAAGTGTTGCAAGTATACTCCCGTTTGTTCTTTACATAAATCCAACCAAGTAACCATGCGCTTTTTGTGGTCTCCAAAAAACTTTGAAGCTCCTCTATATTTTGATTCCACATCTTTGGAAAAATCAAGTAGGTTCCGGGCATATTCCACATTACATTGTAGAGGGTATCATCAAAAATTAGTGTGTTATTTCCATCCAGGTCATGAAAAATTCTCCATGCTACATCTAAGTTTTTGTGGTATACAAATCGATATCCAATAAGAAGATCCGTCTTTTGACATGCTGCATGCCCTGCTACGACCTTAAACTTTTGATGGTGCCGAGGAAAGCACAACTCAAGAATGCGTCGAGTCCTTTATAGTCTATTAGTACTCCAGATCCATACCTCAAACCATTGCATACAAAAATCAAGGAAAGTGAATGCATCTTTGCGAATCAAATGCCAAACACTTGTATTCTCTTCCACAAGATGCATATGTTTGGCCCAGTCTGGACATACATCACCATGTTGCATCTCAATGGTCTTAAGTAAAACACCATTGAGTTCAAGTATCAATACTCTTCTTTGTTTCCTTATTGTATCTGGGGGTGGTGGAACTCTTTTGCCTCTAGGTACATAAGTCACCAATGATTGGTGCCACCTCAATAGTAAGTTTTCTGTACACTTGAAATCAAAGCTATATGCTTCAACATATCCTGTTGAAAACAAAATGTTTGGTTAATGTACATTCAAAATTTTGAATAAATATATTATGTGCCAACAACATAAATTCATCCATGATATGGATGGTCTTAAACCTTCATAGACAAATGCTCCAATACCTCATTAGTTCAACCAAAAAAATAAAAGAGCGAGTATATTGTCAATGCTAAATATCATCAAATTTATTGAATATGATGTATAAAAATTTTTCACTATTGAGATAATTGAGTCTATCCAAATTAAATTATTATGATATTCATAGCCTTACACCTTGACAAGGCAATATATTCAATAAAAAACAAACACATCTTTATTGCAATCGAATTGCAAATATTGACAAAAGAGATAATCAAATGACAGTAAGTTTGAAGGCATTTGATTTCTTGATACAATAGTGTAAAGATTTGGCTCGTACAATCCAAAAATTAAACCCATCTAAGTACATTGTTTTGGCCAAAGCTTAAGTCTATCTTATGCGCTTTTAGGTACAAAATGGCTCCAAACATTCTGCACCCAACAAGTCTTGATATTTGTACAGATCTCATACTTCAAACTGCACGTTTAGACCTCAGAAATGGTTTCCTTCGACCTGCACAGCAATAACTAGTTTGGATTAGGTTGGAATCTGATTATACTGTCACTCAATGTTTAATGAAACCAGACATTATCCTACCCATAAGCTCAAGTAAGCCTTTTGTAGCCTTGATATGTATGCTTTTGCTGCAACTCCACTTATGAGATGACCACGATCATATCCCAAGCGAGTAGCATAAGCAATAGCGTGTTGATCACTCAAAATCCTTCTTTTGTAACACACTTTTAACAAGCTTAGCTGGTCTTTGGATAGTAATGGTACTCCAGCTTTGGATGCCAACATTGCTAGATCCTTGCTTATAGATTCTACTTCTCTTTTTTCCCCTCTTGATTGGACATACTTTAGCTTATCACCATATAATGGTAAGTGTGAAGATGCAGAAGATGAGTTTTCCACTTCTTCTCGCAAAAATAGGGAGGTGAATTGAAGCCATTCTTCCAGTACATCTTGAAAATTGATAAATAAATTATGGCCATGTGTGATAGGAGATTGACCTAGCCGATTAAGCAAAATAATAGACCTAATGTCATTTGTATTATTTAGATTTAAAAGGTAGGGTAGAAGGTCATTGCACAGTACGTAGTCGTGCCCTCCTTGAAAACTTTCAGGGAAGAGACAGTTGTCTTTTGGATTAACACATCCCTTGAAAGGGCTATCATCAATAAGCAATGTATTCTTCTTATTGCAAATATCTTGGAACTGATTCCAAACCTTGAGTAAAGGTTTAAACATAGCCTCAACAGTAGGCTTATCTGGCCTATACACTTTTCGAAGATTATGGATATAACATTCTTCTTGTCCCCACACCATAAAGAAATGATATTTCTTATGTGCATACTGTTCAAGAGTGTTTACATAGGCACAAACATTCTTGTGTAGCATGGTGGACCAAATACCAACATGAAAGTACTGGCAAATCTCATCCAAAAATTCAAAACACCCGGGGCGAATAACAACTGTGGTGCGACCAATATCAATTCGAATACAATTTGTTTGTGGATGCCTCTTCTCTTCCTTGTTGAGTAAAACTCCATTAAGATCAAGTATAAGTGCATGTTTCTTTATGGTGATTGCACGAGGAATATTTTCTGCATACAATACAGAAGAATGATAACACTTTAATGTGTTTACATACTTAACAATATTAAAACAAGTGATCCTATATTATCAATGAGAGCTAATTACAACAAAACATCCACAAGTTTACTTTCGTTTCATGCTCCCATATTCATCTATGACGATGGCTCCTAGACGTGATTGCATTTCCCTATTGATTGGTGAAGATTGAAATACTAATCTATCTCCATCTCTCTCAAAAGAATATAAACTTCCTAGAGGCCTACTCTTTTGTGTATCGGAACGTAGCTCCTCAACACGTTGCTCTATTTCTTGCGTACTTAACTTGTGATTGTTAGAAGCAGCTATACCTGCAAAAACAACTCTCGCTGAGAAACATACTTTTTAACACACAAAATTGCTGAATAAATCATCTTAAATAACATCCTATTGAAAAAGATATACCTTTAGTTTTCTTGGCACCCTCTGCCACCACAGAGTCCTTGATTTCAACTATTCTCTCTTTATTCGTAGCATATGTAGCCTCACCAATTTCTTCAACACCCTCTGCCACAGAGTCCTTGATTTCAACTATTTTCCCTTTATTTGTAGCATATGTAGCCTCATCCATTTGTTCAACAATCTCTTCTTGTCTCTCCTTGGTTGCAGAAGTGTCTTGAAGCTCTTCATTGACTTTATCTTTATTCTCACTAACCTCAACATTAACTTTCAAATTAGGAATGTCCTTAGTCTCTTTAGTCCTATCACTTGAAGGCCTTGAAGATGTTTGCAAAGCTGAATCATTGATGTGATCTACCTCCACCATGTTGTCTTCATTATTTCTAGCATTTAAATCATGAGAGTTGATCTCTCTAGTAGGGCTTTCATGATGATGTTCTAGTTGAGCAATGTTATCTTCGTCTTTCCCTTCTTTGTATATATCTGTAAGATTAAAATAAAATGCTATTACTTTTAGGATTTAAATAATACAACAAGGCTAATACAATACTAGTCATTTTTATATCTACACATATACTTTGTATCCAAACTTAGATTACTAAACTTCGACTGATGTACCATAATGAATTAGGAACCATAACATAAGAGTCAAACTTGAGTTTGAGCCTCACTTACAAGGGCAACGTAAAGATTGCTCAACTTGAGATTGTGCCTTGTGTTGGAAGACATCCCCAAGGTTGGACATAAGTGGAGGTACGGTTGAAACTTAAGTTTGAGACTCACCGCTACACTAGGATATGGAGTAAGTGTAATTTCTTAATAGTAAGTGTGCGTCATCATTTGTATTAGGCTCAAACTTAATTTTGAGCCTCACTGCTACACTAGGATATGGAGAAATTTCTTAATAGTAAGTGTGCATCATCATTTGTACTAGACGTTGGCATGAAATAAAGGATAAATAGAATAGAAATATTCACTTTAATAGAAAAATGTTAAAAGTGAATCCAAAAAAGCCAATGTATTAATCAAAAGACAAATTATTATTTCAACAAATCCACACTTTGAACAAAACCTTTGCTAATATTAGTTGTTGATAAGCTCCTTTCAATGATTCGTTGTACATTCATAATAAGCACTATCAATGCACTTTTCTACCTTTCTTTGGTTGAGAGCTTGATGGGCTATGAGCATGGAAAGCCTTGTTGACATCTGTATCCCCAATCTTCTCAACGGCCATAGCAACCCCAACATTTGTAGCTTCCATGGCTTTTGCAGAATCCAATATATCATCACCATTCCCACCTTCATCATCATTTTCATGCCTTCCAATATCTTCAAAATTGTCTTCGGCATCCTCATTGAATAGAGCATCATTCCCTTGGTCCTCTTCATTCCTTTGCCTTGCATCTTCAAAGTCTATAGCATCCCCAACTTCTTTATCATCATCTGTGTCATTTTTGTTGTCAATATCATCACCTTCCTCTTCGTCCTCTGTACTTGGTGGGTCATCAATGTGAAGATTTTGAAGGTTCTCTTTTTCTGCATCATCTAGTGTTTGCTTTTTTGTGCCGCCACTTGCACCACACCACTCTTGCAAGGACGGGTGACCATCTAAAAGAGCAGAGCACTTTGATTCTAATGCCATCGCTTCCAAATCATCTTTGCATAAAGCAATACATCGTCTCTTCTTTAGCAAGCTCTCCTCTAGCACAACTCCACCACAATATATCTCTACAACATAGCTCTGTTCAGGACAAAATCCTGTGATGAGACCATCAATAAAGCCTTTGTCGATGAATTCTCTATTTTGGCCACTAGATCCTGAGATGAATACCTTTTTTGTGAGAACCTTATCAATGGCCTCAAACTTGTCAACCTTGCTGATGAAAAGAATAACAGTTGCAATCTCAACTGTTCCAGATGTCCAGGCATCATCTTTTTGTGTGTGGATCACACCAAATTCATAGTGCACCTTTGTTGACTGGCTAGAAATCCCTTCGATAAGCATTCCAATGGTGATGAAATCAACAAAGCACACAAGAATATATTCATATTGTGAGTTTAGTGTGTTCAAAGCAAGTGCCAACTTGGAGAAAAATTCTGACGAGAGCTGCTCCTTTGTACCATGTAGGTCCATGATTGCCAGCTGAAATGGTACATGCTCTTCACTACAGAAGGCTATAATCTTTGTCATATCAAAACCCACCCCCCTAATTTTCCAAGGAATAGACTCTTGTTGAGATACAATACCCATAGATGCTCTATATAGGTGATTCAGTAAAGTTACTACACTTTTTGAAAGTGAAGGATTTTTTTTTGAAGGATTGAGAGCATCCCTAACAAAGGACTGGCTGTAGCTCCTCAATTGATTATACTCATATTCCCCTAGCTTATATGTCTCACACACCTGTTCCCAAGTCATCTTTTCCCTTGTCAGATCAAAATAGAAGGCGGTTATTGCATCTTTGAGAACTCGATCTGTTTTTAGCTTCCAAGCCATCTCCTCCATATCCATTCTTTCATGGGTTTGCTTTCCCTTTTTAAGCAGTATTCTCTTGTCAAGAAGTGATGTTTGAATGTCCAAAACTTCACTCTTCTGAAGGCCTAAAATGCACCTAAACAGCGTTGGGCCTAGTTGGACGGTTCCTGGTGCCTGCTGAATTTGCCCACTCTTCAAAGTTGGAAGTCTGGGATTTTGATCAAGACCTTTAGTTGGAGTTTCGCCCTTTGTATTTGGTAGCAAGCCTTTTGCATAAAGCCTCATGATCTTAACCCAGTTCTGCCATACATCATCATCACATAGAAGCAAGTGTAAATCATTTTTGACAAAGTTCTTATGTAATGTGTGCTCCGTGGTCTCCACAAAGGCCTGCAAAGTTGCAAAGTAAGAAGTTAGCCCCCTCACTATAGATATCACAAAATATTAGGAGGAATTATGCATCTATGGGTTTTCAATCATTTGGAGCTTATGCTCAAACTTGAGTTTGAGCCTCACTTTGCAGTGCTAAACTAGTATATAATCGTGATGCTCGATCTTAGGTTTGAGCATCACCTCCGTATGCAAATCTAGCACTTGAAAGTGAGGCTCCAACTTAAGTTCGAGCCATAATTAGATATGCAAGTGCTACACCATCACAGAGAGGTGAGGCTTGAAGTTCAATTTCAAACCAAACTATTAAGTTTATGTAGTTTGAGAAGAAGCCTTACATGCATCTTTCTTATGCTATTGCTATACTTAAAACTATAGATCTATGAAGAAGTAAAGAAGAAGTAATGTAGGTCTATGATTTACCAAGATATAGCAAAGAATCAAAAGAGTACCTTCCAAGACTCGTCCATCTTGGGTTGATTGACACCAGGCAAAGGTTTACTAGGACGACCGTTTGCATGCCATTGTGCTCGAGCTTGTAGACGTTGATCGAGGAATGGCTCCTTTTGCATTGACTTTGCAACAGATAAATTCGCATCCTTGGAAATGTCACGAGAAATCTTGGGCGGGCAATTTACAATTATCTTACATCTCCTGAACCTGAATTGCTGACGCAGTGGAGGGGTCACTTTAGCCATATTTAGAGCTTGCAAGCTTTTTGCAGCACTAATGGAGTGTTGACCAGAGATAATCCAATATTCAACTTTATGAATATCTTCTTTTGCGAGTTTATCAAGGGGTTGTTTTGTAGCACGATTACAGGGCATCAAAATTGCAAGTATCTCCTCTTGCTTTGGGTCCTCAATAAAGTCTTGGGTCAAAATACGAACCCAATCCTTATTTAACCTTCTATACACATAGTTTGAAGGAGCAGGATAACATTTCATCACATCAATGCTGAAGACCTCATTTAGACCAAAGGGATAATATCCCTTCTTTATTTCTAATGAGATAATTGCATTGCTGCCCTTGTTTAGAGTCTCAACCTCCATTAGCTCGTCCTCGGACGCATCTATCTCCTTTGAACCACTTGCTGGTTTTGTCCTTTGCCTCTTTAAAGAGATTTCCTGAACCTTTGTGGAGTGCTTTGCCTTTCTCTTCTTTGCAAGGGCTTGCTCCTCTTCTTGCACCTGAGAGCCTGCCATGTCTTCAGCTGCTATTGTGCTTACATCAAGGACTTTTATTTTGTCACCCTCCTTTTTATGTTTTGAAGAAGTTGCACCAGCATTTGTAGATGCTTCAAGTGCACTCTTCACTATGGCCCTGCCTTTTTTCTCCACAATTTTCCTAACTTGAGTGGTTGTTGTCTCCTTTTCAGGTATGGACTTTTTTCGTGAATCCAAAGCCTTCTTTGCATGCCTCACTGCTTTCACCAGGTCCTCCACATTATCCACCCCTGAGTCTTCTTGATTGGAAAAGTCAATGATCTTCAATCCTAACTTTACAATACAATTGTCCTTTCCTAGTTTACTGCCAGTCATGTCGGTGAAAAGTTTCCAATGATAAGCAAAACTTATTTGCTTTTGTAGTTTCTCCTTCTGGCAATACAGTGCATGTGAAGCATGGATTTGCTCTTGCATCCACATCATCCTTAGCGCCTACCACAATCCCCATATCTCCATATGATGTATCACCTTGAGACAAAAACAAATGGAGGACTCCTTTGAAGTTTGCACTAGCATCGTAGCTATCCACAAACCATTTTACTCCTTCTTTGTTACTCAATTCGAAGGTTTTATCCACCTTAATTCTAGGAGTGACACTTTTAGCTTGAGTTGTTGTTTCGAGAGCATCCAGAGTAAAGATTGGTGCACCATGTGGTTGCGAGGTAGCGGGCGCTCTGCTAGCTTCCATTCCTGTGAAGCAAAAAAAAAAGTTTCAAAACCTTAGAAAAAAATGGATTTAAATGCTACATATCAAATCAAAACCTATCAAACTTAAAAAACTTAATGCATGCTACAAAAAGTTATCTTGAATAGCAAGAGCCTCACTTGCATTTACTTAATCTATACAGAAGCTCGACTTGGAGCCTAGATCCAAGTTGTGTACTCATATGCTAGGGGTACGCTAGCATAGAGAGACAAGGCTCAAACTCAAGTTTGAGCCTTAAGGCGAAGTTCCATGTATGGGAGACTTGAACTTAAGTTGGAGTCTTAAGAGGCCAGAGTACAGTAGCATGGAGAACAAAGGCTCAATCTGAAGTTCGAGCCTTAAGGCCAGTGTACACTAGCATCGAGAGCCAAGGCTCCAACTCTAGTTCGAGCCTTAAAGCCGGTGTACACTAGCATGGAGAACAAAGGCTCCAACTCAAGTTCGAGCCTTAAGGCCGAGGTGCACTAGCATGGAGAGCAAAGGCTCAAACTTAAGTTCAAGCCTTAAGGGGCCGGGGTGCATTAGCATGGAGAGCAAAGGCTCAATCTGAAGTTCGAGCCTTAAGGAGCCACGGTGCACTAGCATGGAGATCAAAGGCTCAATCTGAAGTTCGAGCCTTAAGGGACCGGGATGCACTAGCATGGAGAGCAAAGGCTCAAACTGGAGTTCGAGCCTTAAGGGACCGGGATGCACTAGCATGGAGAGCAAAGGCTCAATCTGAAGTTCGAGCCTTAAGGAGCCGGGGTGCACTAGCATGGAGAGCAAAGACTCAAACTCAAGTTCGAGCCTTAAAGCCAGAGTACACTAGCATGGAGAACAAAGGCTCAATCTGAAGTTCGAGCCTTAAGGGGCCGGGGTGCACTAGCATGCAGAGCAAAGGCTCAAACTCAAGTTCGAGCCTTAAAGCCAAAGTACACTAGCATGGAGAACAAAGGCTCAATCTGAAGTTTGAGGCTAAAGGCCAAGTGTACACTAGCATCGAGAGCCAAGGCTCCAACTCAAGTTCGAGCCTTAAGGCCCGTGTACACTAGCATCGAGAGCCAAGGCTCCAACTCAAGTTCGAGCCTTAAGGCTGGCGAGAGCCAAGGCTCCAACTCAAGTTCGAGCCTTAAGGCCGGTGTACACTAGCATCGAGAGCCAAGGCTCCAACTCAAGTTCGAGCCTTAAGGCTGGCGAGAGCCAATGCTCCAACTCAAGTTCGAGCCTTAAGGCCGGTGTACACTAGCATCGAGAGCCAAGGCTCCAACTCAAGTTCGAGCCTTAAGGCTGGGGAGAGCCAAGGCTCCAACTCAAGTTCGAGCCTTAAGGCCGGTGTACACTAGCATCGAGAGCCAAGGCTCCAACTCAAGTTCGAGCCTTAAGGCTGGCGAGAGCCAAGGCTCCAACTCAAGTTCGAGCCTTAAGGCCGGTGTACACTAGCATCGAGAGCCAAGGCTCCAACTCAAGTTCGAGCCTTAAGGCTGGCGAGAGCCAATGCTCCAACTCAAGTTCGAGCCTTAAGGCCGGTGTACACTAGCATCGAGAGCCAAGGCTCCAACTCAAGTTTGAGCCTTAAGGCTGGGGAGAGCCAAGGCTCCAACTCAAGTTCGAGCCTTAAGGCCGGTGTACACTAGCATCGAGAGCCAAGGCTCCAACTCAAGTTCGAGCCTTAAGGCTGGGGAGAGCCAAGGCTCCAACTCAAGTTCGAGCCTTAAGGCCGGTGTACACTAGCATCGAGAGCCAAGGCTCCAACTCAAGTTCGAGCCTTAAGGCTGGGGAGAGCCAAGGCTCCAACTCAAGTTCGAGCCTTAAGGCCGGTGTACACTAGCATCGAGAGCCAAGGCTCCAACTCAAGTTCGAGCCTTAAGGCTGGGGAGAGCCAAGGCTCCAACTCAAGTTCGAGCCTTAAGGCCGGTGTACACTAGCATCGAGAGCCAAGGCTCCAACTCAAGTTCGAGCCTTAAGGCTGGGGAGAGCCAAGGCTCCAACTCAAGTTCGAGCCTTAAGGCCGGTGTACACTAGCATCGAGAGCCAAGGCTCCAACGCAAGTTCGAGCCTTAAGGCCGGTGTACACTAGCGTCGAGAGCCAAGGCTCCAACTCAAGTTCGAGCCTTAAGGCTGGGGAGAGCCAAGGCTCCAACTCAAGTTCGAGCCTTAAGGCTACACTAGCATCGAGAGCCAAGGATCCAACTCAAGTTCGAGCCTTAAGGCCGGTGTACACTAGCATCGAGAGCCAAGGCTCCAACTCAAAGCCAAGACTCCAACTCAAGTTCGAGCCTTAAGGCCGGTGTACACTAGCATCGAGAGCCAAGGCTCCAACTCAAGTTCGAGCCTTAAGGCTGGGGAGAGCCAAGGCTCCAACTCAAGTTCGAGCCTTAAACACACTAGCATCGAGAGCCAAGGCTCCAACTCAAGTTCGAGCCTTAAGGCTGGGGAGAGCCAAGGCTCCAACTCAAGTTCGAGCCTTAAGGCCGGTGTACACTAGCATCGAGAGCCAAGGCTCCAACTCAAGTTCGAGCCTTAAGGCTGGGGAGAGCCAAGGCTCCAACTCAAGTTCGAGCCTTAAGGCCGGTGTACACTAGCATCGAGAGCCAAGGCTCCAACTCAAGTTCGAGCCTTAAGGCTGGGGAGAGCCAAGGCTCCAACTCAAGTTCGAGCCTTAAGGCCGGTGTACACTAGCATCGAGAGCCAAGGCTCCAACTCAAGTTTGAGCCTTAAGGCTGGGGAGAGCCAAGACTCCAACTCAAGTTCGAGCCTTAAGGCCGGTGTACACTAGCATCGAGAGCCAAGGCTCCAACTCAAGTTCGAGCCTTAAGGCTGGGGAGAGCCAAGGCTCCAACTCAAGTTCGAGCCTTAAGGCCGGTGTACACTAGCATCGAGAGCCAAGGCTCCAACTCAAGTTTGAGCCTTAAGGCTGGGGAGAGCCAAGGCTCCAACTCAAGTTCGAGCCTTAAGGCCGGTGTACACTAGCATCGAGAGCCAAGGCTCCAACTCAAGTTCGAGCCTTAAGGCCGGTGTACACTAGCATCGAGAGCCAAGGCTCCAACTCAAGTTCGAGCCTTAAGGCTGGGGAGAGCCAAGGCTCCAACTCAAGTTCGAGCCTTAAGGCTACACTAGCATCGAGAGCCAAGGCTCCAACTCAAGTTCGAGTCTTAAGGCCGGTGTACACTAGCATCGAGAGCCAAGGCTCCAACTCAAGTTCGAGCCTTAAGGCCGGTGTACACTAGCATCGAGAGCCAAGGCTCCAACTCAAGTTCGAGCCTTAAGGCTGGGGAGAGCCAAGGCTCCAACTCAAGTTCGAGCCTTAAGGCCGGTGTACACTAGCATCGAGAGCCAAGGCTCCAACTCAAGTTCGAGC
Source organism: Cibotium barometz (assembly GCF_041138505.1). Classification (NCBI taxonomy): domain Eukaryota; kingdom Viridiplantae; phylum Streptophyta; class Polypodiopsida; order Cyatheales; family Cibotiaceae; genus Cibotium; species Cibotium barometz. The sequence continues at coordinate 753,341 of NC_141109.1, forward strand.
CTTAAGGCTGGGGAGAGCCAAGGCTCCAACTCAAGTTCGAGCCTTAAGGCCGGTGTACACTAGCATCGAGAGCCAAGGCTCCAACTCAAGTTCGAGCCTTAAGGCTGGGGAGAGCCAAGACTCCAACTCAAGTTCGAGCCTTAAGGCCGGTGTACACTAGCATCGAGAGCCAAGGCTCCAACTCAAGTTCGAGCCTTAAGGCTGGGGAGAGCCAAGGCTCCAACTCAAGTTCGAGCCTTAAGGCCGGTGTACACTAGCATCGAGAGCCAAGGCTCCAACTTAAGTTTGAGCCTTAAGGCTGGGGAGAGCCAAGGCTCCAACTCAAGTTCGAGCCTTAAGGCCGGTGTACACTAGCATCGAGAGCCAAGGCTCCAACTCAAGTTCGAGCCTTAAGGCCGGTGTACACTAGCATCGAGAGCCAAGGCTCCAACTCAAGTTCGAGCCTTAAGGCTGGGGAGAGCCAAGGCTCCAACTCAAGTTCGAGCCTTAAGGCTACACTAGCATCGAGAGCCAAGGCTCCAACTCAAGTTCGAGTCTTAAGGCCGGTGTACACTAGCATCGAGAGCCAAGGCTCCAACTCAAGTTCGAGCCTTAAGGCCGGTGTACACTAGCATCGAGAGCCAAGGCTCCAACTCAAGTTCGAGCCTTAAGGCTGGGGAGAGCCAAGGCTCCAACTCAAGCTCGAGCCTTAAGCACACTAGCATCGAGAGCCAAGGCTCCAACTCAAGTTCGAGCCTTAAGGCTAGGGAGAGCCAAGGCTCCAACTCAAGTTCGAGCCTTAAGCACACTAGCATCAAGAGCCAAGGCTCCAACTCAAGTTCGAGCCTTAAGGCTGGGGAGAGCCAAGGCTCCAACTCAAGTTCGAGCCTTAAGGCTGGCGAGAGCCAAGGCTCCAACTCAAGTTCGAGCCTTAAGGCTGGGGAGAGCTAAGGCTCCAACTCAAGTTCGAGCCTTAAGGCTGGGGAGAGCCAAGGCTCCAACTCAAGTTCGAGCCTTAAGGCCGGTGTACACTAGATTGGAGAACAAAGGCTCCAACTCAAGTTCGAGCCTTAAGGCTGGGGCGGGGTACACTAGCATGGAGAGCAAAGGCTCAAACTCAAGTTCGAGCCTTAAGGCCGGTGCACTAGTATGGAGAACAAAGTCTCAATCTAGGTCGAGCATTAACACATAAGTTCTATGTAGAGGATGCTCGAACTTAAGGTGGAGTCTATATCCAAGTTGTGGAGTCTATCTTGGATCAGTTTTACAGGTTCTTGACATATGTGAAGATACAAAAGAGAGCAGCAAGAGGTGGAAACCATCTACGACGAGCAACGATCGACAAATGACACACTTAGCATGCAATCAAGTAAGCGTTTATATTAGTGTAGACAATCAATTAAAGAAGGACTTACTTGCTGAAGTCTCCGATGTTGCACAGTCTTGATCTTGACGGATGCTTGAGGTATCCGTGGAAAAGAAACCGCTAGAAACGCAGCGATGCAGAGATTATTGCTGCGAGAGGTCTGCTCCGGGGTGCGCTTGAAACGCAGGGCTGGATCTGCTCCAAGGTGCGCTTGAAACGCAGGGCTGCAGAGGGCGCGCTTGAAACGCAGCGCTGCAGAGACAGAAGGAGCGGAGAGTATTGCTGCAAGAGATTTGGTCGAGGGTGCGCAGGTTTTTTGTATGGGCGAAACGCGAGGTCGGCCGTTTTTCCTTTCTGCAAGCGAAGGCGGGTGCGCAGGTTTAGTTTGCGAGGTCGGTCGATTCTGCGAGAAGGCGAAAAAAGTTTAGGGGTCGGCAGGGAATTTCGGGGTGCGGGGTGGGGGGAATTTCGAATTCCAATTCGAATTTGGCGGTTTTGAATTTGGGGGGAATTTTTGAATTTGAATTCGGCGGTCGTGGGGGGAAACTTTGAATTTTGAATTTGGGCGGCGCGGGGGCTGGTGCGCGCCGGAGGAAGGGGGGGCGAGGCTGTGCGCCGACGCCGGGAGAGGAGGAAGGGGGGGCCGTGGGCGGGCCTGTGCGCCGACGTCGGGAGAGGAGGAGGGGGGGCCGTGGGCGGGCCTGTGTGCCGGAGGAAGGGGGGGCGGGGCTGCGCCGACGCGCCGGGAGAGGAGGAGGGGGGGCCGTGGGCGGGCCTGTGCACCGGAGGAAGGGGGGGCGGGGCCGTGCGCGCCGACGCCGGGAGAGGAGGAGGGCCGACGCGGAAGGGGGGAGGAGGCTTGTGCGCCGACGCCGGGAGAGGAGGAAGGGGGGGCCGTGGGCGGGCCTGTGCGCCGACGCCGGGAGAGGAGGAGGGGGGGCCGTGGGCGGGCCTGTGCGCCGGAGGAAGGGGGGGCGGGGCTGCGCCGGGAGAGGAGGAGGGGGGGCCGTGGGCGGGCCTGTGCGCCGGAGGAAGGGGGGGCGGGGCCGTGCGCGCCGACGCCGGGAGAGGAGGAGGGCCGACGCGGAAGGGGGGAGGAGGAGGACGTTGACGGAGGAGCGCCGGGACGGCCCGGCAGAAAGGTGTTTCGGTTTCGGTTTCATTCCCCAAGCCCAAGCCCAAGCCCAAGCCCAAGCCCAAGCCCAAGCCCAAGCCCAGGCCCCAGGTCCCAGGTCTTTTGATAATAGTCACTATCACTTTTGGTTATATACTCATCTTCATCCACACCCCACTTGCTCTATGGGATTAGGCTAGTTTCCCTCTCTATTCCTACTTGCTTGTGTAATAGACAAGGCTCCAACTCAAGTTCGAGCCTTGAGCTTGAGATTTCTTGTTTTCTTCCCTATTTTTCCCATACACCCCACTTATTCTATTGGATTATTCTAGCTTCCCTCTCTATTCTTACTTACTTGTGTAATAGACAAGGCTCCAACTCAAGTTCGAGCCTTGAACTTGACCTTGAACTTGAGATTTTTTGTTTTCTTTCCTATTTTTCTCATACACCCAAATATACTTATAAACTATGCGATTAAAAATTCAACTAAAATCTATATAATGCACAATGGCTCATTCCCCAAGCCCAAGCCCAGGCCCAGGTCCCAGGTCTTTTGATTATAGTTACTTTCACTTTTGGTTATATACCCATCTTCACCCACACCCCACTTGTTCTATTGGATTATCTTAGCTTCCCTCTCTATTCTTACTTACATGTGTAATAGACAAGGCTCCAACTCAAGTTCGAGCCTTGAACTTGACCTTGAGCTTGAGATTTTTTGTTTTCTTTCCTATTTTTCTCATACACCCAAATATACTTATAAACTATACGATTAAAAATTCAACTAAAATCTATATAATGCACAATGTCTCATTCCCCAAGCCCAAGCCCAAGCCCAGGTCCCAGGTCTTTTGATTATAGTTACTTTCACTTTTGGTTAGTTACCCATCTTCACCCACACCCCACTTGTTCTATTGGATTATCCTAGCTTCCCTCTCTATTCTTACTTACTTGTGTAATAGACAAGGCTCCAACTCAAGTTCGAGCCTTGAACTTGACCTTGACCTTGAGATTTTTTGTTTTCTTTCCTATTTTTCTCATACACCCAAATATACTTATAAACTATGCGATTAAAAATTCAACTAAAATCTATATAATGCACAATGGCTCATTCCCCAAGCCCAGGTCCCAGGTCCCATGAGTATAGTTACTTTCACTTTTGGTTATATACCCATCTTCACCCACACCCCACTTGTTCTATTGGATTATCCTAGCTTCCCTCTCTATTCTTACTTACTTGTGTAATAGACAAGGCTCCAACTCAAGTTCGAGCCTTGAACTTGACCTTGAACTTGAGATTTTTTATTTTCTTTCCTATTTTTCTCATACACCCAAATATACTTATAAACTATGCGATTAAAAATTCAACTAAAATCTATATAATGCACAATGGCTCATTCCCCAAGCCCAAGCCCACAGGCCCAGGTCCCAGGTCTTTTGATTATAGTTACTTTCACTTTTGGTTATATACCCATCTTCACCCACACCCCACTTGTTCTATTGGATTATCCTAGCTTCCCTCTTAGCAAATTAGCATTGATAGGTGAGATTCAAACTTTGGTTGGAGCCTGAACTCATGTTGAGATTGAATTACATTTATAGTTTTGTGTACTACCGCAAAAACATCGCTTCAGTCTTTCTTATTGAGATTTTGATTTTTTCAGGGATTGGAGGGTCTAAAACAAGGTGCTTCAGTGTTTCTCATTGATGGTTCTGCAAGGAAGGCACGCGGGGTTATTCATTCTATTGATGCATCTCAAACATGTGGTTTTCAATTCATTGGTGAGACATGTGCAGCAATACATGTTCAACAAAGCTTTGATGACACATTTCTCATTCCATTTGCCACAATGGATGCAAGAACAATGTCTCAAGCAGTTGGAAGCATCATCAAATGGCCATTGGTCAACCTTGTTATGGACAGAGACATTACTAATACCAAAGAGGATAATTTTGCGAAACTTCTTGTTGATCAAGAAGATCACTTTATAGATAGGGAGAGCTGGAAAGAGAAAAGTGTCATCCTCTGGGATGACAATAGATCTACAAAACTTGGCAATGGAGTAGTATTGCTGGTCCACCCATACGAGGCTATAAATTGTAGAGAACTAGGGGAGAGTAGCTTGGGTGTCATTGTAGAAGGATCTTTGCATCCAAGTTCAACTTGTGTTTCAGGTTTGAATTTGGTTAGTTGGCCGATCAGGCAACTCACATTTGAGAATGGTGAACCATTAGTGAAGGACACAGAATCTTCTTCTATTGATGAGGGTATTCAAGATCACTTCATGCAAAAAAATATTGACAGCCTAAACAATTCAAGTGATGAAAAAGAGGATGATGATGTAGAGGGCAATGATGGCGATAGTTCTGATGACAAACACCATGATGCCATGATCACTGACTATGATATCATTGAAGGGACAAATAAGAAAAGGAGCTATGTCCATAGGGTAAGGGTAATGAAAAATTACGATAAAACCCATGGAGCTGGCAAAAAATGTGATGTTGCAAACATTCACAACGTCGCAACCATTGATTGTTACGAGAACCGATGTTGTCAAATTGGAGATAGATCCAAAATCATGCAAGCTAGGGTACACTTTTGGGACAGAGCTATAGTACACGATACACATTTGTACTAGATTGCATGGGCATGGCCTATAGACAAGGTCAAGATGACGAGTGCTTTGAGTTCACATTTGATGGGAAGAAGGTTTGTAGTAAAGCATGGTATGTAATGCATGGCATCGGTAAGTCAACGTTCTATAGGCTCAGAAAGAAGTTCTTGAATGGTGCATGTAATGTCAGTCATGGCAACAGTGGGATAATACGGAAGGGCATGACACATGTTGAGATGGCAAAATCAATCATACAGGGCTTCATAGATAATAATGCCGATCAAATGCCACATAGGTCAAGGACAACTATGCATGGAGCCCGCGAGACCCAACGTGTTCTACCAACAATGTACAAACAAGTGGACATATTGCGTGAAGTGAATGACACACTTGTCTCGTTCGAATACCGGCCACTGTCACAACCATCATTCTCAAGATTGTGGAACACAGAGTTCAAGACAGTTAGTTTATCAAAAACCAGCACCTTCTCAAAATGCGACATTTGTACGGCAATCAAGGTCAAGTTGGAATCAACAAAAAATCAAGAGGAGCGTGCCAGATACATGGCACAAAGAAGGGCACACATGTTGAAACAAATGAGTTGTAGAAATCTATACTATGCTTGGAGGAGCTCTTCCGAAATGAACCCAAACAGGTATTTGTGTATTATACATGATAAGATGGACCAGAGAAAGACTGCCATACCACAAATTAAACCAGTTCCTAAATCTCTCAATGGGGTTGAGAGGCTTCCAGTATCCTTAACAGGAATGCTCACTCATGGACATGGACAAACAGCTTATGGTCACTTTGCCTTGGGGTTATGGCCAAGTGATCCCAACTTCACAATTTCATCTCTCTCAAAATGTTTAAGAAACTTAGAAAGAGGACAGCAACACATGTATGGTGACTTGAGCTCACAAAACTCAGATGCTGAACCACGAACAGATCTTTTTGATTGTGTTTTGTCTACTATGGCCCTGTATCAGCATATGGAAGTACTGAAGGAGAGAAATGCATATTGCAAGCAGAGCATTGAGGATGCAGATGCAGAGACAGAAACAAATGTGGATATAGAGGAAAATTGTTCTTCACATATGCAGTCAGTCTTTCATACTAACACACATGTGCAAGATAGGGGCAATGGAAATGCGTCAAGTTTAATGCCATCAAATTCAAGGACATTTTTTAAGAGATTGCCAAGGACGTTGTTGTTGCAACTTGACAATTGTGGTTCTGAAAATAAGAACGGTTATGTATTTGCCTATCTATCCCTATTGGTTGCACGAGGAGTGTTTGACATGGTGCAGCTTGGTTTTCTTATGGTTGGTCATACTCATGAAGATATTGATGCATTGTTCAGTCGCTTCTCTGAGAAGTTAAGGAAACAAACCATTTTCACATTTCCACATTTGATGAAGATCTTTAATGAGTGTGTTAGCATGCATCGAGCACCCTTTCTCCTACAAAAGGTGGCAGACTTCAAAGGCTTTGTCAAGGGATGCTTACATGATGGAGCCGATAGCTTGATTGGACATTCAAAGCCATTGCAATTCAGGTTTTATATGAGTGATGGAATACCTTTGATGCAATACAAAGTACATCCCAAAAATGTTGATTGGTTACCAGAAAGCGGTATAGAGTTATGGAAGAGAAATGACGAGGGAGGACCCAAGCTTCCTAAAGGTTTTCCAAAAGTATTGCCACCCTTTGAGTATGTTAAGGAAAATGAGAAGGTTGTGGAGGGCTTAAAAAAACATGTCAATTGGTGGAAAGAGCACTTGCAAGAGAAAGGAGACCAAAGTGATTATGCTAAGTGGATCAATCCGGTCCTTGCCTATTGGGAGAATCTTATGCTAAACATGAAAACCCCTAGTGCAAGGGAAGACATTGGATTTTATGACTTTTGGCCAAGGAGTGTATGCAAAAAAGCTGAGCCTCTTAACCTTCAAGTGGAGGATAATGTAGATGAAGGGTTTGATGTAAATGAGGACCATTATTGTGGTCCAATGCGCAACAAACCTGCTAAAGAGTTCAACCCGACTCTTGATGTGTCTAAAGGAGATTTTGCACTTGTACAACCTTGTGATGCAAATTACCCAATATGGTTGGGAGTGACAACAAGTGATGTTGATCAAAACAACAACTCGATAAACTACCTACAAGTTCAGATACAATATTGGGCACCAATTTCAAAGAAGAAGAATGCAAGTGATGTGGAGGTTTATAAGGATTGCTGGAACAAGTATTGGCGAGAGAACAGAAATGATCCTCAGCGCTGGGAAGATACTAGCTGCATCATTTGGGCATGGAAGCCCAAGGGTGGACGACTTCCAGAGAAAATCAAGATTCCAAAGGCTATAATACTGAAGGCCAAACATAATCAATTGAATCAACATGTCAGTGCAGTTGAGCAAGAATGATTTGTTAGCATATGGGCAACTAGCTTCGTAATCTTTTAGCAATGTTGTATGAAGCTACCAAACTCATAGTTCGATCATTATTCAGATTGTAAGGCTTTCTTAAGCTTTTAGATTTATGGTTCACCCATTGTTCAAGAATTTTGATTCAATACAGATGGTGATCTTTTTAATTCTATCACCTAGACTTTCTTACAACTTAAAGTTACATTGAATATCCTTTCTTTGTTAAAGTTTCTGTGTTTGATGGTCAACTGCTGGAGGCTATGTGATATAACAAGCTTAATTCCTCGTGTGCATGTGTGTATGTGTGTGCAGGCAAATTTACATCCCACCACCAACATCATATACACTTGTTACAAATGTACAATAGTATATAAATCATATCGCATTATTCAAATGCTTGTTGAGAACATCCAATAATAAATCTTGCATATCGTATAGTAAACATTGTATTGGATCTAACAACAAAGAATGCTTGTTGAGAACATCCAATAATAAATCTTGCATATCGCACAGTAAACATTGTATTGGATCTAACAAAGAATTGTCCCAAAATTGTGCATATTTCCCAAAATTCCTAAATTTGAGTTCTACAGAAATATAAGATAGAGTCATTGGTCCTAGATCCTCAAAAGTATCCACGCCCACATCACTAGCAACAAATAGATGAATTTTGTTAAATTGTGAACCCTGAAGACCCCAAATATCTAAGTACCACTGTCGTCGTTGATCAGCAGAGGCAAAGTTAACACTGTCCGGAACTTCCACCACTTTTCTTTTCTCAGACATCTTTCACCTACAACAAAAACCACAATTGTTAATTATAGTTATTATATTCTTACACTTTAAAAAAAACTTACAATATCATATTCAAAAATCACAATATATATCCATGAAAACACTGTGGAGGAGATGAAGAGTATTTCCATCTTGGAGATCTCAATACATTTGTTAGTCTTGCTCTACCACATGGTAGAGCTAGATAAATCCATTCTAGCTGGACTTCAAAGTATTCTAGTGCTGGTTTTTCAATGGATATTATCTCTACCGGGTGGCAGAGCAAGAATAATAAATGTATTGACCAGAATGCTTTGAAATGTAGCTCTACCATGTGGTGGAGCTAGAATCCATTCTTCTAGCTCTACCATGTGATAGAGCTAGACTTTAATGAATGTAACCGGCTGAGCTTGAATGTAACTGTGGTAGAGCTGCATTCTACCTAAACCTTACTGTAGAGATAGAATGCTTTGAGGTCTAGCTCTACCATGTGGTGGAGTTGGAATTGCATTTGAGGTCTAGCTGTACCATGTGGTAGAGCTAGAATCGTAGAGGTAGAAAGCTTTGAGGGCTAGATCTACCATGTAGTAGAGCAAGAATGCATCGATTTAGCTGTGTTCCATACACATCAACAAAACCAATTACTCCAAGAAGAGACCTACTTCTCATGACAAGAATCAAGGAGCTAGAATTGCATTTGATCTAGCTCTACCACGTGGTAGAGCTGTATTCTGCCTAGACCACATCGTAGAGCTAGAATGCTTTAGGTCCAGCTCCACCATGTGGTGGAGCTAGAATGCATTCTTCTAGCTCTACCACCATGTGGTAGAGCTAGACTTCAATGAATGTACCGGCGACTGAGGTTGAATGTAACTGTGGTAAACCACATTATAGAGATAGAATGCTTTGAGGTCTAGCTCTACCATGTGGTGGAGCTATTATTGCATTTGAGGTCTAGCTCTACCATGTGGTGGAGCTAGAATCGTAGATGTAGAAAGCTTTGAGGTCTAGCTCTACCATGTCTAGCTCTACCATGTGGTGGAGCTAGAATCGTAGAGGTAGAAAGCTTTGAGGTCTAGCTCTACCTTGTGGTAGAGCAAGAATGCATCGATCTAGCTCTGTTCCATACACATCAACAAAACCAATTACTCCAAGAAGAGACCTACTTCACATGACAAGGACCAAGGAGCTATAATTGCATTTGAGGTCCAGCTCTACCACGTGGTAGAGCTGTATCCAACCTAGACCACACGTAGAGCTAGACTGCTTTGAGGTCTAGCTCTACCATGTGGTGGAGCTAGAATTGCATTTGAGGTCTAGCTCTACCATGTGGTAGAGCTGTATTCTATCTAGACTACATCGTAGAGCTAGAATGCTTTGAAGTCCAGCTCTACCATGTGGTGGAGCTAGAATGCATTCTTCTAGCTCTACCATGTGGTAGATCTAGACTTCAATGAATGTAACCGGATGAGGTTGAATGTAACTGTGGTAGAGCTAGACCTCAAAGCTTTCTACCTCTACGATTCTAGCTCCACCACATGGTAGAGCTAGACCTCTACTGAGATTCTAGCTCCACCACATGGTAGAGCTAGACTTCAAGGAATTCTATCTTAATTACTCCATCTTGGAGCTCTCAATTATACATTTATTAGTCTTGCTCTACCACATGGTAGAGCTAGATAAATGCATTCTAGCTGGACTTTAAAGTATTCTAGTACTGGTTTTTCAATGGATATTATCTCTACCAGGTGGCAGAGCAAGATTAATAAATGTATTGACGAGAATGCTTTGAAATCTAGCTCTACCATGTGGTGGAGCTAGAATGCATTCTTATAGCTCTACCATGTGGTAGAGCTAGACTTCAATGAATGTAACCGGTTGAGGTTGAATGTAACTGTGGTAGAGCTGTATTCTACCTAAACCACATTGTAGAGATAGAATGCTTTGAGGTCTAGCTCTACCATGTGCTGGAGCTAGAATTGCATTTCAGGTCTAGCTCTACCATGTGGTGGAGCTAGGTCATAGAGGTAAAAAGCTTTGAGGTCTAGCTCTACCATGTGGTAGAGCAAGAATGCATCCATCTAACTGTGTTCCATACACATCAACAAAACCAATTACTCCAAAAAGAGACCTACTTCACATTACAATAACCAAGGAGCTAGAATTGCATTTGATCTAGCTCTACCATGTGGTAGAGCTATATTCTACGTAGACCACATCGTAGGACTAGAATGCATTCGTCTAGCTCTACCATGTGGTGGAGCTAGAATGTATTCTTCTAGCTCTACCATGTGGTAGAGCTAGACTTCAATGAATGTAACCGGCTGAGCTTGAATGTAATTGTGGTAGAGCTGCATTCTACCTAAACCTTACTGTAGAGATAGAATGCTTTGAGGTCTAGCTCTACTATGTGGTGGAGCTAGAATTGCATTTGAGGTCTAGCTCTACCATGTGGTAGAGCTAGAATCCTAGAGGTAGAAAGCTTTGAGGGCTAGATCTACCATGTAGCAGAGCAAGAATGCATCGATCTAGCTGTGTTCCATACACATCAACAAAACCAATTACTCCAAGAAGAGACCTACTTCTCATGACAAGAATCAAGGAGCTAGAATTGCATTTGATCTAGCTCTACCACGTGGTAGAGCTGTATTCTACCTAGACCACCTCGTAGAGCTAGAATGCTTTAGGTCCAACTCCACCATGTGGTGGAGCTAGAATGCATTCTTCTAGCTCTTTCACCATGTGGTAGAGCTAGACTTCAATGAATGTACCGGTGGGCTGAGGTTGAATGTAACTGTGGTAAACCACATTATAGAGATAGAATGCTTTGAGGTCTCTACCATGTGGTGGAGCTATTATTGCATTTGAGGTCTAGCTCTACCATGTGGTGGAGCTAGAATCGTAGATGTAGAAAGCTTTGAGGTCTAGCTCTACCATGTCTAGCTCTACCATGTGGTGGAGCTAGAATCGTAGAGGTAGAAAGCTTTGAGGTCTTGCTCTACGTTGTGGTAGAGCAAGAATGCATCGATCTGGCTGTGTTCCATACACATCAACAAAATCAATTACTCCAAGAAGAGACCTACTTCACATGACAAGAACGAAGGAGCTATAATTGCATTTGAGGTCCAGCTCTACCACGTGGTAGAGCTGTATCCAACCTAGACCACATCGTAGAGCTAGACTGCTTTGAGGTCTAGCTCTACCATGTGGTGGAGCTAGAATTGCATTTGAGGTCTAGCTCTACCATGTGGTAGAGCTGTATTCTATCTAGACTACATCGTAGAGCTAGAATGCTTTGAAGTCCAGCTCTACCATGTGGTGGAGCTAGAATGCATTCTTCTAGCTCTACCATGTGGTAGATCTAGACTTCAATGAATGTAACCGGATGAGGTTGAATGTAACTGTGGTAGAGCTAGACCTCAAAGCTTTCTACCTCTACGATTCTAGCTCCACCACATGGTAGAGCTAGACCTCAAGGAATTCTATCTTAATTACTCCATCTTGGAGCTCTCAATTATACATTTATTAGTCTTGCTCTACCACATGGTAGAGCTAGATAAATGCATTCTAGCTGGACTTTAAAGTATTCTAGTGCTGGTTTTTCAATGGATATTATCTCTACCAGGTGGCAGAGCAAGATTAATAAATGTATTGACCAGAATGCTTTGAAATCTAGCTCTACCATGTGCTGGAGCTAGAATGCATTCTTATAGCTTTACCATGTGGTAGAGCTAGACTTCAATGAATGTAACCGGCTGAGGTTGAATGTAACTGTGGTAGAGCTGTATTCTACCTAAACCACATTGTAGAGATAGAATGCTTTGAGGTCTAGCTCTACCATGTGCTGGAGCTAGAATTGCATTTCAGGTCTAGCTCTACCATGTGGTGGAGCTAGAGTCGTAGAGGTAGACAGCTTTGAGGTCTAGCTCTACCATGTGGTAGAACAAGAATGCATCCATCTAGCTGTGTTCCATACACATCAACAAAACCAATTACTCCAAAAAGAGACCTACTTCACATTACAATAACCAAGGAGCTAGAATTACATTTGATCTAGCTCTACCACGTGGTAGAAAGCTTTGAGGGCTAGATCTACCATGTGGTAGAGCAAGAATGCATCGATCTAGCTGTGTTCCATACACATCAACAAAACCAATTACTCCAAGAAGAGACCTACTTCTCATGACAAAAATCAAGGAGCTAGAATTGCATTTGATCTAGCTCTACCACGTGGTAGAGCTGTATTCTGCCTAGACCACATCGTAGAGCTAGAATGCTTTAGGTCGAGCTCCACCATGTGGTGGAGCTAGAATGCATTCTTCTAGCTCTACCATGTGGTAGAGCTAGTCTTCAATGAATGTACCGGCTGAGGTTGAATGTAACCGTGGTAGAGCTGTATTCTACCTAAACCACATTATAGAGACAGAATGCTTTGAGGTCTATCTCTACCATGTGGTGGAGCTATTATTGCATTTGAGGTCTAGCTCTACCATGTGGTGGAGCTAGAATCGTAGATGTAGAAAGCTTTGAGGTCTAGCTCTACCATGTCTAGCTCTACCATGTGTTGGAGCTAGAATCGTAGAGGCAGAAAGCTTTGAGGTCTAGCTCTACCTTGTGGTAGAGCAAGATTGCATCGATCTAGCTGTGTTTCATACACATCAACAAAACCAATTACTCCAAGAAGAGACCTACTTCACATGACAAGAACCAAGGAGCTATAATTGTATTTGAGGTCCAGCTCTACCACGTGGTAGAGCTGTATCTAACCTAGACCACATCGTAGAGCTAGACTGCTTTGAGGTCTAGCTCTACCATGTGGTGGAGCTAGAATTGCATTTGAGGTCTAGCTCTACCATGTGGTAGAGCTGTATTCTATCTAGACTACATCGTAGAGCTAGAATGCTTTGAGGTCCAGCTCTACCATGTGGTGGAGCTAGAATGTATTCTTCTAGCTCTACCATGTGGTAGATCTAGAATTCAATGAATGTAACCGGATGAGGTTGAATGTAACTGTGGTAGAGCTAGACCTCAAAGCTTTCTACCTCTACGATTCTAGCTCCACCACATGGTAGAGCTAGACCTCAACTGAAATTCTAGCTCCACCACATGGTAGAGCTAGACCTCAAGGAATTCTATCTTAATTACTCCATCTTGGAGCTCTCAATTATACATTTATTAGTCTTGCTCTACCACATGGTAGAGCTAGATAAATGCATTCTAGCTGGACTTTAAAGCATTCTACAATGTGGTGGAGCTAGAATCGTAGAGGTAGAAAACTTTGAGGTCTAGCTCTACCATGTGGTAGAGCAAAAATGCATCGATCTAGCTGTGTTCCATACACATCAACAAAACCAAGGAGCTAGAATTGCATTTGATCTAGCTCTATCACATGGTAGAAAGCTTTGAGGGCTAGATCTACCATGTGGTAGAGCAAGAATGCATCGATCTAGCTGTGTTCCATACACATCAACAAAACCAATTCCTCCAAGAAGAGACCTACCTCTCATGATAAGAATCAAGGAGCTAGAATTGCATTTGATCTAGCTCTACCACGTGGTAGAGATGTATTCTGCCTAGACCACATCGTAGAGCTAGAATGCTTGAGGTCCAGCTCCACCATGTGGTGGAGCTAGAATGCATTCTTCTAGCTCTACCACCATGTGGTAGAGCTAGACTTGAATGAATGTACCGACTGAGATAGAATGCTTTGAGGTCTACCTCTACAATGTGGTGGAGTTAGAATTGCATTTGAGGTCTAGCTCTACCATGTGGTGGAGCTAGAATCGTAGAGCTAGAATGCTTTGAGGTCCAGCTCTACCATGTGGTGGAGCTAGAATGAATTCTTCTAGCTCTACCATGTGGTAGAGCTAGACTTCAAAGAATGTAACCGGCCGAGGTTGAATGTAACTGTGGTAGAGCTAGACCTCGAAGCTTTCTACCTCTACAATTCTAGCTCCACCACATGGTTGAGCTAGACCTCAAAGCTTTCTACCTCTACAATTCTAGCTCCACCACATGGTAGAGCTAGACCTCAAGTGCAATTCTAGCTCCACCACATGGTAAAGCTAGAACTCAAAGCATTCTATCTCAATTACTCCATCTTGGAGCTCTCAATACATTTATTAGTCTTGCTCTACCACATGGTAGAGCTAGATAAATGCATTCTAGCTGGACTTCAAAGTATTCTAGTGCTGGTTTTTCAATGGATATTATCTCTACCAGGTGGCAGAGCAAGATTAATGAATGTATTGACCAGAATGCTATGAAATCTAGCTCTACCATGTGGTAGAGCTAAAATACATTTTTCTAGCTCTACCATGTGGTAGAGCTAGACTTCAATGAATGTAACCGGTTGAGGTTGAATGTAACTGTGGTAGAGCTGTATTCTACCTAAACCACGTTGTAGAGATAGAATGCTTTGAGGTCTAGCTCTACCATGTGGTGGAGCTAGAATTGCTTGTAACCGGCTGAGGTTGAATGTAACTGTGGTAGAGCTGTATTCTACCTAAAGCACATTGTAGAGATAGAATGCTTTGAGGTCTAGCTCTACCATGTGGTGGAGCAAGAGTCGTAGAGGTAGAAAGCTTTGAGGTCTAGCTCTACCATGTGGTAGAGCAAGAATGCATCGATCTAGCTGTGTTCCATACACATCAACAAAACCAATTACTCCAATAAGAGACCTACTTCACATGAGAATAACCAACGAGCTAGAATTATTGCATTGGTGGATCTAGGTCTACCATGTGGTAGAGCTGTATTGTACCTAGACCACATCGTAGAGCTAGAATGCTTTGAGGTCCAGCTCTACCCTGTGGTGGAGCTAGAATTGCATTCTTCTAGCTCTACCATGTGGTAGAGCTAGACTTCAACGAATGTAACTGGCTGAGGTTGAATGTAAGTGGCTGAGGTTGAATGTAACTGTGATGGTAGAGCTGTATTCTACCTAAACCACATTGTAGAGATAGAATGCTTTGAGGTCTAGTTTTACCATGTGGTGGAGCTAGAATTGCATTTGAGGTCTAGCTCTACCATGTGGTGGAGCTAGAGTCGTAGAGGTAGAAAGCTTTGAGGTCTAGCTCTACCATGTGGTGGAGCTAGAGTCGTAGAGGTAGAAAGCTTTGTGGTAGAGCAAGAATGCATCGATGTAGCTGTGTTCCATACACATCAACAAAACTAATTACTCCAAGAAGAGACCTACTTCACATGACAAGATCCAAGGAGCTAGAATTGCATTTGATCTAGCTCTACCATGAGGTAGGACTGTATTCTACCTAGGCCACATCGTAGAGATAGAATGCTTTGAGGTATAGCTCTACCATGTGGTGGATCTAGAATTGCATTTGAGGTCTAGCTCTACCATGTGGTAGAGCTAGAATGCATTGATCTAGCTGTGTACCATGCAAATTAACAAAACCAATTACTCCAAGAAGAGACCATGACGAGAACCAAGGAGCTAGAATTACATTTGATCTAGCTCTACCACGCGGTAGAGCTGTATTCAACCTAGACCAAATTTTAGAGCAAGAATGCTTTAAGATCTAGCTCTACCATGTGGTGGAGCTAGAATTAATTTGAGGTCTAGCTCTATCAAGCTAGAATTTATCGATCTAGTTGTGTACCATGCGGATCAACAAAATCAATTACTCCAAGAAGAGATCTACTTCACATGACAAGAACCAAGAAGCTAGAATTGCATTTGATCTAGCTCTACCACGTGGTGGAGCTGTATCCAACCTAGACCACATCGTAGAGCTAGACTGCTTTGAGGTCTAGCTCTACATTGTGGTGGAGCTAGAATTGCATTTGAGGTCTAGCTCTACCATCATGTGGTAGAGCTATGCATTGATCTAGCTGTGTACCATGCAAATCAACAAAACCAATTATTCCAAGAAGAGACCATGAGGAGAACCAAGGAGATAAACAAGTGCGTTGAATGGCGCTGGGACCCAACTTTGACGCGCTGGGAGAAGTGATTACGTTACCCAAATCCGTACACGGAGTGATTTGGACATAGAGCAACTTCCCTAGCACAAGTCCGTGTGGTCCGTTCTCTGATGGGGTCTCTGATGGGGTAATGGATCCTCAACTTCTACCTGTCTGAATCCGGGTTCTCGAAAAAGATGCACGAGCGTGCCAAATGGCGAAAATTTCCAACAGGGGCCCAAACAGCGCCAAAGAGGCATGAAATTCGAATCATGCATGGACAAATGTGTGGCAACCAACCCGGATCTTTCTTGTTGTGTTCAGATGCGATTTGGACTCATTTCGGATCCGAAACTCTGCTATGGCGATTTTGCGCTATCTTCGCCGGGACCTAACTTTGACGCGCTAGGAGAAGTGATTGCGATGCCCAAATCCGTGCGGCACGGAGTGATGTGGAGATAGAGCAACTTCCCTACCACAAGTCCGTGTGGTCCATTCTCTAATGGAGTCCCAGCTCCATTTTGCATCTTTCTAAATGCAAAGAAATTAAATTTAATAATTAATATCAGTAGTATCCATGCATATTCATAGGTGAATATGTACATGGAGTAAATTAAATTTTTTCTATAGAATGCACAAACAGGGTGAATTACTCTTTGGGAATAACATAAAAACAAACTTTCTTTTCCACAAAAATATGAAAAATTTTGCCATAACCTCCTTTGTATGGTTGACCATTTCTCATTTTTATCATTCTAATTATAACTTAAATTAACCCCAATCAGATGTATAGTACTCTAATCTACACAATTCTTAATTTTCAAGAGAATAAATAAAAAGAAAAATTTAATTAATTTTTTTGTTAATCATTCTAGGATAAAGAAAGGGTGGAATGTAAAGAAGACAAGGAGGTGGCCTATTCATCAAGGCATAGCATTAGAATTTACTTTAATCAACTATAAAACAAGAAAATCAAGAAAACCATAGATTTAAAATTTAAAAAAAAAAGAAAAATTTAGCTTACATGAAGTTGTAAGCTTTCCTTTGTCTTGAGGGATTGAGGGTTCTACTCTTGTTTTAAGCAAGAGTGGCCACCAATTACTTTAGACATAGAGCAACTTCCCTAGCACAAGTCCGTGTGGTCCGTTCTCTGATGGGGTCCCTGATGCTCAACTTCTAACTGCCCGAATCCGGGTTCTCGAAAAAGATGCACGAGCGTGCCTAATGGCAAAAATTTTCAACCGTGGCCCAAACGGCACTAAAGAGGCATGAAAATGGAATCATGCATGGACAAATGTGTGGCAAGCCACCCGCATCTTTCTTGTTGTGTTCATATGCGATTGGGACTCATTTCGGATCCGAAACTATGTTATAGCGATTTCGCACTATCTTTGTCACGACCCAACTTTGACGCGCTGGGAGAAGTGATTGCGATCTCCAAATGCATGCATTGAGTGATGTGGACATAGAGCAACTTCCCTAGCACAAGTCCGTGTGGTCCGTTCTTTGATGCGGTCCCGGATCCTCAACTTCTAACTATCCGAATCCGGGTTCTCGAAAAAGATGCACCAACGTGCCAAAGGGCGAAAATTTCCAACCGTGGCCCAAACGGCGCGGAAGAGGCATGAAATTGGAATCATGCATGGAAAAATGTGTGGCAACCAACCCGGATCTTTCTTGTTGTGTTCAGATGCGATTCGGACTCATTTCGGATCCGAAACTCTGTTATGGCGATTTTGCACTATCTTCGTCGGGACCCAACTTTGACGCGCTGGGAGAAGTGATTGCGATGCACAAATCCATGCACGGAGTGATGTGGACATAGAGCAACTTTCCTAGCACAAGTCCGTGTGGTCCGTTCCCTGATGGGGTTCCAGATCCATTTTGCATCTTTCTATGCAAAAAAATTAATTTTAATAATTAATATCAGTGGTATCCATGCATATACATGGAGCAAATTAAAAGTTTTCTATAGAATGCACAAACAGGGAGAATTACTCTTTTGGAATAACATAAAAACACTCTTTTCCACAAGAATATAAAAAATTTTGCCATAACCTCCTTTGTATGGCTGACCATTTCTCATTTTATCATTCTAATTCTAACTTAAATTAACCCCAATTAGATGTATAGTACTCTAATCTACACAATTCTTAATTTCCAAGAGAATAAGCAAAAAAAAAGTTTAATTAATTTTTTTGTTAATCATTCTAGGATAAAGAAAGGCTGGAATGTAAAGAAGAGAAGGAGGTGGCCTATTCATCAAGGCATAGCAATAGAATTTACTTTAATCAACTATAAAACAAGAAAATCAAGAAAACCATAGAATTAAAATTTTAAAAAAAAGAAAAATTTAGCTTACATGGAGTTGTAAGCTCTCTTTGTCTTGAGAGATTGAGGGTTCTACTCTTGTTTTAAGCAAGAGTGGCCACCAATTACTTTGGACATAGAGCAACTTCCCTAGCACAAGTCCGTGTGGTCCGTTCTCTGATGGGGTCCCTGATCCTCAACTTCTAACTGTCCAAATCCGGGTTCTCGAAAAAGATGCACGAGCGTGCGAAATGGCGAAAATTTCCAACCGTGGCCCAAACGGCGCCAGAGAGGCATGAAAATGTGGGAATCATGCATGAACAAGGAGCTACAATTGCATCAGATCTAGCTCTACCATGTGGTGGAGCTAGAAAGCATCAATCTAGCTATGTACCATGGAGATAACCAAAATCAATTACTCCAAGATGAGATCAACTTCACATGACAAGAACCAAGAAGCTAGAATTGCATTTGATCTAGCTCTACCACGTGGTAGAGCTGTATCCAACCTAGACCACATCGTAGAGCTAGATTGCTTTGAGGTCTAGCTTTACCATGTGGTGGAGCTAGAATTGCTTTTGAGGTCTAGCTCTTCCATGTGGTAGAGCTAGAATGCATTGATCTAGCTGTGTACCATGCAAATCAACAAAACCAATTACTCCAAGAAGAGACCATGACGAGAACCAAGGAGATAAACAAGTGTGTTGAATGGCGCTGTAACCCAACTTTGACGCGCTGGGAGAAGTGATTGCGATGCCCAAATTCATGCACGGAGTGATGTGGACATAAAGCACCTTCCTTAGCACAAGTCCGTGTGGTCCGTTCTCTAATGGGATCCCGGATCCTCAACTTCTAACTGTCCGAATCTGGGTTCTCGAAAAAGATACATGAGCGTACCAAATGGCGGAAATTTCCAACAGGGGCCCAAACGGCGCCGAAGAGGAATGAAAATCGAATCATGCATGGACAAATGTGTGGCAACCAACCCGGATCATTCTTGTTGTGTTCAGATGCGATTCGGACTCTTTTTGGATCCGAAACTCTGTTATAGCGAGATTTTGCACTATCTTCACCGGGACCCAACTTTGACGCGCTGGGAGAAGTGATTGCGATCTCCAAATGCATGCACGGAGTAATGTGGACATAGAGCAGCTTTCCTAGCACAAGTCCGTGTGGTCCGTTCTCTGATGGGGTCCCGAATCCTCAACTTCTAACTGTCTGAATCCGGGTTCTTGAAAAAGATGCACAAGCGTGCCAAATGGCGGAAATTTCCAACCGTGGCCCAAACGGCGCCGAAGAGGCATGAAATTCTAATCAGGCATGAAATTCGAATCATGCATGGAAAAATGTGTGGCAACCAACCCGGATCTTTCTCGTTGGGTTCAGATGCGATTCGGACTCATTCTGGATCCGAAACTCGGTGATGGCGATTTTGCACTACCTTCGTTGGGACCCAACTTTGACGCGCTGGGAGAGGTGATTGCGATGCACAAATCCATGCACGGAGTAATGTGGACATAGAGCAACTTCCCTAGCACAAGTCCGTGTGGTCCATTCTCTAATGGAGTCCCGAGTCCTCAACTTCTAACTGTTCAAATCCGGGTTATCGAAAAAGATGAACGAGCATGCCAAATGGCGGAAATTTTCAACCCTGGCCCAAAACGGCGCCGAAGAGGCATGAAATTCGAATCATGCATGAAAAAATGTGTGGCAACCAACCCGGATCATTCTTGTTGTGTTCAGATGCCATTCGGACTCTTTTCGGATCCGAAACTCTGTTATGGTGATTTTGCACTATCTTCACCGGGACCCAACTTTGACGCGTTGGGAGAAGTGATTGCGATCTCCAAATGCATGCACGGAGTAATGTGGACATAGAGCAACTTTCCTAGCACAAGTCCGTGTGGTCCGTTCTCTGATGGGGTCCCGAATCCTCAACTTCTAACTGTCCAAATCTGGGTTCTCGAAAAAGATAAACGAGCGTGCCAAAGGGTGAAAATTTCTAGCCGTGGCCCAAACGGCGCCGAAGAGGCACGAAATTCGAATCATGCATGGAAAAATGTGTGGCAACCAACCCGGATCTTTCTTGTTGTGTTCAGATGCGATTCGGACTCATTTCCGATCTGAAACTCTGTTATGGCGATTTTGCACTATCTTCGCCCTGGGACCCAACTTTGACGCGCTGGAAGAAGTGATTGCAATGCACAAATCCATGCACGGAGTGATGTGGACATAGAGCAACTTTCCTAGCACAAGTCCGTGTGGTCCGTTCTCTGATGGGGTCCCTGATCCTCAACTTCTAACTGTCCGAATCCGGGTTCTCGAAAAAGATGAACGAGCGTGCCAAATGGCGGAAATTTCCAACCGTGGCCCAAACGGCGCTGAAGAGGCATGAAAATGGAATCATGCATGGAAAAATGTGTGGCAAGAAACCCGGATCTAGCTGTGTACCATGCAGATCAACAAAACCAATTACTCTAAGAAGAGACCTACTTCACATGATGAGAACCAAGGAGCTACAATTGCATCAGATCTAGCTCTACCATGTGGTGAAGCTAGAATGCATCGATCTAGCTGTGTACCATGGAGATCAACAAAATCAATTACTCCAAGATGAGATCTACTTCACATGACAAGAACCAAGAAGCTAGAATTGCATTTGATCTAGCTCTACCACGTGGTAGAGCTGTATCCAACCTAGACCACATCATAGAGCTAGATTGCTTTGAGGTCTAGCTCTACCATGTGGTGGAGCTAGAATTGCTTTTGAGGTCTAGCTCTTCCATGTGGTAGAGCTAGAATGCATTGATCTAGCTGTGTACCATGCAAATCAACAAAACCAATTACTCCAAGAAGAGACCATGACGAGAACCAAGGAGATAAACAAGTGTGTTGAATGGCACTGGGACCCAACTTTGACGCGCAGGGAGAAGTGATTGCGATGCCCAAATTTGTGCACGAAGTGATGTGGACATAGAGCAACTTCTCGAGCACAAGTCCGTGTGGTCCGTTCTCTGATGAAGTCCCGGATCCTCAACTTCTAACTGTCCGAATCCGGGTTCTCGAAAAAGATGCATGAGCGTACCAAATGGCAGAAATTTCCAACAGGGACCCAAACGGCGCCGAAGAGGAATGAAAATCGAATCATGCATGGACAAATGTGTGGCAACAACCCGGATCATTCTTGTTGTGTTCAGATGCGATTCGGACTCTTTTCGGATCCGAAACTCTATTTTGGCGATTTTGCACTATCTTCGCCAGGACCCAACTTTGACGCGCTGGGAGAAGTGATTGCGATCTCCAAATGCATGCACGGAGTAATGTGGACATAGAGCAACTTTCCTAGCACAAGTTCGTGTGGTCCGTTCTCTGATGGGGTCCCGAATCCTCAACTTCTAACTGTCCGAATCCGGGTTCTCGAAAAAGACACACGAGCGTGCCTAATGGCGAAAATTTCCAACCGTGGCCCAAACGGCGCTAAAGAGGCATGAAAATGGAATCATGCATGGACAAATGTGTGGCAAGCAACCCGGATCTTTCTTGTTGTGTTCAGACGCGATTGGGACTCATTTCGGATCCGAAACTCTGTTATGGTGATTTTGCACTATCTTCGTCGGGACCCAACTTTGACGCGCTGGGAGAACTGATTGCGATGCCCAAACCCAAGCACGGAGTGATGTGGACATAGAGCAACTTCCCTAGCACAAGTCCGTGTGGTCCGTTCTCTGATGGGGTCCCGGATCCTCAACTTCTAACTGTTCGAATCCGGGTTCTCGGAAAAGATGAAGAGCGTGCCAAATGGCGGAAATTTCCAACCCTGGCCCAAACGACGTCAAAGAGGCATGAAATTCGAATCATGCAAAGAAAAATGTGTGGAAACCAACCCGGATCTTTCTTGTTGTGTTCAGATGCGATTCGGACTCATTTCGGATCCGAAACTCTGTTATGGCGATTTTGCACTATCTTCGCCGGGACCCAACTCTGACGCGCTGGGAGAAGTGATTGCGATCTCCAAATGCATGCACGGAGTAATGTGGACATAGAGTAACTTTCCTAGCACAAGTCCGTGTGGTCCGTTCTCTGATGGGGTCCCGAATCCTCAACTTCTAACTGTCCGAATCCGGGTTCTCAAAAAAGATACACGAGCGTGCCTAATGGCGAAAATTTCCAACCATGGCCCAAACGACGCTAAAGAGGCATGAAAATGGAATCATGCATGGACAAATGTGTGGCAAGCAACCCGGATCTTTCTTGTTGTGTTCAGATGCGATTGGGACTCATTTCGGATCCGAAACTCTGTTATGGCGATTTTGCACTATCTTCGTCGGGACCCAACTTTGACGCGCTGGAAGAACTGATTGCGATGCCCAAATCCAAGCACGGAGTGATGTGGACATAGAGCAACTTCCCTAGCACAAGTCCGTGTGGTCCGTTCTCTGATGGGGTCCCGGATCCTCAACTTCTAACTGTTCGAATCCGGGTTCTCGGAAAAGATGAACGAGCGTGCCAAATGGCGGAAATTTCCAACCCTGGCCCAAACGACATCAAAGAGGCATGAAATTCGAATCATGCATGGAAAAATGTGTGGCAAGCAACCCGGGTCTTTCTTGTTGTGTTCAGATGCGATTGGGACTCATTTCGGATCCGAAACTCTGTTATGGCAATTTTACACTATCTTCGTCGGGACCCAACTTTGACGCGCTGGGAGAAGTGATTGCGATGCACAAATCCATGCACGAAGTGATGTGGACATAGAGCAACTTTCCTAACACAAGTCCGTGTGGTCCGTTCTCTGATGGGTCCCCGAATCCTCAACTTCTTACTGTTCGAATCCGAGTTCTCGAAAAAGATGAATGAGCGTGCCAAATGGCGGAAATTTCCAACCCTGGCCCAAACGACGCCGAAGAGGCATGAAATTCGAATCATGCATGGAAAAATGTGTGGCAACCAACCCGGAGATTCGGACTCATTTCGGATCCGAAACTCTGTTATGGCGATTTTGCACTATCTTCGCCGGGACCCAACTTTGACGCGCTGGGAGAACTGATTGCAATGCCCAAATCCATACACCGAGTGATGTGGACATAGAGCTACTTCCCTAGTACAAGTCCGTGTTGTCGGTTCTCTGATAGGGTCCCAGATCCTCAACTTCCAACTGTCCCAATCCGGGTTCTTGAAAAAGATGCACGAGCGTGCCAAATGGCAAAAATTTCCAACTGTAGACCAAACGGCACCGAAGAGGCATGAAAATCGAATCATGCATGGACAAATGTGTGGCAAGCAACCGGATCTTTGTTGTTGTGTTCAGATGCGATTCGGACTCATTTCGGATCCGAGACTCTGTTATGGTGATTTTACACTATCTTCGCCAGGGTCCTTGACGCGATGGGAGAAGTGATTGCGATGCCCAAACCCATGCACGGAGTGATGTGAACATATAGCAACTTCCCTAGCATAAGTCCGTGTGGTCCGTTCTCTAATGGGATCCGGGATCCTCAGCTTCTAACTGTTCGAATCCGGGTTCTCGAAAAAGATGAACGAGCGTGCCAAATGGCGAAAATTTCCAACCGTGACACAAACGGCACCGAAGAGGCATGAAATTCGAATCATGCATGGAAAAATGTGTGGCAAGCAACCCGGAACTAGCTGTGTACCATGCAAATCAACAAAACCAATTACTCTAAGAAGAGACCTACTTCACATGACAAGAACCAAGGAGCTACAATTGCATCCGATCTAGCTCTACCATGTGGTGGAGCTAGAATGCATCGATCTAGCTGTGTACCATGCAGATCAACAAAATCAATTACTCCAAGATGAGTTCTACTTCACATGACAAGAACCAAAAAGCTAGAATTGCATTTGATCTAGCTCTACCACGTGGTAGAGCTGTATCCAACCTAGACCACATCGTAGATTGCTTTGAGGTCTAGCTCTACCATGTGGTGGAGCTAGAATTGCATTTGAGATCTAGCTCTACCATGTGGTAGAGCTAGAATAGCTGTGTACCATGCAAATCAACAAAACCAATTACTCCAAGAAGAGACCATGACGAGAACCAAGGAGATAAACAAGTGTGTTGAATGGCGCTGGGACCTAACTTTGATGCGTTGGGAGAAGTGATTGCTATGCCCAAATCCATGCACGGAGTGATGTGGACATAGAGCAACTTCCCTAGCACAAGTCCGTGTGGTCCGTTGTCTGATGGGGTCCCGGATCCTAACTTCTAACTGTCCGAATCCGGGTTCTCGAAAAAGATGCAAATGAGAGCTCTCATGCAAAAAGAGCTCTTACTAAATGCGAGCTCTCATGGATAGGGAACTCACATGCATATAGAGATATCATGCAGCGCAAGAGAGCTCGTACACTCAATGCAAATAAATGAAAATAAGAGATCTTATGCATAGAGATCTCTTGCAGCCATGAGATATCTAATGCTCTTATAAAAAACTCCCATAGCACCCTAATGGGTTGCAACATAAAAAAGAGAGCATTGGGTTTAGAGCTTACCACAACTCGGTAGGTGGTGAGGACCTAACACCAAAGCATGGTCAGGACGTGAGGTCAAGAGAATAACACAATAGAGAATTATTTACATACTTTTATTTACTGTGATGCATGTGTTATCGATTATGCATAGAGGGCTCTCATGCATATAGATCTTGGATATATCTACGCAAGGTGTGAGAGCTCTCATGCATAGAGAGTTTTCATGCATTGTGAGAGATCTTACATAAAGCTCTCAAGCGTGGATCTCTTCCATGAGAGATCCATGCATATAGATCTCATAAATATAGAGCTAACATTGTGTGTGATTCATTGTGAGAGCTCCCATGCATATAGATCGCAAATCTCATGCAAAGAGAGCTCTAATGCATATAGATCAGCTATTATCAAGTGCGAGTCATTGTGAGAGCTCTTATGCATAGAGGGCTGTCGTGTGCATATATATCTCATGCATAGAGGGTTATCATGCATAGAGGGCTGTCATGCATATATATCTCATGCATGAGAGCTCTTATGCATATCGATGAGCTCTCATGCATATAGAGTTATCATACATGAGATCTTATGGATCGAGCTCTCTTGTATTCTAAGAGGTCTCATGCATGAGATCCCTCTTGCATTGTAAGATCTCTCATGCATTAATAGCTCTCATATGCATAGATCTCTCATATCATGCATGAGAGCTATATAGATTTTGGTCTTGCACTAGAGCTCTCATGCAAAGAGCTAGGTCTTACATTAAGAGCTCTCATACATAGAGCTCCCATGCATAGAGCTTGGTCTTGCATTAGAGCATTCATTCATAGAGATAGGTATTACATTAAGATCTCTCATACATAGAGCTCGCATGCATAGAGCTATATCTTGCATTATTATAAGAGTTCCCATGGATAGATCTCATGTATAGAGTGAAAGAGCTCTCATGCATAGAGCTAGGTCTTGCATTCAAAGCTCTCATACATTGATCTCACATGCATAGAGTTAGATCTTGCATTATTATGAGAGCTCTCTTACATACATCTCATGCATAGAGCTATAATATCTTGCATTATTATAAGAGCTCCCATGGATAGATCTCATGTATAGAGTGAAAGAGCTCTCATGCATAGAGCTAAGTCTTGCATTAAGAGCTCTCATACATAGAGATCGCATGCATAGAGTTAGATCTTGCATTAATTATTATAAGAGCTCTCATACATAGAGCTATATCTTGCATTATTATAAGAGCTCCCATGGATAGATCTCATGTAAAAAGTAAAAGAGTTCTCATGCATAGTCTCAATGACATGCTTAGAGAGTAAGAGCATTAGGAGCTACATCTTGCATTATTATGAGAGCTCTCTTGCATAGATCTCATGCTTAGAGTGTAAGAGCAGGAAAGTACAATTTCAAGCAAGGAGAGGGGAGAAGCTATGCTATGAATAGAGGTACGATACTAGATGGATGGTTTTTCATTTCAAGTAATCTTGCACTAGTTTAAGTCATTTCAACTCCAGCTCTACCATGTGGTAGAGCTAGAATGCATTTTTCCAGCTCTACCATGTGGTAGAGCTAGAATGCATTTTTCCAGCTCTACCATGTGGTAGAGCATTCAAATTATCCCGCCCAATTTTAAATTCAAATTATCCCGCCCAATTTTAAATTCAAATTATCCCGCCCTTAAAGAATTTAAAATGGTCTTGCTATTTTTCAAGTTTTCCTTGACGTCCATGTCGTTTATGTAATACAAACCTACTTTCCCATCTTGTCATTGACAACTAGCACTTGGACATCACCGCATCTATTATCAAATTCAACGATACAACAAGGTACACATATTTTTGCCTCAATGCATATTAAATCATTATCTATGATTAGATTTAAAGTTTTAAACATGTCAATTAAAAATCAGATCATACACATTGACATAGAGTAGAAAATAAAAGCATGCAAGAATTCAAAAACTCAGGAAATTATGGTTGAAGAGAAAAAGCCTGATTCAGAAGAGAAAATCCAAGTATATGCTGGCTGCTCTCTCTTATTGCTGTAGAAGATGTGGCCTGCAACTATGCAATGTCTTGTATATGCTGCGTAGGAGAGTGGGCCTGCTCACAGCAATAAGAGACGCCTAATGAAAACCAAGCATGAGAGATTTATGGCCAGGGCCTGTTTATTGCCCTTTATGACCTACAATGCTCTTGCTAATGAAACTACTACTGTAACATTTTATCGTCTGATTCAGAAGAGAAAATAAAAAAATTAAAGTTTAAGAGACTCCCATATACCTGCTAGAATCCAGATTGCATGGCTATGGAGGGACGGATAAGCTTAGATAGATTATAACCCCAGTGCTGGCAGGTGTACATAATGCTAGGCATCCTTTGATTTGGAGGTAAAGAGTAGCTGCTAGGTAAGAGCAAGGTGGAGCTGCTGAAGGGGCGAGTGGCTGTAGAGAGATAAGAGCAAGGTGGAGCTGCTGAAAGGGCGAGTGGCTGTAGAGAAGAGCCGCCCACAGAGAAGCACGCCACGCTAGGTAGTAAGAGCAGCAAACGCTGCAGAGAGAGCCGCCCAGAGAGAAGCAGGCCAGACAAACGTGCGCCCAGTAGCTTGTGTTGATGGAGGGCCACGAAAGTGCGCCCCGTAGAGGATAGAGAGCCGCCCAGAACAGAACCCGCAGTATGAGAGCCGTCCGCAGAGAGAGCGCCGTCCGGATACGTTTAGGGGAGAGCGCCGTCCGGATACGTTTAGGGTTGAGGAGGATAAGTCTAAATTCAAGATTTTCATAAAATTAGCGTTGGTATATAAAATTAGCATTCAATTTGGTAACATACCAAATTTGAAGTTACAAAATTTTGGTAATTTTCTAGATCTTAAAGTTTCCAAAGATCTCTTCATTTCTCCATACATTTGGGATTAGGCCATCCCATCATGTACACAATTTTGAAATAAAAATCAAGAGCAAAGATAATTTCATATAATTCTTTTTTTGCTCTTGGATTTACTTAAATTATGAAGATCAATTATTACGAATTTATCTTGACAAATCACCTTGTTTTATCTTTTGAACATGCAATGGCTGTGCAAAATCAATATTGAGGTCCCCGGCTCTTGACGCCTAATCCATAGTTTCATACTAGACTCATCTATGCTCCTTATGCATCCATACACACATGTGCGCACATAGCGGACCGACATAGCTCGGGACTAGATGTTGTATGAGTTTCAAAAAATTAAAGCTATTTCTATCAGTTATTGAGATAATTGAGAGAACTTGGAAAAAAGAGCAAGATATTATAGTGATTTCTACTTGGTGAACCTCAAGTTATCAATTTGAGCCTTGTTAAGCATGCATCATATAGGCTTATGGAAAAACCGTAATGGTAATTTTTTATAAAAGGTGATTTCTATAATTGATTTAGTGAACCTGGAGCTCCGATTGAAACTAGATAAGTTTAAGAAGGCGAGGGTTAATTTGTTTTTTTGGGATTTATGCTCGTAGGCACTTATTCCAACTCACCGTGCCTATAGGCACTTATTCCAACTCACGGGTTGCAAAAAAGGGTTGTGATAATCCTTGTAAAGCATAGGAATAATTATAACAATAAGGTGAGGCTTGTGTCGAATATGATGTTTTTGAGGTCATGTGTTGGGCATGGGTCAAGTTGATACGTGGCCCCATCTCACCTTCTAAATCTAGAACCACCAACAAATTTATGCTTATGTGTGTATTAATTGATGATCAAGAGCCTCAGGTTAACAGGTATTGAGACTGAACATTGCCCTAGTTTTGATCATTATTTGGCATAGATATTTATAACTTCTTCAACTTACCTTTTTCAAGCCTCGTTAGGTCTTTTTTTAATTGTAATGTGAAAAGACCCTAGTGTTTATAGAAGTGGCACGTGTGGGAATGGCCCCTTGACTGGATGGATGGGAGAGAGAGGCGAGCGATGGACCGTGAAGCGCTTATTTAAATAGGATTAAAGCTATATTTAAATATGTAGGTTAACTATAGTAACTTAAAGCATGTTTATAGTTTACAATTATACTTTACTTATTTATAGACTTTATATAGCTATATAAATCAAACCTATAATTTATATATAAACCCATATAATTTAAGTTTATAAATAACCTATTTTTAGGAGTAATGGAGTCTGACCTTTTTTCTAGATCCTTGGTTCTCATTTTGTGAAGTAGGTCTCTTCTTGGAGTAATTAGTTTTATTGATCTGCATTAGCTCCACCACATGGCAGAGCTAGACCTCAAATAATTATAGCTCTATGATGTGGTCTAGGTAGAATAAAGCTCTACCACGTGGTAGAGCAAGATCAAATGTAATTCTTGCTCTACCACGTGGTAGAGCAAGATTAAATGCAATTCTAGCTCCTTGGTTCTTGTCATGTGAAGTAGGTCTCTCTTGGAGTAATTGGTTTTGTTAATCTGCATAGTACACAGTTAGATCGATGCATTCTAGCTCCACCACATGGTAGAGCTAGATCGATGCATTCTAGCTCCACCACATGGTAGAGCTAGACCTCAAAGTATTTGATCTAGCTCTGCCACGTGGTAGAGCTGTATTCTACCTAGACCACATTGTAGAACTTTAAGGTCTAGCTCTACCATGTGGTGGAGTTAGAATGCATCAATCTAGCTGTACCATAAACCACATTGTAGAGCTAGAATGCCTAGAGGTCTAGCTCTACCATGTGGTGGAGCTAGAATACATTGAACTAGCTATACTATCTGGTAACTATATCATGTGGTGGAGCTAGAATGCATCAATGTAACTATATCATGTAACAGAGCTCGAGTTCATTGATCTAGCTCTACCATGCGGTAGAGCTATATCAAAATAATCTATCTAGACACCATGGTATCGCTAGAATGCTTTGAAGTCTAACTCCACCACATAGTAGAGATAGTCTTTAATGGGTTCTATCTCTACCATATGATAGAGCTAGTTCTAGCTCGACCACATGGTAGAGCTATACTTTATGGTAGAGTCTGATGTACGTTTCAATCTAAAAAAAATTGCTTGCTAGATTTGATTACTAGTTTAACAAGTCCAACATGATTATGTGCAGGATGGATTTCCAATCTGGAGGGAGGGTCTACATGATGTTGAACAATGATTCTGTTGGTATTGGCTGCGTGTGTAGAATTGATCCAAATTCCACTTGTAGTGGAACAAAGATTGGTCAAGGAAATGTGTCATTACTTGTGGAGGAATGCTTGAAGGATGTGGAACTACCATTCCCTACTACGGATACCATTTATCTAAAAAATGCATTATGGAGTAATGTTCGTTGGCCAAAAATGTTTTTAAGGCCTTTCACAAGGGAGCTAGAATTTGGAGAGTGGAGTGAAAGATGTAGTGATACAGATCAAGAAGAGTCTGTGGAACCTCCAATTATAGATGCAATACCGATAACATCTCCAGAACTTGACATGCAAATCCGACAATCTTGGAAGAATGAGATGGTTCTTCTAAAGGATGAGAGCATGGTGCAAACTATCAATCAAGGGACTATCTTATATGTGTTTCCATTTGAATGTGTCAACTTTCAACAACTTGGTGATGATTGTGTGGGTGTGGCTATTGAAAGTGCAAATGTATTTCAAACTATGCCGCAAGTGGATAGTATCACCCTAGTTAAATGGCCTATTAAACAGCTGACAATGCTAGATGGGAGCCCACCATTGCAACGCTATGTTCCGCTTAATGGCATGCATGTTGAACATGCTGATGTATGTAATGAGGATAATGATGGAGATGTAACTAATGAGGCTATTGTTGCCCAAACCTCTGCAAAAAGACGCTACACTTTCATAAACAGGATTCCAAAGCAGAAACCACAACCAGCTTCTGCATTATATATGTCACGTGAATCAGTTCAAAGGATTTCATCCATTGATTGTTGTGCAAAAAAATGTTGTCAGCTAATCGATCGTGATGTACTAATGAGGATACGACAAGACTTTTGGGGACAATCTCAGGAGTCTCGTACAAATTATGTATATGATGTGCTTTCTACAGCTTGGCATCATGATTCAGCTCAAAAAATTAAATATGAATTTAGGTTAAATGGGGTGATTGTTTGTTGCAGAGCATGGTATGAGATGCATGGTATACCAAAGACATCCTTTTACCGTTACAGGGAAAAGTTTGAGTCCCCGGTGTGTGTCAATATCTGCATGGAAACACAGGGGTATTGAGGAGAGGCCTACAACATGCTAGTGAGGCAAGAGCACTACTTGATGAATTTGTGAACATGAACTCTGAGCCTGCGCCACACAAAAGTAGAACAATGCTAGATGGCTCAAGGGAAACCAGGTTGTCGATTCCATCAATATTCAAGCAAGTTGACATTTTAAATGAAATCAACGCAACACTTGAGCAGTTGGGACATGAGAAGAGGCTATCAAAGTCATCGTTTAGTAGAATTTGGAATAAAGAGTACCCACAAGTGTCCCTAACAAAGGCAAGTGAGTTCTCCAAGTGCACCTTGTGTAGTGGTCTCAAGGCAAAACTAGAAGCCAAACCTAGTCTAGAAGAAAGAGCAAGGCTCCTCAGTGAAAGAGATATTCACATGCGACAACAACAAAGTTGCAGGAGCTTATACTATGCATGGCGCATATTTTCGGAAACCCAACCACAAAAGTATGTATGCATCATCCATGACAAGATGGATCAAAAGAAAACAGCCATTCCCAGACTACGGGTCCTTCCCAAGGGTGTGGATTTGGGATATAATTTACCAATTGCATTGATTGGTATGATCACTCATGGCCATGCAGAAGGTCATTATGGACACTTTATTTTGAATGGTTTATGGCCATCTGATCCCAATCTAACAATTGGCTCAATTGCAAGTTGTTTACATAACTTAGAGAGGATGGATAAGCATCCTCTTGGTGATCTAGTAACAAATGGGCTTCCAAGGAGCAATGTTTCACTTCTACATGCTTTAAATTCAAGGACAGCTTTAGACAACCACAATATGAGTGATGGTAAAGATCCCATTGTTGAACCATGTATAAATCAGGGAGACACAATGAATTGGGTTTCCTCGTTTTGCAAGTTGCCAGAAAACTTGTTGCTACAACTAGATAATTGTGCTGGAGAAAATAAAAATCGGTACTTATTTGCCTATTTGTCATTGCTTGTTGCACGGGGTGCTTTCAAAACTGTACAGTTGGGATTTCTAATGGTCGGACATACACATGAGGATATAGATGCCATGTTTAGCAGGTTTTCAGAGAAATTAAGAGTGGGACAAACCTTATACTTTAAGAACCAGCTCAACTTCTTCTCCAGCTCCCTTCTAACTTACAGAGGTCCCTGACTTCAAGGCATATTGTGATGGCTACATTTGTGATGGGCAAGAAGCACTTATAGGTCACTCCAAACCACTTCTATTCAGGTTCTTCATGGAAGGAGACACACCGGTAATGCAATTTAAGGCACATGTAGCTATTCGTAATTGGAGTGGAAGTATCCGTCTTTGGAAGACAGACAGTGAAGGTAAACCAAGGTTACCAAAAGGAGATCCACCTCTACTACCAATGGCCGAGCATATAAAGATGCATGCACAAGTAATATCAGGATTGAAGGGTTACATAAAATTTTGGCAGAATCTAAGTAATGGTTCATTTGTGCCAAGATATTATAGGCCCGTCATAGATTATTGGAGTAATGTAATCGAAGAGCTTGGAAAACCAATACAATCAGAGGCAAGAAAGTACATAAATTTTTGGCCAAAATTTGAAGGGTCCCATCAATTAGATGATATGAATGTTGAACAATTGTAGGCACAAAGATTCTTAGGTATTGAAGAACATAATGATCATTATTGTGGGCTTGCACGGGATAAACCAAAGGGAGGCATTTAACCCTATGCTACATGTTCAGCAAGGACACTTTGTTATGCTGCACCCAGATGACACAAACATCTATCCAGTTTGGCTTGCTATGGCTGAATCGGATATTGATGATGGGCCTACATCACCAAATTACAAGAAACTCTTGATTCAATATTGGGGACCTTGTGCAAGGAAGAAAGGTTTGACAGATACTCAAGCTTATGCTGATTGTTGGAAGGGATATTGGCAAATTAATGAGGCAGAACAACAAGTATGGGAAAATGCTGATGCAATTCTTTGGTCGTGGAGACCAAGGAATCCACCACCATACAAAAGAATCAAGATACCAGAAAAGGAAGCCCGTAAAGCAAAAGCATGCTTAGGCTTGGCTTGTGAGGATGAAGTTCATATTGATGGTTCCTTCAATGAGGAGTAGCATTTGTAGATGCAATACTGACAATGTGGATTTTTAGGTTATAACTCTAATATCCAAATGAGATGTACTTTTGTACTATCATCTTTTAAATTACTTTTTATTTTCACTTATTGAATGAAATTTTTCTTTGTGCCTCCTACATTTTTTTGATATAATAATGTTTCTATCTTATTTGTTCAATTGTTTCATGAATTTTGTGCAGTGTACAACTCAATTGGTGCAGGTCCTTGTTGCAAAGAAACAAATACCACTTTCTTATTAATGGTGTTTATCAACACCACCTTTCTACATGATTATCAAACTCCTTTCAAAATATGTTTATGCACAAATACTAATTATACCACTTTTTTGGTTCGAACAATGATTATCTCAACACTACCTTCCTCCATTCTATATTAAGAAATTCCACAATAACTATTCCCACATTAAGTGGGAAATTCCCATAATACATGAAACCTCTCAATTTCAAAATTCCCATAATGCGAGATTTTTCCCATAATACCTAATACGGTCTTCTATTTTACGTGCTTCACTTGAACTACTCAATATACAAACAGTTTATGGATGGAGCAATGCAAGTCTTGACGTATTATTGAAGTAAGCATTCTAACTTGCAAATTTGAATTAGTGGTTTAAGGTTTAGGATTTAGGACTAATTGATGATATTGGATGCGGGCTATTATCAAACATGCTTCCAAAGGAAAATAGACTACCCACCTCAAGAGACATAGCGAGGCGCTATGTGACATCTCTTGGAGGATTGGATTATGATCGCATACATGCATGCGTCAATGATTGCATTCTCTTTCGTGGGACGCATAAGGAGGCTCGACATTGTCCCACTTGTGGTGAAGCAAGGTATAGAACAGATGTGAAGAGTTTTGATGTACCTCGTAATAAAGTCTTGCGACACTTTCCTATAATTCCTCACATCAAACACATGTTCAAGTGCAAATCCATAGCAGAGCTCATGTCATGGCATTCCTCACATCGATCGGATAATGGCATGTGGAGAATTCCCGCAGACACTCCTGCTTGGGGAAGCATATTAAAGATGAGTGGCCCAGCTTTAAAACAGAGCCCAGAAACTTGAGACTTGGCCTAGGTATGGATGGAGTGAATCCATTTGGTTTCAAAAGCACCGCATACAGCGTGTGGCCACCAGTTGTGTTGGTGAATTACAACCTTCCACCATCAATGGCGATCAAGAAGGGACATCTTATGTTATCCCTTCTAATTCCAGGGAAA
Source organism: Cibotium barometz (assembly GCF_041138505.1). Taxonomy (NCBI): domain Eukaryota; kingdom Viridiplantae; phylum Streptophyta; class Polypodiopsida; order Cyatheales; family Cibotiaceae; genus Cibotium; species Cibotium barometz. The sequence continues at coordinate 787,887 of NC_141109.1, forward strand.
CATAAAGTCAAGCATATGGATGTTTATCTCGAACCGTTGATTGATGAGTTGGAGGAACTATGGAGAGGTGTTGCGGTGGTGGACATTAGTAGGCCTCCCTCCTCTCGACACTTCGACTTAAAAGCAGTGTTGATGTGGACAATGCATGACTTTCTAGGATACAGGGATTGTTCTGGTAAGAATTCTAATTACCTCCCTACTCTGATACTATTGGCTATATTATTTATAAATATTGACTTTATTATTCTAACTTGTATTTATATTTTAACAGGTTTGAAAACATCGGGTAAACATGCATGTCTTGTTTGTGGCCCTTTGTTAGTACATGAGTATGCTGACGGTTTGTGTAAGACCATATTCGATAATCATCATCGATTTCTCCCCTCAGATCATCCTAAATATGTTGCTAGTAAGAGTAACATTCCTCCACAAACACTTCGTGCAAAAGATTGGAAGCGTATTTGGGAGTCTACAAATATTCTTCCTCCAGATGGCATGAACAGGTATAGTAATGTTTTTCAATCTTGTTTTGTGTAGTCTCTAATTGGATTAAAGGTCACATAGAGCAATCCGTTGTGTAGGTACTCCATTTTTTTCGGCTACCATATTGGACCCATCTTAAGATCAACCATCTTCTTGATCCCATGCACATCTTCAAGAATGTGGGATCTGGTATTTGGGAACATGTTATTGGTAAACGAGACAATGTTAGCGTACGTGAGGACTTGCGGGTCGCAAGACGTATGCGTCAAGCTTGGCCACAAGAGGAGGGTGGGCACGTTCGTCTTCCGCCTGCACCATGGATTATATCAAAGAAAGAGGAGAAGCAGGTAAAGCAGGTCATCACCACTTTGCGTACTCCCACTGGATGCATGAGATCATTGAAGGGAGCCTTTACAACCACTAAGAAAAGAGGCGTTGAGCAACTATATGGGTTGAAGTCCCACGATTAGCACAAGATGCTCCAAGTAAGTGTTTTCCAAGTCTTGTACGTTGAAATTAAATTTTGTAATGCCATAAACCATACATACATGTGCTCTTATGTGCGTAGTTCATACTACCTCTACTAGCATCGACCATTGTGCAAATAAGAGTTTGAAAAAATGTATTTATAAGATGGGCGAGCTTGTGAGGTATGCAAAACCCATGTCAGATCACCCTTCATTATACCTTGCAAAATGAACGTGCATGAGGTATAACGTACTATTTATTTATTTTTCAGATATGTTAGTTCCAAAGCAATTGATCCAGCCACATTGGATGATGCGCGTGTTATGGCAGTGGAGGTGGTTTGTTTGGTAGAGGAGACTTTTCTGCGAACCATTCTCACAAGTCAACTACATCTCATTGTGCATTTAGTGGACAAAATCGCTTTATGTGGCACTGTGCATGCACGTTGGATGTTCTTCCTAGAGCGCTTCATGAAGACCTTAAAAGACTTTGTGAGGCAAAGTGCAAGGCCTGAAGGAAGCATGGCCGAGGGTTGGTTGATACAAGTCTCTTGTATATATTTCAGAATTTCTTGGTCAGGTGGACAGCTCTTTGCCACGACTATGGAGCAATGAAGAGGACTTGAGGATGACCTCTATTGTGCCTCAAGGAAAAGGACAGAGTAAAGTAATTGACAGAACATTGATTGATGATCTCAATTTCACTTGCATCCTTAATAGTGATGTGATGAGCAGATGGGTTGCAAGATATGAGGATGCAAAGACAAAAAGGCAAGCAGAAAGAGCTCTCTTTTGGAGGCAACATGGCTCTCGTAAGGCGTACCCTAAGCATCTAGCAACACTTCCGAATGATATCCATGTTGATTGGTTGCATGAGGAAATGGAGAGAGCAGAGAGTGACGAGGGGCTGCATATCACGGCGGAAGAATGGGAGTATGCACGAGGATGCATGTTAAAGGTACATAGAACTAAGGTTTTGCATTAGTTGTAAGTGATTTGCTTTTAATATTTATTCACATTTCTTACACAAATATTGCTTCTATTTTGGTCCAGTGCACTATGTTCAATGCTATATGGTGTGAAGGCAAGCATTTTCGAACACAAAGAATTGATGAAAAGAGGAATACACAAGATTGCGGTGTCATTAGTAGCTTTGAGGGAGCTAATGGAAAAATGGATGATTATTGTGGCACAATCCAAGATATATTTAGGCTTGACTTTCGTCGCTTCTTTGTGTATGTTTTGGATGTCAAATGGCAAATGAACGTGGTGGAAAAAGGGCCTAATGCAACGATAAAACGCCATGCAAGTGGCTATGTAACTATTGACTCTACAAAGTTTTGGCAAACAAAGAAAGATAGGCTCGTATTGCCACAACAATGTGAGCAGTTATGCATTTTTTACTAATGTGTTTCATGTACATATATATCTAAGCTCGCGTACCCCTTGACTTTTGATATGCTAATTAATTACTACAGTATGTGTATTTGAGTAGGTTATCTATCTGCCAATGGTGCATGACATTAAATGGTGGTATGTCATCTCTATTACACCACGTTCCAAAGTGATGTATAATACATTCACTGATATGGAGCATATGGAGGATGTAACAAACAGCAATGAAGATGATGTCGAACATGCCAATGAAGATGTTGTGATCGATGATCAAGAAATAAGAGATGATCATGATAATGAGGATGAGCGTGCCATTTCTCATTATCATGAGAATGACCCTACCATTGAGGATGATGAGGATGATCAGGACATCGATACCATTATCAATGGACAGAATATCGATAGTGGAGTAAATTTAATCGTAGCCTTACAAATTGATCAAATGGATTATTGATGATGAGATCGCACCCTAACCAATCCATCACTGTATTGTTCTAAATTGATGACATTTCTATTGTATGTGTTGTCTTTTAATTATCATCTCAAGATTTATTTTTGAATATATTTCATTGTTGTGAATGCATGTAGTGGGATTGTGTAATGATATATATTGTAATGTACTATGAGATGGTTTAAAGAAAATAGTTTTTAATTTTGTAAAGGAATTCAGTTTTTCTTAATAAAGCGTGTATTGATGCGTGTATTAGTGCGTGTATATACACGTGCTTATACACGCGCTGATAGAGGCCAATATACACACTAATTTAAATGCTAAAATATACGCGCCCGATACTATTCAAATACATGCGCGACCATACACGCGCCCGTAATTTATCGCGTGTATGAAACGCGTGTATGGCAGCATTGTCTTGTAGTGTTGAGAGAGATTGAAGGAGGTGGTGGACGACAAGGAAATCAAAATTCTAGACAACATTAGTCCAATGATTCACAACAACAATCAAACACATGTCAAAGATGCTAGTCTAGAGGCAGGGGGAGCCAAAGAAGACGAGTTGGTTAGCAAAGAAATCAGAATGCAAATAACATAGAGTGCTATTATTGTGGAAAACCAAGACACATGGCAAAGGACTGCTATAAAAAGCAGAATGACATTCAAAGTGGAAAGTTGCGCAAGGCAACTATGCATCATCTAGTAAGAGTCTAGCAACAAATAGGGAGGTGATGACAGAAGTGAGCAGTTATTTGTGATGTAGCACATGCTCAATTCCATAATAGGAGATGTGTGAGGATCTCAAGATACATGGCATGTGGATTTTGGTGCCTCTAATCACATAACCAGTCATGCTGAGTGGTTTAGAGACATGTAAAAAATGGAAAAACCAATTTATGTAGAAATAAGTGATGATACTGCGCGCATCCCATTGCACATGTTGGTAAAGTGTCATTGTCTATGAAGGATGGAAAAATGAAGTAATTGGTAGATGTACTTCATGTTCCAAATATTACAAATAACCTAGTTTCTACTAGACAAATGATTGAGAAGGGTCTGCAAAAGTGAGGTTTAATCCTCAAGGATGTTTTGTGGAAGACTTCAAAAATCAGTGTCGCTTGGTTGCAAAGGGTAACACGATGTTTACTTTGGATGTGAACATGCCTGAAGTAAAGGCATCCATGCTTGCACATGGAACAGGTAGTGTCATTGCAAGTATTGACATATGGCACAAGTGCATTGGTTATGTGAATGTACAACGAGACTGAAGTCTATGTAGGCCCAAAATATTGTTGGGTTTGCCAAAGTTTAAGGTTGATGGTATGCACAACGTATGTGAAGCATGCTAGCTTGGTAAACAAGCCAAACATGATTTCCCACATGAAAAGCATGTCAGTGCTAGGCCATTAGATGTCATACATCCAGATGTATGGGGACTGACCAAGATTTATGTGCCAGCTTGTATGGGGACTGACCAAGATTTATGTGCCAGCTTGTATGGTGCAGGTTGCAAGTATTATATTACATTCATTGATGGACCACACTAGAAAAGTGTGGGTCTACTTCATGAAGGAGAAAAGTGAGGTGTTTTCTCACTTCCAGAGATTTAAATCCTTGGTCGAGGCATGCAAATAAAATGCCTGAGACTAGATGGTGGGGGAGAATATTTCTCCAATGAGTTCACCGATTTTTCACCGATTTCCTAAGGAAGCAAGGAATCAAGAGATAGTTTACATGTAGATACACTCTACAACAATAGAATGGTGTTGCAAAAAGAAAACATAGGCACATTGTAGAAGTGGCACGTCCCTTAATGGGGCCAAAAAGAATATGCCACATTATTTTTGGGCAAAAGCAGTGCTTAGTGGACCTAGAGAGTCCTCTAGCAGCAGTGGATCCAATGTTAGCCCATGGCCAGGTAGTTTGAGGACAGATGTAGGTACACACATATCACGTAGAGGGAACCCCAGAATTTAGTTGGATCTAAAGTCAGAATTGAATTATAAAGTGATCTTTTCACTTGAGTGTCTTGGTTAATTTGGGAAAAAGGGACTTAACAAGAATTTTCGTATTGATAGGATCATGGATGGAGATCATCATGGTAGGAATGTTAATCCCCAACTCGATGAGGAAGAGCTCAACCTAGATGTTCCTAAAACTCTTCATAGATGGCAACCTGGACCTTTCAAGGGTGAAGGGGAAAACTTGGGCGAAGCTGTGGAGATGTGGATCGAAGCAATGGAAGAATACTTCGACATCACCAGGTACAACGAGAAAAGTAAAATGGCTCTTGGAAGGCTGAAGATAGTAGAAACAGCTAGAGTGGCATGGTTGAAAGATCCCTACCACCTTCGCGCAATGAAATTGGGGGTGCTAGCAACGGAAGTAGCACTTCTTGCACAGGGAAGAGCCTCTCACTCGGGGCCTCACCCACGGATGTCCGAACAAGAGGCTAATCCCTCGGTTCTTCCAAAATCAAACTCAAAAAAACTTCTCTCGCCTAGAAAGCACGGGCGATTCCTCCAGGATATTTTTATTCTAACATAGTCAAGAGCCTTAACTAACCAAACTGATCCGACCGAACCCGTAAGTCACATGATCAGATCAAGGAAAAGACTTGCACTTGGATTATAGAGACCAACACTTTTTTCCTCATCTCGAGAGGCACAATCGTTGATTCTTTTCCATAGAACAAAGACTGTCCGGGATTTACTTCATCTATCGTAACTTAACAGAATTGAGTCTCATTTTAGGGATCCATCAGTCTAGCCTAACCCCATCCAGTCCCATGGGTTAGCCAACCACCCAACCATTGTAGTGATAGGATCCATTTAGGAATTTGATTATGTTTTGTCCCAAGTACCCCACATCCACATCCATTTACATCACATCACATCCCATCCACATCTCTTCACATCCACATCCATTTACATCACATTCACATCTTATCACATCCACTCACATCTTATCTTATCTTATTATATCTTATTCTCATCGTATTCACATTTAGTAACATTTTCTACTTTTGATACCGATGGGACTTTTTCTAAATTTCTGCCAATTGCTTTGCCTAGTTAAAGGTACTTTTTCTTGATGGATATTTTCATATTCTTTCTCAAATTTCTCAAGTGAAATATATTCAATATTCTTCTTTTGAGTAAAAGATTCATGGGATTTACAAAAATCAATTCTACCCATATTTCCCAATAATGCTCAAAATTCCACTTTTGATAAATACTCATAATTTGAATTATGCTAAAGATTCCTCTTTTTCCATTTAATTTCTTGGATCTATAGAATTCAACTCGATATTTTGGAGGATTATGATCACTGATACTAACATGCGATTTCATATTGGGTGTGTAAGTGGTGTGACTAACTTGAAGTTTGCTTGAAGCGCCGGCTAGGGGGGCTAGGAACTCTTTTCCCTAGTACTCGGAGCAAAACATAACCAAATTCCTAAATGGATCCTATTACTACAGTGGTTGGACGGTTGGCTAACCCATGTGACTAGATGGGGTGAGGCTGGACTAATGGATCCCTAAAATGAGACTCAATTTTAATAAGTTATGATAGTTGAACTAAATCCTGGATACCCCTTGTTCTATGGAAAAGAATCAATGATTGTGCCACTTGATGAGGAAAAAGCATTGGACTCTATGATCCAAGTGCAAGTCTTTTCCTTGATCTGACCATGAGACTTACGGGTTCAGTTGGATCAGTTTGGTTAGTGATGACTTTGACTACGTTAGAATAAAATTATCATGGAGGAATCGCCTATGTCTACGCGAGGGACGTTTTTCCGGGTTTGGTGTTGGAAGAACCGAGGAATTAGTCTCCTGTCCTCCGGATATCTGTGGGGGAGAGGCCCCGAGTGAGAGGCTCTACTATACGCAAGAAGTGTTGCTTCCGCTGCTAGCACCCCCCCAAAATTCATTGCGCAGAGGGAGCAGGGATCTTTCAGCTGCTGGTACTAGAGCGAATTGGCTAAAGTGGAACAACCGAGAAGCCAAAAAGTCAAAAATTTATGAAGTACCAGTAAAAGATTGTATTTATGTGATGAAATTCATACAAATTGATATTCACAATGAAGATTCATAAATTGGGGAGATCCCCACACACTGAGGTGTCAAAATTCAGTTTTTTAATTCTTTTCTTTGGTCCTTAGTCCACTCTTCATCTTATGTGAGCATTTACTCATTTTTTGGGGGGTTTTTCTTTTATTCTTCAATTTATCTCCTCCCTACACTTGGATTAATCTCATTGGCCTGTTAAACCTTTGTTTGGACCTTAATCCAAAAATTTCTAAAAACAAGGACCCTTAGGCTAAGGTCTTTTGTGCACATTATAATTTTTGCTAATGCACCTTAGGAATTTCTTTTTAAACTTTTATTTTAGGAGAATTTATTTTAATAAGAAGGGATATTTTTCCATTCAAAGATATCTAAAAACTGAATTGACTCTCTAGAATATTTTCTCTCTCTAGGCCAAAACAGGTAGAAACAAGATCTTTTATTATTCTGAAAAGGGGATTGATTACAGTCGAAGAAACTAGACATCTTGAGGGACTGGGGAGGAATCTTACATCCTCTCCCACTTGAAAAACATGAGATGTCCTCATCTCGCAAACTCAGGGTAATCCCGCATCAGTTCGGCTTCTTTCTCCCAGGTGGCATCTTCAAAAGGATAGAATTTCCATTTGACTAACAATTCTCTCAGAATTCTGTTCCTGAGAACCTTTTCTCGAACATCAAGGATTTCTTCAGGTTGGAGTTTCATCTGCCCTTGGGTTGAAGAAGTTAAGAGTTCATCATTAAGCACATGATTTGAGCTCGGTACATACTTCTTAAGTAGGCTGATATGAAATAAATTATGTATTTTGAGATGAGGAGGCAGAAGAAGTTCATAGGTTGTCACCTACTTTCTTTGTAATTAGATATGGCCCACAGTATCTGGGGGGGATAACTTCTTGTACTTTCCAAGAGATATAGAACTTCCTTTGGGGCATACTCAAATGAAGACCATATCTGCTTCTTTGAATATTCTCCCTGACCTCTTCTTATCTGCACACTGCTTCTGTCTATCCTGGGCAGCTTTTATATCCTTGCGGATTGACTGCATCTGCTGCTCCATGTCGTCAAGCATCTGTCTGGATATCTCGACACCCTAATCAATGGGTCGGACCAAGTTAATGGTGTTAGGCAGTCTTGTCCATACAGAGCTTTGAAAGGGCTCATCCTGATACTTTGGTGATAAGAAGCATTATAGACGAATTCGATTAGGTGCAAATAGCTTATCCACTTCTTGGGTTCCCTGCCAACACACAGCATGACCGAAGTATATCTTTGATTACTTGGTCACCCTTTCTGTTTGACCATCGGTCTCGTGGTAAGCTGTGCTGCTGAGATCCAAGAAAGTTCCTACTACTGCTTTGTAGAATGCAGTATAGAATCTTGACACAAATTTGCAATCTCGGTCACTTTTTACTCTCCTCGTGTTGGGTAGGCCATGCAATTTGAAGACTTCCTTGAGGAACACTCTGTCCACATCCACTTCAGTGTAGGTTTCTTTTACTAAAATCAGATGGGCAACTTTGGTTAGTCTGTCAACTGCCACCATGAAGATGGAGTTGTAACCTGATTGCATTGAGAAGGTAGTCCAGTAATAAAATCCATACTGATACATTCCCACTTTATCTGGGGGATGTCTAATGGATGTAACTTCCCAGGCATTTTTACTCTCTCGGCTTTGACTTTCTGACATATCAGGAATTGACATACATGATTAAGTACATCCTTTTTTAGTCCAAGCCAAAAGAAGCTTTTCCTTACATATATATAGGTCTTGAAGAAACCTGGATGTCCTGCTATAAGGCTATCATGTGCTTCATTCAGAATTTGACCCTTAGTCCCCTCGTCATTGGGAATGCATAGCCTACTATTATAATACATAATTCCTTCATCTAGGCTGTACCCTTGAACTCAGTTCAACTCCTGTGAGGAGTTTTGCTTTCCTACATGAGTAGGGTAGCAATAGGGCCAAATCTATGCTGCATGATCTTCTCTCTTGCTTCATTAAGCAATGGATTTGACACCATTGTGATTGCAAGCAAGGAGGCTTTTCTGCTATGGGCATGTGCTACCATATTTTCTTTGCCTGGGTGGTACTTGATTTCAAAATCAAATTCCTGCAGGGTCTGCATCCACCTTCTTTGGTGCATGTTTAGATCCTTCTTAGTGAAGATCCACTTTAAGCTCTGATGATCTGTCTCAAAGTGAGTCTTTGACCCAATAGGTAATGTCTCCACAACTTCAAGGCATAGACTACTGAAAGTAACTCTAGGTCATGGACAGCATAATTTCTCTCATGCGTTCTAAGTTTTCGGGATTCATAGGCCACTCCATGACCTTCTTGCATGAGCACACCTCCCAGGGCAAAACCACTGCCATCAGTTACTACCTCAAAGGGGTTAGAGAGAAATTTGGCAACTTCAGAATGGGATTGGTTACCAAGGCGGTCTTCTGCTATCGTAACTGCTCTGGCTGCTGTAGATTGGGGCGGAACTCTTTCTCTTTGGTTACCCCAATTCTAGGAGGGAGTTCTGCGATTAATCTAAACAGAGGCAAATGGTTGAGCTAGAGTCCTCCTAGGATTGCCCTAATTTTGGCAAGACGGTTGACTGATATGAAGGGGTTAGTCTTTGCACTCTGGGTCCTTGACTTCCCTATCCTCTTGACATGGCAGGAGTCGGGTAGTCTTTAAGCTGGTGACTGACACCCAAAACACCTATTCTCACTTCTAAGCTCATCTCTCTAAATCCTTGAAAGAGGTGGGGCTCCTGAGAAAGTGTTCTGAAGAAAGGGTCTTTCTTCACTTCTGAATTTCCCAGTATCTTGATTCTGATTAGGGCCTTGCTGCCTCTTTGGGGATGGAAAGTTTGAAGCACTTCCCGAGGTTTGGAGCCTTTTAAAGTTTGAGGGTGCAGGCTTCGGCAGGACCTTAACAACAAATGCTTTGGCAAAGTCCTTTGCCATTCTGACAGCTTCTGCCATTGAGACTAGTTTGGCATTTTTCACTAAAGTGTCCAATGGCTCGTTCATCCCTCGAATGAATCTAGCCATGAGCTGCTCTTCATCCAAAAGTGGAGAATATTTGAGGAGAAGGGCAAATGCCTGATGGTATTCTTCAATCGTCCGGCTATCCTACTTCAGTTTCAAGAACTCATTCATTTTGGTTTCCACGAAACCCGGAGGATAGAACCTCTTCCTCAGCTAAGCTTTAAGATTTGAGCAGGTCTGGGTATTTCGGTCGAGACGGTTTATCTCGCAATGGTTCCTCCATGCGACCTTGGCTGTTTCCACAATTTTCAATATGGCGAGAGCCATCTTGCTCTTCTCGTTAACCGGTTACATCAAAATTCTCAAGGCTTTACGAACGTCCGGATCTAACTCTTCATCATCGATAAAAGGATTCGGCTGCCTACCAGGGGTCGCGTGTCTCATGTTTCAAACAAAACGATATTTTTGTCAACTTAACTTTGTTATCACATTTATGACTATTTAATTTTTGAGATTTATTTCTTAAACAAATAAATATTCCATCATAATTCTTGAAAATAAGATTTTCTCTGATAATTTTATTAACCAATATTCAAAACCACGAAAACAATTTGGAATCTTTTGCAAAACATCATTTATCAAAAGTTTTTGATATATACATAGAGCATCTCGGCTCCAAAAGTCACTACCTCAATTGTGTACGCATAAAAAGGTGATATTGTGATGGAGACATGCTATGATATACACGATTCATCACTGATAATGGTGCTATAATTCTTCTTCTAGGAATAAAGCGCCTAAAAAGTCTAAAAACACGGCAAGAAGTTCTAAAATTTCGGGGCAAATGATTATAGAGTTGTACATAATGAACAACTCCTAGCCTTATCAAGATCATGGCTTGTGAGATATTCTGTCTGAGTCTTTGTCATTGATTGGTATTAACGTGAATACTTTGCCCTCCAGAGAACCACATATGCTGATGTCGCTCTACTAGATCAGGAAAGTATAGATCCTCAAAGTGACGAGCGAGTCTTACTCTACTTTCTCTGGTTGTAGCGGAGTTGATGAGATTTTCGAAGGCAAAGGCGATCATATCCTGACTCTGGGAGAGTCCAGGAATGTTAGATAGATTTGGGGTATCCATCTAAAAATCCAGTTCAATTTATGAGTTTTAAATTTATGAAGTTCATTTCAAACATAATCTTAACAAGTGAAACATTATTTCCCAGATTTACTTTAAAATTTTAGACAATTTTTGCTGCTGTTTCGTAAGTTTACAACAACGCTCTGATACCAGCTGTGAGACCCCTCTACCCCCTCTGCGCACCAGATTCCCAGTTGCTAGCAGCGGAAGTAGCTTCCTCTTGCGTGGGGCAGGGTTTCCCACTCGGGGCCTCGCCCTCGAATGTTCGGACACGAGACTAATCTGGTGGTCATTCTGAAACCAAAAATCGAGAAAATTTCCCTTGCTCGAAAAACGAGGACAATTCCACCTTTTTGATTTTCTTAACGAATTTTCTAACGGGGTCAAGAGACTAAACTATCCTTCACCTCATTAAACCAGATAGAAGGAAAACTATCACTGACTTAATTTGAAAAAATCAACAATTTTTTTCTAACCGAAATCAGGCACAGCCGTTGATCTAATCATTTGAGAAAATCAACGCTTTTTTCCTAACCAAAGTCAGGCACAGCCATTGATCTACTCATTTAAAAATTCTTCAGGTTTTTATTTAACTATGCCAATTCTAAGCCTATTCCTATTATTTCAATTTAATTATGAAAACTCCACAGATTCCAGCCTAACCCCATCCAGCCCATGGGTTAGCCACCACCCAACCACCACTGACTCCAGCGTAACTTTATCCGGCCCATGGGTTAGCCACCACCCAACCACCACTGGAATCGGTAGAACCAGACAATTACTCACCCACCCATAATTGAATGCCTTTCTTAACTTTTGCTTTCGAATACAGATACACACACACTCCTCTTTAAAACTTTAACATATAAAATAATCCATTGACAAACAGTTATTGGTTACATATGTCATAGCTCAAAAATTCCATCCAGCCTCTTGTTTCTCAAAAAACAGTATCACTCTGGACTCTCCGTTGAGACCACTGGTCACAGGCAACGAGATCCAGTATAACAGATTTTGTCCGTCATACATATCTTCCACGACATATGCATGGGTGTCATAGGCACCGCGAGCCCATGCATCTCCTAGTCATAACCCCTTACAGTCTGCTCAACCCACGCAGAATCCTGGGATAAAGATCCCTTCTACAAGAAGAACACATAGAACTCATTATCAGAGAATAATTCATTCAGAACATATCATTCATATCCTTAACACAATAATGGTCCATCATACCGAAAATTTCATCTGAACATTCCTCCATGAGAATTTCAGTTATGCAGGTTCTCAATTTGTCATCCCTTAATTAGATCCACTAGGTCAAAGGTTAATAGCAGCAATCTGTTAGCACAATCTAGTAATCTCATAGTGATTTGCTGAAGTCATAATCATCAATCCAATTACTAACATTATCAATGGGATTTGTCCCATTCACCCTCCTTCTGGCTTTGTTCAACTTATCTTCAACGAGAATTTAGAAATCATCATCTTTCAATCGGAATCCAAATCAACTCATCAATTCTCAACCAGAATTCTAAAATCATATCAACCAGCATCGTTCAATCAGAATCCAAATCAGCTCATCAATTCTCAACCAGAATTCTTTCATCTTCAACTTATCTTCCTTCAACGAGAATTTAGAAATCATCATCTTTCAATCAACTCATCAATTCCCAACCAGAATTCTAAAATCATATCAACCAGCATTCAAATTCATCATCTCGATAGCATTTTTACTTATAATTTCAAGGTCTTATATATACTCGTATATATTGCCAGAGTAAAGAGCTGTAGTTATACTCACGGTATATACAAGTAGTCATGGTCATTGGAGTTATAAGTAAATACCATCATATCTAGGCCTCAAGCAAGTCGTCAGGGATTCCATACAATTGCGGTACTTCCATCTGAAGACCCAATTTCCAATTTATGAATCTTGATTTTGAATATCAATTTGTATGAATTTCATTACACAAATACAATCTTTTCCTGGTACTTCATAAATTTTTGACTTTCTGGCTTCTTGGTTGTTCCACTTTAGCCAATTCACTCTAATACCAACTGAAAGATCCCTGCCCCCTCCGCGCAATGAATTTCAGGGGTGCTAGTAGCGGAAGCAGCACTTCTTGCGCATGGTAGAGCCTCTCACTCGTCGCGGCCTCGCCTACTCTACGGATATCCCGACAAGAGACTAATTCCTTGGTTCTTCCAAAATCGAACCCAAAAAAACTTCCCTCGCCAGCAAACATAGGCGACTCCTCTAGGATAATTTTATTCTAACGTAGTCAAGGTCATCACCAACCAAACTGATTTGACTGAACCCGTAAGTCTCATGGTCAGATCAAGGAAAAGACTTGCACTTGGATCAGAGAGTCCAATGCATTTTTCCTCATCAACTGGCATAACCATTGATTCTTTTCCATAGAACAAGGGTTATCCAGGATTTACTTCAACTATCGTAACTTATCAGAATTGAGTCTCATTTTAGGGATCTATTAGTCCAGCCTAACCCCATCCAATCCGATGGGTTAACCAACCGCCCAACCACTGTAGTGATAGGATCCATTTAGGAATTTGGTTATGTTTTCCCTGGGTACTAGGAAAAAGAGTTCCCACGCCCCCTAGCTGGTGCTTCAAGCAAACTTCAAGTTAGTCACACCACTTACACACTCAATCTGAAATTGCCTGTTTCACAGATTCAACTGTCTTTAAAATAATCTTTTAATGAAACCATAGTATCACTGATCATAATCCTCTAAAATATCCGATTGAATTCTAATTTTCAATCATTCCTTCGTCGATGTACGTATGGCATTATTGGCAACCAGAACGCTCACCACTTGTTCGAGGGGTGTTTTCAATAGTTCCTAGCTCATAGTACCTGTTGAGGACCAGCAAGGAAAATCAACCAGATCCATGCCCGATTTCAAAAAACAACTCTAACATCTTGTTCCATTTTCTTTCTCGATGCACGTGTGTGTATCTTCGGCGACTCATAGCCCGAACACCATATGGTCAGCACCCTCTAGGAATCACCTAGCACTTCACTCATAGAAAAGAATAAGACTTTGTAATACAATTATGATTGAAGAACTATCCTTAAACTTAAATCCAAAGTATGGAATCAAATCATTAATTTACCATAATTTTATTAACATAAAAGCATAAAAATGCTATTTTCTTAACCTCTACCTTAACAAGCTTAGAGTTTGGTTTTGAATTAATAATAATGAGAAGTATTATTTTTCTAAAGAATTAGCCGTAGGAATGACTATTCTTTTGGGAGAGAGAGATATACATAAAAAGCATTCAAAATAAGCATAAATATTAACTTTTTTGTGATTAATCATTAAAGTTCTTAGAGAAAGCTTGATTTTCATTAAAAATAACTAATTAGAAACTTCTCAAGCTTAAGAGGGGTTGAGAAGTGAAATCATTTGAGAATACGCAACAAAAACCCTAAAATTCCTTCTTACCTCTAGGTTTGGCTTGCTTCTTTATCTAGAAGTGAAGCCCCCAACCAATCAATTGGTTTAGTGAGTTGAGAAGAAAGCTCCAAGAGTTGTTGAAGAGAGAGAGAAGCTCCAAGATCTCCAAAAGTAGAGGATTTTAAAGAGATCATAGAAAATATAATTATTTTAATGTAATACTAGCATGGTATAGTTTACATATTTTTTACAAAAGACTAAGGATCTATTTATAGGTGAGGGAGGCCACTAACCAAGTCCAACTGGGTTCTAGAATTTTCCAAGTTTAGTTTGACTCAATTTGGACAAGATTTGGACCAGTTTGGCTCCCTTTTGATCCAGTTTGATCCACGAGATAGGAGAGATAAAAATATCATATTTTTTTTGAATTAAAAACCCTTCCACATGTGTGAAATAGGTGCCTACCTCAATAGTCCCCCTCTCCTTACCAAGGTTTTAAAAATGCATCATTATTCTAAAATATCTCATTTTTTTAGTAATATCTCTTAATTTTTAACTAATAAACCTTGTACTCAGTCAACTCTTCATCTTATGTGAGCATTTACTCATTTTTGGGTATTTTCTTTTATTCTTTGGATTTATCTCATCCCAACACTTGGATTAGTCCTATTGGCCCATAGGAACCTTAATTGGACCATAATCCAAAAATTTATGAAAATGTAGACCCTTAGGTTAAGGTCCTTTATACACATTTTTAATTAATTTCAAATGCACCTTGGAAAGTTCATTTTGAATTTTTGTTTCAAAGAAATCCATTTTAGACACTAGGAGGATTTTTATATCCAAAGATATCTTAATTTTGGATTATCTCTCTCTAGACCTTTTCTCTCTCTAGGCCAAAACAGGGCAAAATAAGATCTTTCTTTTATTTCAGAGAGGGGAATAATTACAAGAACATAAGGGGAGGTTCTTACACCTTTACACCTCAAAAGCTGGAGGGAGGAATCTTACATTCTTGTAGTCTAAAATTTTTCTCATTAAGGAGCAATTACAAAATCAGACATGGCAACAATACAGGGTTCGCTGGGGATCACACAAGCACTGAACCCAATGGCTAACATCTTCAAGCCATTGAGATATATGCCACAAATGCACCTCCCAATGCCATTGGTCATGCACCTATAACAGACGTTTCATTGGGTTTCACACCCCCTGTCACTTCGATCCCCATCGGGCTTTGGTCTCTTACCTAACATCTCCAAAAATCCTATAGGTACCAACCCTTTCCTCGATACCCACACCTTGGAGACATACTGACTAGTCTAGGAAGGGGGGTAGCCCAAGGACTTAATGAATCTCTTCCCAACAAGAGCACTCACATACAGTCTCAGTGACATACAGAAATACAGTCGTACATATTTCCAAAATGATGAGCAAATACGACGAAACAACATATCTTGTTCAATTCATACAAATGTTTGTGCTGCAAATTTTACATGGTATTAGAGCCTAGCCTAGAATCCATCAATTTGTGAGCCCATTATCTTGCTAATCACTTGGCTAATTAGGATTAGTAGATAATTAAGATTTTTACCTCTTCTCAACTAGCTCTTTGCACCCCCAGCCAGTGGAGGGGCTTGATCTCCCTCCAAGAGCAACATTAGGGCAAGTACTTCTAGGCAAGCATAGCCAGCCTCCCCACAATCCAGCCCATTCAAACAAAATCGCAAATCGCCAAGCGTAGCTGCCAATTTTTGCTAAATTGCTGGCGCCACTTTTTTGAAGGAGAAATGAGATGTCTACTGCTCTAGATAAAATTTCTCTAATCCCTCTTGGTCCTAGGGGTTTTCAAGGGTTCTCTATAAGCTCGTAAAGACATATTTTGATTTGATCAAGTCTACAGTGAGATCCAAGCTCTTCATCAAATCTGCACAAGTGACTTTGGTAAAACACAGATTAAGCATTCAATGTTTGGTTAAATCTTGTGTTTCTTGGCTTAATCCTCTACTAGACTAATTGCTATTGATGGCCTTGAAAGGATTTGAGCTTATTTGAACTCTAAGGCCTCAAATCTGGACTCCCCACATACTCTTTTTTTTACACACAAAATAGAGGATTAATTTGCTAATCAATGATTAATCAATACTAATCACTATATTTTGGTGCAATTGAGGATTCAAATCAACCATTGGGTATCTGATACAGATCCGTATAACTTCATATTGCAATTCAAAGACGGTTTGATACTCCAACCATTCCGTACAAATTTGTTACCCTTGGTTTAATGTAATTTATGGTAAAATTATGCTGATAAATCTATTGTAATCATCACCTAAACACCAGATTGAGTTGTAAAAGGGTAGACACTGCCCTTGAATCTTGCAATTAGATCAAAAGGTAAGACCCCCTTCACATCATCATGAGTACGGCACAAGAGATAGCCAAATTTAATGGGGAGGAGAAGTTTTACTCATGGTAGACAAAAACCATGTATCTGCTCATGAGGAAAAATCTGTGGGGGCTAGTAGAGGGAAGAGATGAATGCCTAGAGGTGAGAGGGAAAAATGAGTGGAAGAGCAGGAATGAGAAAGCATTGGGACTTATCGCACTCAGTTTAAATGATGAAATCATTCATCACATCACACGGATACAATGGGCAAAAAATGCATGGGATGAACTCAATAAATTATTTGGCACTCAAGCAAAAAATTCAAAGATAAATCTGTTAATGAAATTCTACAAATTGGATATGAAGGAAAGTGAGCCTTTAATCACACACTTGAACAAATATAAAAGCATTAAGCAATAACTGGCAGCATGGATTTAATATTCACATGATCACAAGATTTTTTGTGATAATAACACATGTGAACAAGTTATTCACATGTTCTCATGTTACCGTTCACAAAATAATAGGTCACTTGCCATTTGGGAACCCCTTAAAAGCTTGGCTACACATGGGAATAAGCTATTCACATGTTCTCATGTTACCATCTTCACATAATAGCAGGTCACAGTGGCCACCTAAGAAGATTTTTTATGCCCGACAAAGATAATTTTTTTAGGCCCTTGTGAAAGCTTTGTGAATATAACATGTGATCACAAGATTTTTTGTGTTATTAACATGTTCACATGTTCTCGTTTACGTCAGTGAAATCCCGGACTGGCAGAAGGTAGAAGATGATGAGGCACTAGTAGTGCTTCTGAAGAGAGTGGACAAAGGTGAATATGAAAACATTGTAGCAACATTAAAGAATGTACTTGAATTGAAGCTACACGAGATAGAAGAAGCTCTACTAGAGAAAGAGACCAGAGGCAAAGAGAAGAAATGGCTGGACTCAATAGCAGGAGAAGAAAAAGCATTCTTCACTCGAGGAGGATTCTCTCGAGGACGAGGACAAGGAAGAGGCAGATTAGGAGGAAGGACCTTCACTTGCCACAACTGTGGAAAGCTAGGACACATGGCAAGAGACTGCTACAGCAAACCCAATGGGGAGAAGGAACGACATCGAAAAACTTCATGGAGGCTCCTAAGGAAGTGGAGTTAGATCATCTTTTTCGAGAAAGAGAGAGAGAGAGAGAGAGAGAGAGAGAGAGAAACCCCACAACCCAATGTAACCTACCCCAACAAAGTAAAACCACCTCTGAGCTACCACTTATTATGTAGGCCATGTGGTAGATGTATGTGTGAGCACTTTAGTCAAGGTCACGGCGGGCACTTGTAGTAGCCTTGGACACATAGAGAGAGAGAGAGTGTCAAGGACTATGAGTTTAGGGACTTGAGGCACTAGTCACGAACTATCAAGTAAGAGGGAAACTTGGCATAGGGTCCATGTGTGCTAGGAGTATTCACTTGAGGGGAGGTGTTGAAATATACAAGTGAATAGGGTGTGTGCGGGAACAAGCCCTTCGCAAGAGGTTGCAAAAGAGAATCTGTAAATGTGAGAGAACCTGTGAAAAGGTGAGAAGTATCTATTGGGAGAGAATAAAGGGTAGCATGAGGAGATTTAGGAGGTGTGGAGATATTCTGGGAGAGGTGGAGAGAATCAAGCAAAAGAGGTGGAGTGAATCAAGGAGAAATAAGTGGGATTGGATGCTTGGATGTAAAACTCCATAAATTGAGGCAATGTCCTAATGAGAATTTGCTAGTTTTTGATTATCCATGCCTACATTAAGCTATCGGTTGCTCACTAATGACATCTTAATTATCATCTAATCTCTTTGTTAATTATGTTGATTATAGAACTTGATCCACCATAGCTCATCACATTACTGTAAATTTAACAAGGAGTCCATATGGGGAGTAGGGTATGAGGTTGTGTGGCAATTGAGGGCCTTATAAGCAATGTAAACCATTGTCCAGTTGTGCCTGTCCAGGTTGGTAAGGGCAGTAATAGATTTGGAAGAGGCATAGGGGTACAGAAAGAGGCCAGTAGAAATGGTAAGTTTGATGGAGGCATCAGTGTTGGTGTGGCATACCCATACTGCAAGAGGTTGGCCCAATTGGAGAGGTTGGCAGTGAGAGGATAAAAGAGGATGGTGGGGTTATCAAAGGAAAGTTCTCTCCCCTGAACCGCTTGACTCCCGCCTAGTCCTACAGGTGTCCTGACACTACTCCCCCCTTTTGGAAGAGTTTTTGTCCTAAAAACAAAAGGTAGGAAATCTATTCTTGAGATTACTAATGTCCTCCCAAGTTGAACCTTCTTCCAGTCTATCATTCCACTTAACTAGACATTGTTGTCTAATTCTATGACAAGTTCACTTATCTTGAAAGCTCATGTGGTAATATTGGAGGCTCAATTAAATCTATAAGAACACGTGTGTGGATGACTTCGTCAGTCCATTTCCTCCCAAGTTGAACCTTCTTCCAGTCTATCATTCCACTTAACTAGACAATGTCCTCCCAAGTTGAACCTTCTTCCAGTCTATCATTCCACTTAACTAGACATTGTTGTCTAATTCTATGACAAGTTCACTTATCTTGAAAATCCAAGATGTGCTCTAGCTCATGTGGTAACATTGGAGGCTCAATTGAATCTATAAGAACACGTGTGTGGATGACTTCGTCAGTCCATTTCCTAGGGAACTTGAAGACACCGCCACAAACACTATGGTTGGGGGAGAAGGGAGCGTGGACCCTCTCAGGGAAGTATACCCGCCAAGGATGAGTTGACCTCACTCGCTAGACATGCAAGACCTAGGCTCTACAATGTCTACCGTGCTCTCTGACCACCACCTAGGACCGTAGTACCCCTACAAGCCTCTCACTCACACCACACACACTACTCACACCTCACTCACCTCGCGCACATAAAGAGATAGACAAAACACCACATAGAGCACAACACTACAATCACAATACCATAAAGGAATGATACAAGGAGACTCCGCTCCGATAGAAGGATTGTGCTAGAGCTCTAGGTGATACACTAGAGAGTGTCCTCTCCTGTGAGTATGTCCACGACTCTCTGTATGCTCCGAGAGAGTGATCCCCTTAACTCCTCCTTATGTGAGATCCCTGTTCCCACCGAGCAACGGATTCGGGGTACTAGCAGCGGAAGTAGCACTTCTCGCGCGGGACAGGGGTCCCACACTCGGGGCCTCGCCCACGGATATCCGGACAAGAGACTAATCCGTCGGTTTGTCCAAAACCGAAACCGGAAAAACTTCCTTTACCCGGAAAGCACGGGCGATTCCACCAGGATAACTCTTTACTCTAACGTAGTCAAGATCATTACTGATCAAACTGATCTGACTGCACCTTTAACGGTACTTGGTCAAATCAAGGAAGAACTTGCACTTGGATCATTGGGATCAACGCTTTTTTCCCCATCAAGAGGCACAGCCGTTGATTTCTATCCATAGAACAATTTCTATCCGGATTTACTTCATCTATCGTAATAATAGAAATTAAATCTTGATTTACGGATCCATCAGTCCAGCCTAACCCCATCCGATCCCATGGGTTAGCCAACCGCCCAACCACTGTAGTGATGGGATCCAATTTGGAATTTGGTTAGGTTTTGTCCCGGGTGCCAAGGAAAAGAGTTCCAAGGCCCCCTAGCCGGAAGTTCATGCAAACATAAAACTAGTCATACCACTTACACACCCAATATAAAATTGCCTTTTTCTTAGCATCAACTAGCTTTAAAACAATCCTTTAATAAAACCATTATGTCACTGATGACAAACCTCAAAGTCTCTGGTTGAATCCTTATTTCCAGTCATTCTTTCATCAGTATACTTATGGCATCATTGGCAACCAGAACGCTCACCACCTGTTCTCTCAGGGGCCTTTTCCATGGTTCCTAGCTCATAGTAACCGGCAATATATTCATATAATAGAATGGAGTCTCCGTGGAAGATCAGCAAGATCAACCCACAGATCCATATAAAAGAGCCATGGACTCATCTGTTGAGGACCAGCAAGGTCAATCAACCAGATCCATGCCCGGTTTCAGAAAACAACTCTTACTCCTTATTCCAATATCTTCCACGACGCACGTGTGGGTATCTTCGGCGACCCAGAGCCCGAGCACCGTATGGTCAGCACCCTCTAGGATCCTTCGCAGGTGACCTAGCGCTTCACTCATAGGCCGCTTCCTTGGTCCCTCATCCACCGTACCGGAAGCTCACCATTTAAATCGAGCCGAGGCTGGTCAAGACCTCGATCGACCTTGCTACGCGAGACGTCCTCCATTGACTCTCCGTCAGCAGTTGCAACTTTATAAGTTCAGTCTTCATGACCTTAATCCTCAAGACGGTCAAAATGCTTCTCCAGCATTCTTGACATAAAACAGTCATTTACAAACAGTCACAAATACAGTTTCTATAACGAACTCTTGTCTTCCCATATTATCCACTCTCGGACCATATTACTTATTCCACATTCCATCGTTCTCATCCATTCACTCATATAGACTACATTATCTCACATACTTCTTCATATTCATTATTCTACATACATATCCATGTTCGTACGTCCACATCATACATCCAATTTCACATTCATACATACGCATCTACATGCATACATCCACATCTACATTCATACATCCATACCTCCATTTCCACATCCACACATCCACATCCACACATCCACATTCATATTCATACATCCACATTCACATGCATACATCCATTTTCACATCCTCATTCATACATCCACATTCACATACATACATCCACATCCGTATCTACATCCATACATTCACATCCACCTCTTCATTCACAATCACATCCATACATCCACATCTACATACATACATCCACATCTGTATCTACATCCATACATTCACATCCACCTCTTCATTCACAATCACATCCATACATCCACATCTACATACATACATCCACATCTACATACATACATCCATACATCCACATCTATATACATACGTCCATTTTTACATCCTCATTCATACATACACATCCACATACATACATACACATCCGTATCTACATCCATACATCCACATCCACATCAACATTCACATTCATACATATACATCTACATGTATACATCCACATCACATTCATACAACCATATTACATCCATTCTCGTCCTAACACATCCCATATACATCTTAACACATCCTAACTCATCTTAACACATTCTATCACATCTCATACACATCTTATCACATCTTTTTACATCTCATACACCTCTTATCACATCCTATCACTTTCCATACGCATCTTATCAAATCTTATCACATCTCATACACATCTTATCACATCTTTTTACATCTCATACACCTCTTATCACATCCTATCACTTTCCATATACATCTTATCAATTCTTACAACATCTCATACACCTCTTATCACATCCTATCACTTTCCATATGCATCTTATCAATTCTTATCACATCTCATACACCTCTTATCACATCTTATCACTTTTCATATCTTTTTTTTTTAAAAGAGAATTCTTATATTTGATATAAGATTTCTCTACACATTTATTTATACATAAATTCCATTTAAGGAGACTAACACTTTCGAAATTAAAATCAATCTTTTATGCATCTTCTTATGCATAATTTCAATTTGGTAGAGAATTACACTTTTAGAATAAAAGAATTTATATCTTTTTTTTAAAAAAAAAGAGAATTCTTATATTTGATATAAGATTTCTCTACACATTTATTTATACATAAATTCCATTTAAGGAGACTAACACTTTCTAAATTAAAATCAATCTTTTATGCATCTTCTTATGCATAATTTCAATTTGGTAGAGAATTACACTTTTAGAATAAAAGAATTTCTCTTATGCTTCTAAGTTAAGCATAAAATCCATTTATGAGGAAAATCACACTTTTAGTATAAAAAGAATATCTTTTATGCATACCTATATGCATGAAATCCAATATGATAAAAGTAACACTTTTGATATAAAAATTTTTCCTTTATGCATACTTCTATGCATGTAAATTAAAAATGATAAAAGTAACACTTTTGATATATAAAAAAATTTCTTTTATGCATACTTCTATGCATGAAAATTAAAAATGATAAAAGTAACACTTTTGATATAAAAATTTTTCTTTTATGTATACTTCTATGCATGAAAATTAAAAATGATAAAAGTAACACTTTTGATATAAAAATTTTCTTTTATGCATACTTCTATGCATGAAAATTAAAAATGATAAAAGTAACACTTTTGATATAAAAATTTTTCCTTTATGCATACTTCTATGCATGAAAATTAAAAATGATAAAAGTAACACTTTTGATATAAAAATTTTTCCTTTATGCATACTTCTATGCATGAAAATTAAAAATGATAAAAATAACACTTTTGATATAAAAACTTATCCACTATGCATACTTCTATGCATGAAATAAAAATGGTAAAAATAACACTTTTGATATAAAAATTTATCCATTATGCATACTTCTATGCATGAAATAAAAATGGTAAAAATAACACTTTTGATATAAAAATTTATCCATTATGCATACTTCTATGCATGAAATAAAAATGGTAAAAATAACACTTTTGATATAAAAATTTATCCATTATGCATACTTCTATGCATGAAATAAAAATGGTAAAAATAACACTTTTGAAATAAAAACTTATCCTTTATGCATGATATTAAAATTCAATTTCTCCATGATTGTAATGAAATTCTTTCAATTAATCTAGGATGATAATTCCTAGAATATGTTAGGAAGTCCTCTTTTTATGCTTTGAATGAGATTATTTTATGCATAATTTTTATAAAAATTTTGCCATAGCTCCGCTGCTATGACTGATAAATCTCAATTTTTCTAAGGGATAATGCTTATCATTAAGGAAATAATTAAAATGATCTCTAATTAGATTATTAATCCATAATGGATTGAATCATTAATATACATAAACTAAAAGCATAGAAAAAAGCCATTAATTTGGCCTCAAGCATAGCTTAATCTTGGGTTAAGGAAAAGCTTTATGAAAAGCTTGATTTGGATTGAGAATGGGTCATGAGTATGACCATTTCTTGAGTGAGAGAGAGAATTTACATAAAAATCATTAGAATTTAAACATAAATGAAAATTAACTTCAATAGCATTATGTAACTCTTCACTACTATTCAAACTTCAATAGCATTTAAAAAAAACCATACCAATTAAACTTCTCAAGCTTGAGAGGGGTTGAGAAGAGAGAAACATTGAGAAATTATAGAAAGATCAATATTCACTAATTACCTTACAACTTGCTTGATTCTTTGTTCACGGTAGAGGCCCCCAACCAATCAATTGGTTAAGTATGTTGATGGAGCCACTAATGGGGATTGAAGAAAGAGGGAAGCTCCAAAAACTAGTGAATTATTAAATGAATTCACAGTTCTTGGCTTAGGTGGAGTAGAGTAACGATGCATAAACACTATCTATTTTTCAACAAGGGGGAGGCTTCTATTTATAGGAAAAATTGAGCTCCTAACCAAACAAACTGATTCTAGAATTTTCTAAATCAGTTTGGTCAATATTTGACCATTTTTAGGTCAGTTAAGTTAACTTTTTGGAACTAGACTTGAATGAGGAGAGAGGAGAGATGAAATATCTCAATTTTTATGAGTTTAAAACTCATTCAAGCATGTGAAATATGCACCTTCTTTAAAGAACTCCCCTTCCTTACTTATGTGTCATAATGGAATCATTTTAATATTGCTCATAGTTTTTTTACTAATAAACCTTGTACATTTTCAACTCTTCATCTTATGTGAAATATGCACCTCCTTTAAAGAATTCCCCTTCCTTACATATGTGTCATAATGGAATCATTTTAATATTGCTCATAGTTTTTTACTAATAAACCTTGTACATTTTCAACTCTTCATCTTATGTGAAATATGCACCTCCTTTAAAGAATTCCCCTTCCTTACATATGTGTCATAATGGAATCATTTTAATATTGCTCATAGTTTTTTACTAATAAACCTTGTACATTTTCAACTCTTCATCTTATGTGAAATATGCACCTCCTTCAAAGAATTCCCCTTCCTTACATATGTGTCATAATGGCATCATTTTAATATTGCTCATAGTTTTTTACTAATAAACCTTGTACATTTTCAACTCTTCATCTTATGTGAGCATTTACTCATTTTTGGATACCCAAAATATCTCATATTTTTAATATTGCTCATAGTTTTTTTACTAATAAACCTTGTACATTTTCAACTCTTCACCTTATGTGAGCATTTACTCATTTTTGGGTATCTTCTTTTTACAAATTTGGATTTATCTCTTCCCTACACATGGATTGATGCTATTGGCCCATAGGAACCTTAATTGGACCATAGTCTAAAGATTTCTGAAAATCTAGACCCTTAGACTAAGGTTCTTTATACCTATTTCCAATTAATTCCAATTGCACATTGGAAAATTCTTTTTGAATTTCTGTTTCAGGGGAACTCATCTGAATTATAAGAGATATTTTTCTATCCAAAAATATTCAAAATCTGAATATTCTCTCTCTAGAATAATTTTTCTCTCTCTAGGCTAAAATAGTTAGCAACAGGGTCTTTATATTTCTGAAGAGGGTTGATTACAGGGGAAGATACTAGACATCAAAAAGGGATTGGGGGAGGAATCTTACACCTTAGGTGTCCATTTCCTAGGGAACTTGAAGACATCTGGCAAGCAGGCTACTAGGCATACTTCACACAATGATCCTTCCAAGAGGCAAACCTTCTAGAGAGATACAAAATAAATAAAAATGAATTAACTAGGCTCCTGGGAAACTTCATCTAGCGAGCTTTATAAAAAAATGATTGAACAGGGAGCTCCTAGGCACTTCATCCAGCAAGCTATTTCTGCGAGCTCCTAGGCACTTCATCCAGCAAGCTATCACTAACTATATTACCACTGTCATCCCCCGGGCAAAGCATCCGCCGACAGAAAGTTACCTCAACAAAAGCACAAAAACCAATCTGGGTTCTTCTACAGATGTAGCCGTCTAGCTCTATTGCACACGTGCAACTATGTTGCATGCTTAATGATTGTACTCTAGCTAAGCGCTGCTACAACAACTTAGAGCTATGCTCTCTAATGGCCACCCCCAACCTCTTCTCTTTGCTTTGAGGAAATCCACCAAGCACTACATCGACGGCCTTTGCTGTGCTTGAGAATGGCCATTGCCCGCTCTGCTCTCTGGTGACTAGCTATGTCGTGCTTTGATGTGCTCTACGACATCCACCACCAAGCTTGGGTTGCTGTGTTCTCTTGATGACCCATGGGCTCTACTCTCTGCTACATAATGTGATAACTTATGCTCCTCTTCTCTTGGGGATGGCCACATGCTGCACTCAAAGTCCATGCCTGTTGTGCTTGACGGCCACCCCACAGCCACCTTTCTCTTATGGGATAGCATCCACAAACAACAAGGGCTACCAGGAGTGGTCGGTGAGGGGGGTGTGGGGAGCGGGTAAGAGTGAAGCAAGGGGAGGGCCGTGAGGTGGATACTCATTTCCATGTTCCTCTCTTCTTCCAACTAGAAATAAAAATCTCTTCAATTGTTGAAAGATACATCAAACCAACAGTGACTTTTGCTGATGTATATGTGGCTAAGAAGAGTCACAATTGTAATCCACAATGTACCCCAAAGGGAGCCTTAAAAGCTACATTGGATACAAGCATAATATGGGATCTCCACATAGTATCAAAATTTAGCCATAATCCACAAACAACCATTGGTGCATGCAACAGAATCTCCAGACAAAGGACTTAGTTGCTTTGAGCAGTATTGGAAGAGCCAAAAGCCCTTCAGCACCCCGCACCTTCCCACCAGTGGTGCAAGAACGAAGAACGAAAAGAGCGGCCAGAGTGAATTGCCCAAATGGCTGCAGCATTTTGATTGCAATGGTGGGGGGGCGCGGTCAGTGGGGCATGGGGAGTGAGAGCAAGAGAGGTCGGTGGACGGTGAGGAAGAGGGGGGTGGTAGGGTCGCAAGAGAGAAGGGGGCAGGTGAGTGAGAACAAGGGAAGGGGGGTGGGTGAGTTTGGGAGTTGACGGTGAGGGGGGAAAGGGGGTTGGCTGGTGGGGTGGGGAGAGAGAGGAGTGGGCTTGGTCGGGGAGGGGGGAGGCTCAGGTCAGGAGAGAGAGAGAGAAAGAATGAGAATGAGGAGAAGGGATTGGTCGGTGGGGGAAAGAGATAAGGGGGTGACGGTGAGGTGACGAGGGGGACTGCACGCACAGGGGGGGCCGGTGACTTGTGGTCGCTGCATGAGAGATAGAGGGGGTGGGTAAATGAGAGAGGGACAAGGGATGACGGTGAGGAGAGGGAAGGGACGAGTGGGGTCAGCGAGAGCGAAAGAGGGGGGGTGATAGTGTCCCTCATGAGAGATCAAGGATCCTCATTATTGAAGCTAGGAATTATTGGGAAAAGGGTCTTTGGAACCGATCTCAAATTGGAATCCCACTTGCATTGGAAACTTTGTTTTTCATTCAAAGGATTGTTTTATGCCAGAATGCTAGAGAAAGCATTTGGCTTATGTTTTTCTAAAGGAGGTTCATTGGAACAGCTGGCGGGGAGTCGTCAAGGGACGTCGCCCGTGGCAAAGCCTGCCGAGATCTTGACCAGCCTCGGTACGGTAAAAATGGTGCGCTTCTGGTATGATGGGCGAGGGCCGACAAAGCGGTCCCCTGAGTGAAGTGCTAGGACACCTAAGGAGGATCCTAGAGGGTTCTGACCAGGTGATGCACGGGCTCGCGGTTGCTAGGACACCTAGGCGTACATCGAGGAAGATATTTGATGGACAAAAAGGAAATGTTTTTGGGAACAAAAAATTGATACTGGATCTCGTTGGTTGGCCAGCTGGTCTTCAACGGAGAGTTAAGATGATGCATTTTTGTAATACAATGGACTTGGAATTTTGGAAAACGATGATCGAAAATATTATGATTTTATTCAAGGATTGTCTTAAAGCCAGTCGAATCTGTTATAAATGGCAATTTCATATTGGGTGTGTATGTGGTGTGCCTATTTGATTTTTATATAAGTCGCCGGCTAGGGAGCCTAGGAACTCTTTTCCTCGTGGTACCCGGGCAATTTCATATTGGGTGTGTATGTGGTGTGCCTATTTGATTTTTATATAAATCGCCGGCTAGGGAGCCTGGGAACTCTTTTCCTCGTGGTACCCGGGCAAACAGGTAATCAAAGTTTTATAAAGGAATCCCACCAATTCAGTGGTCGGGTGGTTGGCTAAGCCATGGGCCGGATGGGGTGCTGGATTGGAGGATTCCTGAGAAACAACTAGATATGATTAGTTACGTTAATCAGTTTAAATCCTAAGAAGACCTTTGTTTGTGGGAAGGGATCATCAGCTGTGCCTCGAAAATGAGGAAAAGAGCGGTGATTCCATGGACCAAGTGCAAGTCTCTTCTTGATCTAACCTCAGGCTTGGTCAGATCAGTTTAATTTAGTTAAGACTTGACTCGTTAGAGTAATCTCCTAGTTAAAAGATTATTCACCTTCCTGGCGGAATCGCCCATGTTTTCGGCGGGTGAGGGGAGTCTTCTGGGCCTCGGAGGGACCACCCCCCGGGGCTAGCATCTCGTCCAAGACATCCGCGAGCGAGGCCCGGAGTGTGCAGGACCCTCGCCCCACGCGGGAGGCCGCCGACGCCGCTTCCGTCTCGCTGCGGGGCAAGATTCCCAGAGCGGGCAGGCAAGGACATCACAGCTGGTATTAGAGCCATTGTTGAAAGCTAATAAGGATAAACAAATTCTTATCAAAAATTGATAATAAAAACTCAGAAAAAACATTTTTCATAATGTATTTTCATTCTGTAAGCTTCTTTAATGAAGAATTTTTAATCAAAGAAATTGTTTTTATAGATGGAAGTTCTCTATTTATCTGGTATTCCCGACCTCACCCAGTCTCAAGATATGATTGCGTTCACCTTCGAGCATCTCATCTCTTTTGCTTCAACTCGAACTAGCCGAGCAAGACTCGCACACCATTTCGAGGATTTATATTTTCCTGACCCAGCGGAGAGACGACAGCATAAGTGCTTTGCAGGGCAGTATGTCCATGCCTCTTGCGATCGGCATGCAATGCTGAGGCGCAGAACCTCTCATTGGCAATGATTCTATTTAAGCTTAAAATGGTGCATGGTGTCATTCTATATCATTCAATGCCTCCGAATTTGAGACTTTCATGCCAAGTCTACAGACTCCTTAGTTGCTTTATTCCTAAGGACAAGATAATAGCTCCCTTGTCAGTAAGTGAACGTTTGTATTAGGGCATGGCTATGGCATCTCCCGAGGAGATTTTGAATTGTGGAGCTGAGCTGCTCCAGTACCATCGTCTTATGCATCTCCCGAGGAGATTTTGAATTCTGGAGCCGAGCTGCTCTATGTACATATTGCCACTCTTATAAAAATCAAGAAATGTATTCTGGAGAAAAATTCCCTATTGTATAAGTGATTGTTTATGGATGAACTGTTAAAGAAAAATATGTTATCAGACATATGTCATAGATCTCCAATAAGATCATTGTCTTGTTTAAGAAATTGTTTTTCGAACCTCTTAAGTCTTAGAATCTCATGGACGATATCAAAATAAAAATTTAATAATATATTATTTTTGGCAGAATCATGAGACGAGGAAACCGTGGCAGTTAGCCAGACCCTCTCCCTGAAGATGATGAGCTTGACCCTAATGTTCGCAAGGCTCTTCATAGGACTCACCCACCAGGACCCTTCAAAGGAGAAGGGGAGAACCTGGGCGAGGCTGTGGAGAAATGGGTGGAAGCCATGGAAGAATATTTTGACGTCACAGGCTACAATGAGCGGAGCAAAATGGCTCTTGCCAGACTGAAAATAGTGGAAACAGCCAGGGTGGCATGGAGGAACCACTGTGACACCAACCGTCTGGACAGAAATACTCAGTTCTGGACCGACCTTAAAACCTATTTGAGAAAGAGATTTTGTTCCCCTGGATTTTTGCAAACCAAAATGGATGAATTCTTAGAGCTAAAGCAGGGGAGAAAAACCACCGAGGAATATCACCAGGCCTTTGCTCTTCTACTCAAATATTCACCACCTCTAGATGAAGAGCAACTTATGGCCAGGTTCATTCGGGGAATGAATGAACCCTTGGAGACAGTGGTCAAAAATGCCAAGCTAGTGTCCATGGCAGAAGCTGTCAGAATGGTGGACTTTGCCAAAGCCTTCATCGTAAAAGTCCCGCCAAAGCCAGCTCCCTCATCCTTCAAGAGATTTCAGACACTGGGAAGTTCTTCCAACTTTCTGCCTCCAAAGAGACACCAAGGTCCTAACCACAATGTGGAGACAGGAAGCTTCAGAAATGAAGGAAGACCTGTGAAAAGATGCTGGGGGGAAGAGAGCTTGAGCTCTTGCAAGCACACACACACACTCACAAAACCCTAATAGAGAACACACAAGGTGAGAGGCTGAAATCTGCTTCTTCTCTACTCAACACTCAACACACCATATACAAGAATAAGAGTACACACAATATGAAAGGTACTCAACCAAATACATACACGGATTCTCTATAGTGTGAACCCGACTAGATGAGCTGGCGCTATAACTATGCCAGTCTCTAGAATGGCTGTTGTGAGGTGAAAAAAAGAAGAAAGAACCTGCCTCTATAGCTCTTCCACCTCCCAAACTTGGAAACACTCACACGAACGGGGCACCACCAGCCA
Organism: Cibotium barometz; assembly: GCF_041138505.1. Taxonomy (NCBI): domain Eukaryota; kingdom Viridiplantae; phylum Streptophyta; class Polypodiopsida; order Cyatheales; family Cibotiaceae; genus Cibotium; species Cibotium barometz. Next base: position 818,485 of record NC_141109.1, read on the forward strand.
CCGGCTGGAACACTCTCTCACCATTCACCACCCACCCACACCATAAAGACAGCTCAAAACCACGAAGGACAGATGATCATTCAGCAAAAAACATATACAGCATCAACCATGTACAAACTCAGCAAATACACCAAAGACCAGGACTCTGGCCAGGATTTACTGCCAAGGGAATACACCCTTGCGTGTCACAACCAAGCCTCTATCTCCCGATCTCTGTAATCTCCCGAGGGCACCCACACCAGCAACCCTTCTTCTCTTTCTCTGTAGCCCGGCTACTCTCTATCCCCAGCTGCCTGCCAATGTCGTAGGCAAGTCCCACTGTCTCCAGCCCACACATCAGTACCTCTACTACAGCCAACACGCACAAAAAACCAAGGCTCTCTCTGGTCAGCATCCATGCACTGCCTGCAATCATCGCCCACACAAGACCAGCTACTCTCACCAGAAGGCGCCCACACCAGCTAACCTTCAACTCAGCAGCTCCCACTCTCTGTATGTTGTGACCAGCAGCTTCACCAACCACCAGAGCCTTGCATAATCTCTTCAGCACCACGAACCACTGCTCAACGCAGCATCACCATCTGCATCCAGCCAAAGCCACATCACTCAATCCCTTCGTAACAGCAGCCCTCTGTTTTGCTGCTTCAATCATCAGCCCATACTGTCACGATCACCTAGAGGCCTGCAGCCTCTTCTGTACAGTCACCAGCCCCTCTCCAACACACAAGGCGGCTATCTCTGAAAAGACCTGGGCACTCCTGGCTTATGCTTCTTCACACTTCTTGCAGCTCTCTCTTCTTGTGGCTGCATACGCTCTGTAGCCCCTCTATAACCAAGGTGCTTGCATCTCCCATGAGGCGACCACGCTCTTCACCAGCCCTTTCGACTCTCTACCAGATTGCTCTCCACGCCCACCTTGCTCTCATATAGCTTTCACCTTCGCCAACTGTGGCTGACCAACGCATACTCTTCTTCTTTGTGCCAGAGGCGGCTCTGCTCTTCTCTCCGTTCTCACCAGCCACCACCGCCTACACGACCCCGTGCTGCACAACCAGCCGTCAGTCACCATCTGCTCTGTTAACACACGCACTCCAGCCTGTCAGCCGTCTGGAGTCGACGCCAGCTGCATCAACCATCTAGGCGGCTCCCTCTTTTGTCTTCCGCAGCTGCTGCGCCTGTCAACACCACAAGGTGGCCTACTCCAGCCCTTGCGCTAGGCGATCCTCTCTCCTTTTTTTTCAGTTTTTTCCTCGAAGCAACCATCATCCCCCCTTCACACCTCTGCCACCTTCTCAAGCTGGGGACCACCTAAGCTTCCAAGTGGCCCCTTTACAAGGTGGCCACCTAGTCAATATATTTTTATTTATTTTTTTAAGGCTTCAAAATGATAGCCACACTCAATACTAAAAAAACCCCTCCTCTTCCTTGTACTTCGGATCATATCACCGCGTCCATAACCTTCCAATACCAGAGCTACCCCCGGCCTCCGTCAACTACATCATCATACCAAACCCGACAATTTCCAGTCGGTGCCCTGCTTTTAGCAACTATCTGCACACCACACTATTGCAATAAAAACTTCCAGATCTCCAGCGTCTGCTCCGGAAAACAAAACACATGTATATACCAGCTTCTTGCCAAACCACTCGGCCTGTACACTTGCCAGGGCATTTAGGGCAAAGTTTATTCACACATCATCCACACCACATGTACACAGACCAAAAACACTTCTCAGATTTTTTCCTGACAGCTGTCACACAGCCTGTCATCCCACTGGCCGTATATCACCCAAGATCTCACCAACCATGCCAGTGGTGTAAGTGTGGGGCCTATCCCCCACGCGGGTCATCAATGTCCACCGCCTCACTAGATGAGCTCGATATCTCAACACTCCCCCCTCGAGCTCAACTCCATCTCATGTACACCAAGCGAAGCCCTGAATCTGTGGGGCTTCTCTGTACCAAATGCTTTAGTGAAGATGTCAGCTACCTGATCCTCTGTGCTGACATAAACAAGGTCAAGATCTCCTGCCAAGACCTTCTCTCTGACCGAAGTGGTAGTGGACCTCTATGTGCTTCGTACGAGCATGAAAGAATGGGTTCCTGGCCAACTGAATACTGCTAATGTTGTCACAGAAAATGACAACTTGTCTATCCACTTATAGACCCAAATTTCCAAGTAGCTTTCTCAACCAAGCTACCTCACATGCTGTCATAGCAGCTCCTCTGTACTCGGCCTCTGACTGGATAGAGCAACCGTAGGCTGCTTCTTGCTGCTCAAAGTCACAGTAGCACTCCCCAAAGAAAACATGAATCCACTGGTAGATCTTCTATCTGAGGTACTACCAGCCCATCTGTGTACCCATGTACACATATCTCTGTCCCAGTCTCATAGAATAGTCCACAATGCAAAGTAGACCTCACATACCTCAGTATGCGTCTCACTGCATCCAAATGCAGTTTCCGTGGAACCTGCATAAACTGACTCACCAACCCAACAGCATAGCTCAATAGGATCCTCCAAGATCTCTCCTGAATCTGCACTCAACTTGCCATTCTCATCCAATGGCACAGAAATAGGCTTACAGCCTGTCATACCATACTTGGACAATATGTCCAAGCCATACTGTCTCTGCAGTAATCCAATACCATGTGGTGACCTAATCACCTCAATGCCCAAGAAATATCTGAGCTCCCCCAGATCCTTCATCTCGAACTTCTGTCTAAGCAAGATCTTTACATCAAAGATATCTACATCATGGTCCCCCGTAATGATCAAGTCATCTACATAGATGACAACAAGCACAACCCCTCTTTCACCATGTCTCACATACAGCGAGAAATCTGCATTGGCTAAATGAAAGCCAATAGTGACAAGATATTCAGAAATCTTGTCAGACCATGCTCTTGGTGCTTGCTTTAAGCCATACAAGGCTTTCTTCAACCTGCAATGGGTGACCCACATCCTCATAACCAGGTGGCTGCAACATATACACCTCTTCTTGCAAATCCCCATGCAAGAATGCATTCTTTACATCCATCTGATGTAAATACCATTGCTTTGACACAGCCACCACTGCTATCACAACTCTCACTGTTGCCATCTTGGCAACTGGGCTGAAAGTTTCCTCATAATCAATGCCATATGTCTGCACATATCCTTTGGCTACCAATCTAGCCTTGTACCTGTTTATGCTTCTATCACTGTTATGTTTAACTTTGTACACCCACTTGCATCCAATGGCTTTCTTGCCTTTAGGCAAGTGCCCTAAATCCCAAGTTTCATTTCCATATAGTGCACTAAATCCCAAGTTTCATTTCCATATAGTGCATCCATCTCCTCATCCATAGCTTTCTCCCAACACACATTTCCAACAGCCTCATCAATGCATGTGGGCTCTACAACCTGCACAACCTTTGCCATATATGCATAGTGATGTGCCACATAACCATCATATGTAAATCTCTGCATAGGGTTCTTCACTCTCCCTGCTCTTCGCAGCTTTTCATTCATGGCTTCCATAGCCTTCTTTACACCAGGTGTTCTCATAGTTGGGATCCCAAGCTCCTCATCAAGGCTCATATCTGAGCCACTAGACTCTCCATCAACATGAGAATGCCCTGCAGAAATGTCAGGCATACCAAGGGGCTCAACCTTTTTCTCTTTTCCTTTACGTGATGTACTAATCACATTTGCAAGATTGGTATTATGACGCAGCCTGCCACTCCATGGTCTATCAATAGACCCACTAGATGAGGACTCTCCTGGTCCACTCAAAGACTGTGATTGCTGACTTGCATTCTGTGCAACCACACTTCCACTCACATCAGCCCCAATAGCTTCTTTTTCAGTAGCATATCAGCTGCTTATCTCATCAAAGACAACATCCCTGCTTACCCTCAACTCACGTGTAGTAGGGTTATAACACCTGTATCCCTTTTGCTCAAGAGAGTATCCAATAAACACACATTTTTCAGCTTTTGGATCTAGCTTAGTTCTCAGCTCATCTGGCACATGCACATATGCAATGCATCCAAAGACTTTTAGATGAGACAAATGTGGTTTTCTGCCAGTAAATTTCTCCTCTGGAGTTACATCATGTATGGCTGCAGTTGGAGTCCTGTTCATGATGTATACTGCTGTAGAAATAGCCTCAACCCAATAGCTATGCGGCATATTCTTCTCTACCATCAATGCTCGCGCAATCTCAGCAATGTGCCTGTTTTTCCGCTCAGCAACTCCATTTTGCTGCGGAGTGTATCTGCATGTAAACTGTCTCCGAATACCATTCTTCTTCAAAAATTCAGAGAACTCATTAGAGAAGTACTCTCCCCCTCCATCTGACCTTAGGCACTTTACATATTTCCCTGTTTGCTTTTCAACCAAAACTCTAAAATTCTGAAAGTGAGTGAACACCTCATTCTTCTCCTTCATGAAATATACCCACAGTTTCCTTATGTGGTCATGAATGAAAGTCACATAATACCTGTAGCCTCCCATAGATATGGTCTTCGTAGGACCCCATACATCGGAATGCACAACATCTAGTGCATTTCTGCTCACATATCTGTTACGTGGAAACACATGCTTTGTTTGCTTCCCAAATTGGCATGCTTTACATATTTTTTGCATACCTTCCACTTTAAATTTTGGTAGCCTTGTCACACTTCCTTTTGTCTGCATAGACTTCAATCTCTGCACATTTACATGTCCAATCCTTTTATGCCAAATGTCTGTGTCTGCAACAATTCCTCAACCATTTGCAAACATCGCAACACTCATTTCAGGCATGTCTACATTCAATGTAAACATTCTGCCCACTCTGTTGCCTTTTGCAATCAACCTGCACTTGTCTTTAAAGTCTTCAACATAACAACCATCAGGGTTAAATCAAACCTTCAAACCCTGCTCAATCATCTGCCCAACTGAAACCAGATTCTTTGTTATGTTCGGTACATGAAATACATCTGCAAGGTACTTCACTTTGCCATCCTCCATAGACAATGGCACATCTCCAACATGGGCAATTGGATGAGCAGTGTCATCCCCTGTTTCCACAAAACCTGGTCTTTCCGGGTTCTTCATCTCCTTGAACCACTCCCCATGACTCGTCATGTGGTTCGAAGCGCCTGAATCCACATACCATACATTATCTTTTTGTGCTGCATCAACATTTTCAGACATGGCATTCACGACATGCTGCATAACAAACAACCTTTCATTATCCTCATTATTTCTGCTTGAGGATGCATAGTTGTTTTGCTGCACTTTCCCATTTTGCATGTCAGCCTGCTTCTTATAACATTCTACCTGCACATGTCCAGGCTTACCACAATAATAGCATTCACGTGCATCATTATATTGCCTTTGCCAATTTCCACGGCCTCTTTGACTCCCCCTGCTGCCTCTGAATTTCCCTCTTCCACCTCCGTGTTGTTGTTGTTGTTGTTGATTCCGGGACTGTTGTTGCTGCTGCTGCTGCTGCTGGCCATAATTCTGATTACCTGTTCGGCCACCTCCTTGACCGCGTCCACGGCCTCCTCTACCTCGTCCTCTTCCTGAACTCGTGTAGAAGGCCTGTTGCTCTGAACTGTTTTTGCTTTGTGAAGACTGTTGGTCTTCACCCAAGCTCTTCTCTTCGATAATCAGCATAGACACCAAATCTGTAAAGTTGGGAATGTTTTCCCGAGTCTGAATGGACGTCTTGAACGCCTTGTATTGTGGCGCGAGACCACGTAGACAGACTTCCACCTTGTCATCATCATCTACTGACACACCAATAGATGCAAGGGATTCCACAATACCCTTTATCTTCAGCGCATAGTCATTTAGAGACATGATCTTTTTCTCCACAGTATGAAGTTCATTCTTCAACTGTATCTTATGTGCCTTGGTATTTGTTTCATAGAGCTTTACCAAGGTGTCCCACGCCTCCTTGGGGGACTTGGCATCCTGAATGTGCCCAATCATGGTGTCCTGTATACTAATGGAGAGCCAATACATAACCTTCCTGGCTCCTTGGTTCCAATCTTTAAACTCCTTCACATCTGCACAGCAGTCGGATTTATGTCCGGTATCTCTGGTGCCTCTTCATGCTCACCTTCTATGTAGTCCCAATAGCCTTTTCCCATCAGGAAAATTCGTCAACCTGAACCTCCAAGCATGAGAGTTATTCTTGTCATGCTTCTCAGCCACAATCTGAGTTATCCCATCATTTGACATCTTGCCAAACACACAATTTTACCAGAAATAGCACTCTGGTTTTTCTGCACAAACTGCTGTATTTTCTGTAGCGGTAATGTAGTACTCTCAAATGTCACAACCAGTGACTTCAATGTGCATACATACACCCAATGGCAACTGTAGACCTCTTTGTAGCACCCACAGTGTCTGCATAGTCAATCTGTCTTCCTGCAGTTCTTAAAATAGAGTTCTGCAGAGAATCGATGACTTACCCACAGTGCTCAAAATCGCCTGCTTTCTGAAAAACGAAGGTCCAGACACGCCCGAAATGCGTTTTCGGCCCTGAAAATCTTGTCCGATAGGACAAAATGTCTAATAGGACAAAATAGTTGCCCTATAGCTTTACTCCCGCGAAGAAAGCTCCTCAATCAGAGATCGTTGCCGGTGCCTCCCGTAGAGCTCCCGACAAGGGTGTAGTCACCAACACAACTAGGGAAGAGTAGTTGAAGCTCTTACCCTCGTACCACTTCCTGTGGTTCTCTTGCTTGCAAGTCAGCCCTTAGCACGAACCAGGCTCTGATACCATGAAAAGATGCAGGGGGAAGAGAGCTTGAGCTCTTGCAAGCACACACACACACTCACAAAACCCTAATAGAGAACACACAAGGTGAGAGGTCTGAAATCTGCTTCTTCTCTACTCAACACTGAAAAGATGCAGGGGGGAAGAGAGCTTGAGCTCTTGCAAGCACACACACACACTCACAAAACCCTAATAGAGAACACACAAGGTGAGAGGCTGAAAATCTTCTTCTTCTCTACTCAACACTCAACACACCATATACAAGATAAGAGTACTCACATATGAAAGGTACTCAACCAAATACATACACGGGTTCTCTATAGTGTGAACCCGACTAAATGAGCTGGCACTATAACTATGCCAGTCTCTAGAATGGCTGTCACACAGCCTGTCATCCCACTGGCTGCATATCACCCACGATCTCACCAACCATGCGAGTGGTGTAAGTGTGGGGCCTATCCCCCACGCGGGTCATCAGTGGCCACCGCCTCACTGGACGAGCTCGATATCTCAGCACTCCCCCTCGAGCTCAACTCCATCTCGTGTACACCAAGCGAAGCCCTGAATCTGCGGAGCTTCTCTGTACCCAATGCTTTGGTAAAGATGTCAGCTACCTGATCCTCTGTGCTGACATAAACAAGGTCAAGATCTCCTGCCAAGACCTTCTCTCTGACGAAGTGGTAGTGGACCTCTATGTGCTTCGTAGTACAAGCATAAAAGACTGGGTTCCTGGCCAACTGTATACTTCTAATGTTGTCACAGAAAATGAAAACTTGTCTATCCACTGATAGACCCAAATCTACAAGTAGCTTTCTCAACTAAGCTACCTCACATGCTGCCATAGCAGCTCCTCTGTACTCGGCCTCTGTACTGGATAGAGCAACCGTAGGCTGCTTCTTGGTGCTCCAAGTCACAGCAGCACTCCCCAAAGAAAACATGAATCCACTGGTAGATCTTCTATCAGCCCAATCAGCATCTGTGTACCCATGTACACATATCTCTGTCCCAGTCTCATAGAATAGTCCACAATGCAAAGTAGACTTCACATACCTCAGTATGCATCTCACTGCATCCAAATGTGGTTTTCGTGGAACCTCCATAAACTGACTCACCAACCCAACAGCTAGCTCAAATGAGGTCTGGTGATCGTCATGTAGATCAAACTTCCTACTATGCTCCTGTACATAGTAGGATCCTCCAAGATCTCTCCTGAATCTGCACTCAACTTGCCATTCTGATCCAATGGCACAGAAATAGGCTTACAACCTGTCATACCATACTTGGACAACATCTCCAAGCCATATTGCCTCTGCAGTAATCCAATACCATGTGGTGACCTAATCACCTCAATACCCAAGAAATATCTAAGCTCCCCCAGATCCTTCATCTCGAACTTCTGTCTAAGCAAGATCTTTACATCAAAGATCTCTACATCATGGTCCCCCCCGTAATGATCGTCATCTACATAGATGACAACAAGCACAACCCCTCTATCACCATGTCTCACATACAATGAGAAATCTGCATTGGCTACATGAAAGCTAATAGTGACAAGATATTCAGAAATCTTGTCAGACCATGCTCTTGGTGCTTGTTTTAAGCCATACAAGGCTTTCTTCAACCTGCAAACATGCTCGAGGTGACTCACATCCTCATAACCAGGTGGCTGCAACATATACACCTCTTCTTGAAAATCCCCATGCAAGAATGCATTCTTTACATCCATTTGATGTAAAGACCATTGCTTTGACGCAGCCACTGCTATCACACCTCTTCTTGCAAATCCCCATGCAAGAATGCATTCTTTACATCCATCTTATGTAAAGACCATTGCTTTGATGCAGCCACTGCTATCAGAACTCTCACCGTTGCCATCTTGGCAACTGGGCTGAAAGTTTCCTCATAATCAATCCCATATGTCTGCGCATATCCTTTGGCTACCAATCTAGCTTTGTACCTGTTTATGCTTCCATCACTGTTATGTTTAACTTTGTACACCCACTTGCATCCAATGGCTTTCTTGCCTTCAGGCAATTGCACTAAATCCCAAGTTTCATTTCCATATAGTGCATCCATCTCCTCATCCATAGCTTTCTCTCAACACACATTTCCAATAGCCTCATCAATGCATGTGGGCTCAACAACCTGCACAACCTTTGCCATATATGCATAGTGATGTGCAACATAACCATCATAAGTAAACCTCTGCACAGGGTTTTTCACTCTCCCAGATCTTCGCAACTTTTCATTCATGGCTTCCATAGCCTTCTTTACACCAGGTGTTCTCATAGCTGGGATCCCAAGCTCCTCATCAAGGCTCATATCTGAGCCACTAGACATGAGAATGCCCTGCAGAAATGTCAGGCATACCAAGGGGCTCAACCACTTTCTCTTTTCCTTTACGTGATGTACTAATCACATTTGCAGGACTGGTATTATGACGCAGCCTGCCACTCCATGGTCTATCAATAGACCCACTAGATGAGGACTCTCCTGGTCCACTCAAAGACTGTGATTGCTGACCTGCATTCTGTGCAACCACACTTCCACTCACATCAGCCCAAACAGCTTCTTTTTCAGCAGCATACCAGCTGCTCAAAGACAACATTCCTGCTTACCCTCAACTCACGTGTAGCAAGGTTATAACATCAAGATCCCTTTTGCTCAAGGGAGGATCCAATAAACACACATTTTTCAGCTTTTGGATCCAGCTTAGTTCTCAGCTCATCTGGCACATGCACATATGCAATGCATCCAAAGACTTTTAGATGAGACAAATCTGGTTTTCTGCCAGTAAACCTCTCCTCTGGAGTTACATCATGTATGGCTGCAGTTGGAGTCCCTGTTCATGATGTATACTGTTGTAGAAACAGCCTCAGCCCAATAGCAATGCGGCATATTCTTCTCTTCCATCAATGCTCGCGCAATCTCAGCAATGTGCCTGTTTTTTCGCTCAGCAACTCCATTTTGCTGCGGAGTGTATCTGCATGTAAACTGTCTCCGAATACCATTCTTCTTTAAAAATTCAGAGAACTCATTGGAGAAGTATTCTCCCCCTCCATCTGACCTTAGGCACTTGACATATTTCTCTGTTTGCTTTTCAACCAAAACTCTGAAATTCTGAAAGTGAGTGAACACCTCACTCTTCTCTTTCATGAAATATACCCACACTTTCCTTGTGTGGTCATCAATGAAAGTCACATAATACCTACAGCCTCCCATAGAAATGGTCTTCGTAGGACCCTATACATCTGAACGCACAACATCTAGTGCATTTCTGCTCACATATCTGTTACGTAGAAACACATGCTTTGTTTGCTTCCCAAGTTGGCATGCTTCACATATTTTCTGCATACCTTCCACTTTAAATTTTGGCAGCCCTGTCACAATTCCTTTTGTCTGCATAGACTTCAATCTCTGCACATTTATATGTCCAATCCTTTTATGCCAAATGTCTGTGTCTGCAACGATTCTTGAACCATTTGCAAACATCGCAGCACTCATTTCAGGCATGTCTACATTTAATGTAAACATTCTGCCCACTCTGTTGCCTTTTGCAACCAACCTGCACTTGTCTTTAAAATCTTCAACATAAGGGTTAAACCGAACCTGCAACTCCTGCTTAATCATCTGGCCAACTCAAACCAGATTCTTTATTATGTTCGGTACATGAAGTACATCTGCAAGGTACTTCACTTTGCCATCCTGCATAGACAATGGCACATCTCCAACATGGGCAATTGGATGAGCAGTGTCATCCCCTGTTTCCACAAAACCTGGTCTTTTCGAGTTCTTCATCTCCTTGAACCACTCCCCATGACTCGTCATATGGTTCAAAGCGCCTGAATCCACATACCATACATTATCTTTTTGTGCTGCATCAACATTTTCAGACATGGCATTCACGACATGCTACATAACAAACAACCTTTCATTATCCTCATTATTTCTGCTTGAGGATGCATAGTTGTTTTGCTGTACTTTCCCATTTTGCATGTCAGCCTGCTTCTTATAACATTCTGCCTGCACATGTTCAGGCTTACCACAATAATAGCATTCACGTGCATCATTATATTGCCTTTGCCAATTTCCACGGCCTCTTTGACTCCCCCTGCCTCTGAATTTTCCTCTTCCACCTGCATGTTGTTGTTGTTGTTGTTGATTTGGGACTATTGTTGTTGCTGCTGCTGCTGGCCATAATTCTGATTACCTGTTCGGCCACCTCCTTGACCACGGCCACGGCCTCCTCTACCTCGTCCTCTTCCTGAACTCGTGTAGAAGGCCTGTTGCTCTGAACTGTTTTTGCTTTGTGAAGACTGTTGGTCTTCACCCAAGCTCTTCTCTTCGATAATCAGCATAGACACCAAATCTGTAAAGTTGGGAATGTTTTCCCGAGTCTGAATGGACATCTTGAACGCCTTGTATTGTGGCTCGAGACCACGTAGACAGACTTCCACCTTGTCATCATCATCTACTGACACACCAATAAATGCAAGGGTTTCCACAATACCCTTTATCTTCAGCGCATAGTCATTCACAGACATGCTCTTTTTCTCCACAGTATGAAGTTTATTCTTCAACTGTATCTTACATGCCTTGGTATTTGTTTCATAGAGCTTTACCAAGGTGTCCCACGCCTCCTTGGGGGACTTGGCATCCTGAATGTGCCCAATCATGGTGTCCTATATACTAATGGAGAGCCAATACATAACCTTCATGGCTCCTTGGTTCCAGTCTTTAAACTCTTTCACATCTGCAGCAGCAGTCGGATTTATATCCGGTATCTCTGGTGCCTCTTCATGCTCACCTTCTATGTAGTCCCAATAGCCTTTTCCCATCAGGAAAATTCGTCAACCTGAACCTCCAAGCATGAGAGTTATTCTTGTCATGCTTCTCAGCCACAATCTGAGTTATCCCATCATTTGACATCTTGCCAAACACACAATTTTACCAGAAATAGCACTCTGGTTTTTCTGCACAAACTGCTGTATTTTCTGTAGCGGTAATGTAGTACTCTCAAATGTCACAACCAGTGACTTCAATGTGCATACATACACCCAATGGCAACTGTAGACCTCTTTGTAGCACCCACAGTGTCTGCACAGTCAATCTGTCTTCCTGCAGTTCTTAAAACAGAGTTCTACAGAGAATCGATGACTTACCCGCAGTGCTCGAAATCGCCTGCTTTCTGAAAAATGGAGGTCCAGACGCGCCCGAAACACGTTTTCGGCCCAAAAATTCTTAGTCCGATAGGACTGTATAGTTGCCCTATAGCTTTACTCCCGCGAAGAAAGCTCCTCAATCAGAGACCGTTTGCCGGTGCCTCCCGTAGAGCTCCCGACAAGGGTGTAGTCACCAACACAATAGGGAAGAGTAGTTGAAGCTCTTACCCTCATACCGCTTCCTATGGTTCTCTTGCTTGCAGCTCAGCCCTTAGCACGACCATGGCTCTGATATCATGAAAAGATGTAGGGGGGAAGAGAGCTTGAGCTCTTGCAAGCACACACACACACTCACAAAACCCTAATAGAGAACACACAAGGTGAGAGGCTGAAAATCTTCTTCTTCTCTACTCAACACTCAACACACCATATACAAGATAAGAGTACTCACATATGAAAGGTACTCAACAAAATACATACACGGGTTCTCTATAGTGTGAACCCGACTAAATGAGCTGGCACTATAACTATGCCAGTCTCTAGAATGGCTGTCACACAGCCTGTCATCCCACTGGCCGCATATCACCCACGATCTCACCAACCATGCCAGTGGTGTAAGTGTGGGGCCTATCCCCCAGGCGGGTCAGTGGCCACCGCCTCACTAGACGAGCTTGATATCTCAACAAACACTCAACACACCATATACAAGAATAAGAGTACACACAATATGAAAGGTACTAAACCAAATACATACACGGGTTCTCTATAGTGTGAACCTGACTAAATGAGCTGGCGCTATAACTATGCCAGTCTCTAGAATGGCTGTCACACAGCCTGTCATCCCACTGGCCGCATATCACCCAAGTGCCAGTGGTGTTAGTGTGGGGCCTATCCCCCAGGCGGGGGTCATCAATGTCCACCGCCTCACCAAGACGAGCTCGATATCTCAACAACATGTCCCCCGAAGTACATTCTCAGGAACTCTGGCTATCTCCAGAATTTAAAGAGAAGACCTTCGAAGCGAGAACAGATGCTTCGGATGTCAAGAAATCGGGCACCAGCTCAAGGATTTCCCATCTCCTTCTGTGGGCCAAGGAAGCCAAGGTCCTAGAGTTCTGAGACAGACTCCTTCATATCAGTCCAGTCAGGGTCCCCAGCGCCAAAATCAAGGTAGCCCTAGAAGAGTGCCAGCTCAGCCTGCAGCCTCCATGCAAGGTAGTCTTCGAACTCCCTCCCAGAATTGGAATAACCAAAGAGAGAGAGTTCCACCTCAGACTGCACAGCAGCCAAAGCAGTCACCATAGCTGAGGAAGTGGAGGAAGAGAAAGGACAGATCTATGCAGCAATTGAGCATCAGGGAAATAACCGTCAATTCTCAGTCCTCTAGACTCCAGGAGAGTACCATGGTAAGAAATTCAAGCTTTTGATTGATTCAGGCAGTACTCATTCTTTTATTTTCCCAGGATGTCTGCGTAAATTAGTCCTAAATAAAAAATCAGGGAAACCTATGCAAGTGGAATTAGCCAATGGGAAGATTCTTTTCACTCACCTTGAGACTGATCTTATTAAGTTTAGCTTAGATGGGGACATAACAGAGTGCCAGTTGAGAGTCCTACCCCTGGGAATATATGATGGAATCCTTGGAATGGATTGGCTCCAAAAGAATCAAGCTGACATTCATTGTCACAAAGGAACCATCTCTTTCCTAGACCTTCACGGGAATAAAGTTCAAGGAATTGGAATTTCCGGATCCCCAGTGCTGCAATTAGTCAAGGCTTCCAAATTATTAAAAGGGCTCAGAAAAGAGTAAGCTGTGTATGTTGTTAAAATGAATCTGGTAGACATAAAATGCAAGGCTAAAGGACCAGAGTGGTTAAGTGAGTATGTAGATGTATTTCCTGAAGAGTTGATTGAGATGCCTCCGTCTCGTGTGAAGTAGATCATGAGATGGAATTAACCCCCAAAGCTCAGCCCCGATAGCCTAGCGTGCGTACAAAATGCCAGTCCCTAAAGCCATAGAGCTTAAGGAGCAGTTAAGACAACTGTTAGAGCAGGGATTCATCAGACCCAATGTCTCACCTTGGGGTGTGTCCGTTCTCTTTCAAAAGAAGAAAGATGAAACGTTAAGACTCTGTATTGACTACAGAGGACTGAATCAATTAACAATTAAGAATAAGTATCCTATTCCTAGGATTGATGAACTTCTGGATCGGTTAAGTGGTACCCAAATGTTTACAAAGATAGATCTCAAATGCAGGTACTACCAGATCAGAATCAAGGAGCAAGACATCCCAAAGACAACATTCAATACTCGCTATGGACATTATGAGTTCACAGTCATGCCGTTTGGATTGACTAATGCCCTGGCAACATTCAATCATCTTATGCAAGATATTCTCAGAGAATACTTGGATGATTTTGTTCTTGTCTTCTTTGATGATATCTTAGTATACTCGAAGAATGCTGCAGACCATGAAGATCATGTGTGCAAAGTCCTAGAAATCCTAACAAAACACTAACTCTTTGCAAAGGAGAGCAAGTGTTCCTTCTCTGTTGACCAGGTGGAATACTTGGGATTCATAGTGTCAAAGGATGGGATCTCTCTTGACCCCTCAAAGATCCAAGCAGTAGTTGAATGGCCAGAACCCAAGTCAGTAAAGGAAGTCACAGGATTCCTAGGGTTAACCGGATGGTATAGGATCTTTATACCTAGGTATGCTCAGATAGCATCCCCTTTAACTAACCTTCTCAAGAAAAGTACACTTTTTCAGTGGACTACTGCAATGTGTCAGAGTGCCTTTGACAAGCTAAAGACAGCCTTAGTAACCAACCCTGTCCTTAAATTGCATGATTTTACCAAACCCTTTGAGGTAGTTACTGATGCCAGTGGATTTGCCTTAAGCGGTGCTCTAATGCAGGAAGGTCATGCAGTGGCCTATGAATCCAGAAAACTCAGAACACACGAGAGGAATTATGCCGTCCATGACTTGGAGTTACTCTCAGTAGTGTATGCTCTGAAGTTGTGGAGACATTATCTTTTGGGACAAAGATTCACCTTGATGATGAGATTATCAAAGTTTGAAGTGGATCTTCACCCAAAGGGATCTCAACATGCACCAAAGGAGATGGATGCAGACCCTGCAAGGATTTGATTTTGAAATAAAGTATTGGCCGGGGAATGAAAATGTGGTTGCAGATGTGCTCAGTAGAAAAGCCTCCTTGCTTGCAATTACAGTGGTGTCAAATCCATTGATCAATGAAGCAAAGGAGAAAATTATGCAGGACAAATTCTTTGCCCCTATTGCTACCCTTTTGATGCAGGAAAGCAAGACTCCTTAGGAAATGAGTCGAGTTCTTGGATACAAACTGGATGAAGGATGGATGTATTATAATAATCGGCTATGTATCCCCCAATGATGCGGGAATAAAGGGAAGGATTCTGAGAGAAGCCCATGACAGCCTGATAGCTGGACACCCAAGGTTTATAAAAACCTATATGTCTGTGAAGAAAAGCTTCTTCTAGCCAGGACTCAAAAAGGATGTACTTGATCATGTAAGGAAATGCTTAATGTGCCAAAGAGGCAAGGCAGAGAGAGTTAAGATGCTAGGGAAACTGCAGCCTCTACACATTCCACAGATGAAGTGGGAATGCATCAGTATGGACTTTGTCACTGGATTATCTTCAGTGTAATCAGGTTACAACTCCATTTTTGTGGTAGTTGACAGGCTAACCAAAGTTGCCCTTCTGGTTCCAGTGAAAGAAACATACTATGCAGTGGATATTGCCAGAGTTTTCCTTAAGGAGATCTTCATATTACATGGTTTACCCAGGAGGATAGTAACTAACCGAGATCCCAAATTCAGATCAAAATTCTAGACTGCATTCTTTGAAGTAGTAGGAACTTTCTTGGATCTCAACACAGCCTACCACCCCAAAACAGATGGCCACACGAAAAGGGTGAATCTAGTAATTGAAGATATCCTTCAGTCATGGTGCAGCAGTGAACCCAAGAAGTGGTTAAGTCATTTGCATCTGGTTGAATTTGCTTACAATGCTTCTTATCATCGGAGCAAATTTGGGATGAGTCCTTTCAAAGCTTTGTATGGACAAGATTGCCTTACACCGTTGACTTGGTCTGACCCATTGATCAGTTCGAAATGTCCAGACAAATGCTTGATGACATGGACCAGTAGATGCTATCGATCCGTAAAGATGTAAAGGCAGCCCAAGACAGGCAAAAGCATTATGCAGATAAAAAGAGATATGAGAGAGAGTTTGAAGAATCAGATATGGTCTTCATTCGAGTTCAACAAAAAAAAAGTTCCTTATCCTTAGGGAAGTACAAGAAGCTCTCTCCCAGATACTCTGGGCCGTATGCTGTCATAAAGAAAGTGGGCTATCTAGCCTACAAACTTCTTCGGCCTCCCCATCTCAAGGTACGTGATGTATTCCATGTCAGTTTGCTTAAAAATTGTGTATCTAGCCCGAATCACGTGCTTGATGATGAGCAATTAATATCTCCGACTCAAGGCCAGATGGTACTCCAACCCGAGGAAATCCTTGATGTTCGAGAGAAGATTCTCAGGAGAAGAGTCCTTAGAGAATTCTTAGTAAAGTGGAAGTTCTTCCCTCTAGAAGACGCCACCTGGGAGAAAGAAGAAGAGTTGGCGAAGGATTACACTCACTTTGCGAGATGAGGACATCTCGTGTATTTCAAGTGGGAGAGGATGTAAGATTCCTCCTCTCAGCAGCCTGAATATCAAATAAGCCTCTACTTCAATCCCTTGTAATCATTCTATGTACAAGAAAATATCATTTTCCTTGTTTTGCCTAGTGAGATAAAAAAATTCTAGCGAGTGGTAAATCAAAATTGGGATATTTTTGGATAAATAAATTCTTCAAATATCAAAAAAATGTTTCCCTGAAATAGAAAATCAAAATAGATTTTCCAAGGTGCAATTGGAATTAATTAAAATTGATTCAGAAGACCTTAGCCTAAGGGTCCAGATTTTTGAATTTTTTTTTATTATGGTCCAATCTTAAGGTTCCTATGGACCAATAAGATTAATCCAAGTGTTGGGACAAGATAAATCCAAATAATAAAAGAAAATACTCAAAAATGAGTAAATGCCCACATAAGATGAAAAGTTGACCAAGTACTAGGTTTATTTTTATGGAGTATTAATAAAAATTATGGAGTATTAATAAAAAAATGAGATATTTTGGAGTAATCATTCATTTTTGACACGTGTAAGAAAAAGGGAGACCTTCAAGGAGGCACCTATTTCACATGCTTAGATGAGTTTAAAACTAAAAAATAATAGGATATTTTTATCTCACCTCTCTCTTAAATCAAACCAAATAAAAAAGGGAGCCAAACTGGTCCAAAACTTGTCCAAATTCAGCCAAACTGAAGCCGGAAAACTCTAGAGCTCAGTTGGCCTCAGTTAGTGGCCTCCCTCTCCTATAAATAAACCCTCATTCCTTTGTATTATTATCTGTGAACTAAACTATGCCGGTATTACTCTAAACTAAGCTTAATTTCTATTATCCTCTAAAAACCTCTACAAAATTAAAGAGATTGGAGCTTTTCTCTCTCTTCAATCTTCCTTGGTGACTCCTACAACATGCCAAACCAATTGTAAGGGAAGTATAATTCCTAGTGCAAAGGAATTAATGAAGATTTTTATTTAATTTTTAAGAGAAAATATAGTAAAATTTATCTTTTTATATAGATAAATTTTTATGATGAAAGAGGAATTTCCACCATATTTGAATCCAATTAATTAAATGAAGAAAGTGTAATTCCTAGTGCAAAGGAATTAATGGAGATTTTTATTTAAATTTTAAGAGAAAAAATTTATTAAATTAATCTTTTTGCATAGATAAGTTTAAATGATAAAAGAGGAATTCCTACTATATTGGAATTCAAATGTTTAGATGAGAAAAGTGGAATTTTTAGCTTAAAGAAATTAATGGTTATTTTTATGTAATTTTTAATAAGAATTTTCATAGATTTAATTTAGGAAAAACAAGAATTCCCATGATAATTGGTTTGCACTCATTGAAATGAGAAAAACAAGGATTTCAAGTTTATTCAAAAGAATAGATATTGATATTTTAGTTAAAAGATGAATTTCCATGATAATTGAGAAAAGATGGATTTGAATTAAATTCTAATGTCAAAAGATGAATTTTCATCAGAATTCTACCTAATGAGTTAAGGTTGAGAATTTATGTGGGAAAAAGAAAATCTTGGATAATTGAATTGGAGAAATCACTAAATGGATATTTACCCAAAAACTAGATGTTTAGTTGAAAGGAATCCTGGTAGAACTAAACTGAATGAATTTAGTTAGACTACGTGAGGTCGGACAGTAAACCTAATTGTCCTTCTCTCAAACTAAATCAAACAAAATCTTCGTGACCAATTCCAGTTACTAAATCCAAAGAATAGACTACCGGAACTAATCTAGTTTTTCCGTGACCAATCTCACCAAGAATCTAGTTGGATAAATGGATAAAATGACGAGTAGATTACCCTCATTAGAGAGATCAAGGATCCTCATTATTGAAACTGGGAATGATTGGGAAAAGGGTCTTTGGAACCGATCTCAAATTGGAATCCCACTTGCATTGGAAACTCTGTTTTTCATTCAAAGGACTGTTTTACGCCAGAATGCTAGAGGAAGCATTTGGCTTATGTTTTTCTAAAGGAGGTTCATTGGAACAGCTCGCACGGAGTCGTCAAGGGACGTCGCCCGCGGCAAATCCTGCTGAGGTCTTGACCAGCCTTGGTACGGTTAAAATGGTGCACTTCCGGTACGATGGGCGAGGGTCGACAAAGCGGTCCCTGAGTAAAGTGCTAGGAAACCTAAGGAGGATCCTAGAGGGTTCTTACCAGGCAATGCACGGGCTCGCGGTTGCTAGGACACCCAGGCGTACGTCGAGAAAGATATATTTGATGGACAAAAAGGAAAGGCTTTTGGGAACAAAAATTTGATACTGGATCTCGTTGGTTGGCCAGCTGGTCTTCAACGGAGAGTTCAGATGATGCATTTTTGTAATACAATGGACTTGGAGTTTTGGAAAATGATGATCGAAAATATTATGATTTTATTCAAGGATTGTCTTAAAGCCAGTCAAATCTGTTATAAATGGCAATTTCATATTGGTGTATGTGGTGTGCCTATTTGATTTTTGTATAAATCGCCGGCTAGGGGACCTAGGAACTCTTTTCCTCGTGATACCTGGGAAAAAAACCCAATCAAAGTTTTATAAAGGAATCCCACCAATTCAGTGGGCGCGTGGTTTGCTAAAAGCCATGGGCCAGATGGGCTGGATCAGAGGATTCCTGAGAAACAACTAGATACGATTAGTTACGTTAATTAGTTTAAATCCTGAGAAGACCTTTGTTTGTGGGAAGGGATCATCAGCTGTAAATGAGGAAAAAAACGGTTATTCCATGGACCAAGTGCAAGTGTCTTCTTGATCTGACCTCAGGCTTGGTCAAATCAGTTTAATTTAGTCAAGACTTGACTCGTTAGAGTAATCTCCTAGTTAAAAGATTTTTCACCTTCCTGGCAGAATCGCCCATGTTTCCGGGCGAGGGGAGTCTTCCGGGCTTGGCCTCCGAGGGACCACCCCCCCGGGCTAGCCTCTCGTCCCAAACATCTGCCCGCGAGCGAGGCCTAGAGTGTGCAGGACCCCCGTCCCACGCGGGAGGCCGACGCCGCTTCCCCGTCTCGCTGTAACAAGAGCCCCGGAGCGGGTGGGCGGGGACATCACAGCTGGTATCACAGCCATTGTTGAAAGCTAATAAGGATAAACAAATTCTTATCCTAAATTGATAATAAAAACTCAGAAAAAGCATTTTTCATAATGTATTTTCATTCCGTAAGCTTCTTTAATGAAGAATTTTTAATCAAAGAAATTATTTTTATAGATGGAAGTTCCCTATTTATGTGGTATTCCCGACCTCACCCAGTCTCAAGATATGATTGCGTTCGCCTTCGAGCATCTCATCTCTTTTGCTTCAACTCAAACTAGCTGAGCAAGACTCGCACGCCATTTTGAGGATTTATATTTTCCTGACCCAGCGGAGAGACGACAGCAAAAGTGCTTTGCAGGGTAGTATGTCCATGCCTCTTGCAATGTTGAGGCAGAACCTCTCATTGGCAATGATTCTATTAAAGCTTAAAATGGTGCGTGGTGTCATTCTATATCATTCAATGCCTCGGAATTTGAGACTTTCATGCCAAGTCTACAGACTCCTTAGCTTCTTTACTCCTAAGGAGAAGATAATAGCTCCCTTATTAGTAAGTGAATGTTTGTATTAGGGCATGGCTATGGCCCAGTACCGTCGTCTTATGCGTCTCCCGAGGAGATTTTGAATTTTGGACCCGAGCTGCTCTATGTACATAATGCAACTTTTATAAAAATAAAGAAATGTTTTTTGGAGAAAAATTCCCTGTTGTATAAGTGATTGTTTATGGACGAAGTGTTAAAGAAAAATCTGTTATCAGACATATGTCATAGATCTCCAATAAGATCATTGTCTTGTTTAAGAAATTATTTTTTGAACCTCTTAAGTCTTAGGATCTCGTGGACGATATCAAAATAAAAATTTAATAATATATTATTTTTGGCACAATCATGAGACGAGAAAACTGTGGTCATTAGCCAGACACTCTCCGTGAAGATGATGAGCTTGACCCTGATGTTCGCAAGGCTCTTCATAGGACTCACCCACCAGGACCCTTCAAAGGAGAAGGGGAGAACCTGGGCGAGGCTGTGGAGAAATGGGTGGAGGCCATGGAAGAATATTTTGACGTCACAGGCTACAATGAGCGGAGCAAAATGGCTCTTGCCAGACTAAAAATAGTGGAAACAGCCAAGGTGGCATGGAGAAACCACTGTGACACCAACCGTCTGGACAAAAATACCCAGTTCTGGACCGACCTTAAAACGTATTTGAGAAAGAGATTTTGTCCCCCTAGATTTTTGCAAACCAAAATGGATGAATTCTTAGAGCTAAAGCAGGGGAGAAAAACCACCGAGGAATATCAGCAGTCCTTTGCTCTTCTACTCAAATATTCACCACCTCTAGATGAAGAGCAACTTATGGCGAGGTTCATTCGGGGAATGAACGAAGACACTGGTCAAAAAAGCCAAGCTAGTGTCCATGGTAGAAGCTGTCAAAATGGCAAAGGACTTTGCCAAAGCCTTCATCGTAAAAGTCCCGCCAAAGCCAGCTCCCTCATCCTTCAAGAGATTTCAGACACTAGAAAGTTCTTCCAACTTTCTGCCTCCAACTAGACACCAAGGTCCTAACCAGAATGTGGAGACAGGAAGCTTCAGAAATGAAGGAAGACCTATCTCCCCCGAAGTACATTCTCAGGAACTCCGGCTATCTCCAGAATGCAAAGGGAAGACCTTCGAAGCGAGAACAGATGCTTTGGGATGTCAGGGACTTGGGCACCAGCTCAAGGATTTCCCATCTCCTTCTGTGGGCCAAGGAAGCCAGGGTCCCAAAGTTCTGAGACAGACTCCTTCATATCAGTCCAATCAGGGTCCCCAGCGCCAAAATCAGGGTAACCCTAGAAGAGTGCCAGCTCAGCCTGCAGCCTCCATGCAAAGTAGTCTCCGAACTCCCTCCCAAAATTGGAATAACCAAAGAGAGAGAGTTCCACCTCAGACTGCAGCAGCCAGAGCAGTCACCATAGCTGAGAAAGTGGAGGAAGAGAAAGGACAGATCTATGCAGCAATTGAGCATTAGGGGAATAACCCTCAATTCCCAGTCCTCTAGACTCCAGAAGAGTACCAGGGTAAGAAATTCAAGCTTTTGATTGATTCAGGCAGTAATCATTCTTTTATTTCCCCAGGATGTCTGCGTAAATTAGTCCTAAATAAAAAATTAGGAAAACCTATGTAAGTGGAATTAGCCAATGGGAAGATTCTTTTCACTCACCTTGAGACTGACCTTATTCAGTTTAGCTAAGATGGGAACGTAACACAGTGCCAATTCAGAGTCCTACCCTTGGGAATATATGATGGAATCCTTGGAATGGATTGGCTCCAAAAGAATCAGGCTGACATTCATTGTCACAAAGGAACCATCTCTTTCCTAGACCTTCACGGGAATAAAGTTCAAGGAATTGGAATTTCCGGATCCCCAAAGCTGCAATTAGTCAAGGCTTCCAAATTATTAGAAGGGCTCAGAAAAAGGCAAGTTGTGTATGTTGTTAAAATGAATCTGGTAGACATAAAATGCAAGGCTAAAGAACCAGAGTGGTTAAGTGAGTATGCAGATGTATTTCCTGAAGAGTTGTCTGAGATGCCTCCGTCTCGTGAAGTAGATCATGAGATGGAATTAACCCCCGCTCAGTCAGTAGCCTAGCGTGCATACAAAATGCCAGTCTCCCTGAAGCCATAGAGCTTAAGGAGGAGTTAAGACAACTGTTAGAGCAAGGATTCGTCAGACCCAGTGTCTCACCTTGGGGTGTGCCCGTTCTCTTTCAAAAGAAGAAAGATGGAACGTTAAGACTCTATATTGACTACAGAGGACTGAATCAATTGAATAAGTATCCTATTCCTAGGATTGATGAACTTCTGGATCGGTTAAGAGGTACCCAAATGTTTACAAAGATAGATCTCAAATCCAGGTACTACCAGATCAGAATCAAGGAGCAAGACATCCCAAATATAGCATTCAATACTCGCTATGGGCATTATGAGTTCACAGTCATGCCATTTGGATTGACTAATGTCCCGGCGATATTCAATCGTCTTATGCAAGAAATTCTCAGAGAATATCTTGGATGATTTTGTTCTTGTCTTCTTTGATGATATCTTAGTATACTCCAAGAATGCTACAGACCATGAAGATCATGTGCGCAAAGTCTTGGAAATCCTAAGGAAACACCAACTCTTTGCAAAGAAGAGCAAGTGTTCCTTCTATGTTGACCAGGTGGAATACTTGGGATTCATAGTGTCAAAGGATGGGATTTCTCCTGACCCCGCAAAGATCCAAGCAATAGTTGAATGGCCAGAACCCAAGTCAGTAAAGGAAGTCAGAGGATTCCTAGGGTTAACCGGATGGTATAGGATCTTTATACCTAGGTATGCTCAGATAGCATCCCCTTTAACTAACCTTCTCAAGAAAAGTGCACTTTTTGAGTGGATTGCAATGTGTCAGAGTGCCTTTGACAAGTTAAAGACAGCCTTAGTAACCAACCCTGTCCTTAAATTGCATGATTTTACCAAACCCTTTGAGGTAGTTACTAATGCCAGTGGATTTGCCTTAAGCGGTGCTCTAATGCAGGAAGGTCATGCAGTGGCCTATGAATCCAGAAAACTCTGAACACACGAGAGGAATTATGCCGTCCATGACTTGGAGTTACTCTCAGTAGTGTATGCTCTGAAGTTGTGGAGACATTATCTTTTGGGACAAAGATTCACCTTGATGACACATCATCAAATTCTGAAGTGGATCTTCACCGAAAGGGATCTCAACATGCGTCAAAGAAGATGGATGCAGATCCTGCAGAAAATTTGATTTTGAAATAAAGTATTGGCCGGGGAAAGAAAATGTGGTTCCAGATGCGCTCAGTAGAAAAGCCTCCTTGCTTGCAATTATAGTGGTGTCAAATCCATTGATCAATGAAGCAAAGGAGAAAATCATGCAAGACAAATTATTTGCCCCTATTCTGATGTAGGAAAGCAAGACTCCTTAGGAAATGAGTCGAGTTCTTGGATACAAATTGGATGAAGGATGCATGTATTATAATAATCGGCTATGTATCCCGCAATGATGCAGGAATAAAGGGAAGAATTCTGAGAGAAGCCCATGATAGCCTAATAGCTGGACATCCAGGGTTTATAAAAACCTATATGTCTATGAAGAAAAGCTTCTTCTAGCCAGGACTCAAAAAGGATGTACTTGATCATGTAAGGAAATGCTTAATGTGCTAGAGAGAGTCAAGATGCGAGGGAAACTGCAGCCTCTAGACATTCCACAGATGAAGTGGGGATGCATCAATATGGACTTTGTCACTGGATTACCTTCACTACTGTAATCAGGTTACAACTCCATTTTTGTGGTACTTGACAAGCTAACCAAAGTTGCCCAGTGAAAGAAACATACTCTGTAGTGGATATTGCCAGAGTTTTCCTTAAGGAGATCTTCAGATTACATGGTTTACCTAGGAGGATAATAAGTAATCAAGATCCCAAATTCACATCGAAATTCTGGACTGCATTCTTTGAAGTAGTAGAAACTTTCTTGGATCTCAGCACAGCCTACCACCCCGAATCAGATGGCCAGACGGAAAGGGTGAATCAAGTAATAGAAGATATCCTTCAGTCATGCTACAGTAGGGAACCCAAGAAGTGGTTAAGTCATTTGCATCTGGTCAAATTTGCTTACAATGCTTCTTATCATCGGAGCATTGGGATGAGTCCTTTCAAAGCTTTGTATGGACAAGATTGCCTTAGACCGTTCACTTGGTCTGACCCATTGATCAGAGTCGAAATGTCCAGACAAATGCTTGATTACATGGACCAATAGATGCTATCAATCCGTAAAGATATAAAGGCAGCCCAAGACAGGCAAAGGCAATATGCAGATAAAAAGAGATCTGAGAGAGAGTTTGAAGAATCACATATGGTCTTCATTCGAGTACAACCAAAAAGAAGTTCCTTATCCTTAGGGAAGTACAAGAATCTCTCTCCCAGATACTCTGGGTCGTATGCTGTCATAAAGAAAGTAGGCTATCTAGCCTACAAACTTCTTCTGCCTCCCCATCAAAGGTATGTGATGTATTCCATGTCAGTTTGCTTAAGAAGTATGTATCTAGCCTGAATCACGTGCTTGATGATGAGCAATTAATATCTCCGACTCAAGGCCAGATCGTACTCCAACCTGAGGAAATCCTTGATGTTGGGGAGAAGATTCTCAGGAGCAGAGTCCTTAGAGAATTCTTAGTAAAGTGGAAGTTCTTCCTTCTAGAAGACGCCACCTGGGAGAAAGAAGAAGAGTTGGCGAAGGATTACCCTCACTTTGCGAGATGAGGACATCTCGCGTTTTTCAAGTGGGAGAGGATGTAAGATTCCTCCTCTCAGCAGCTTGAATATCAAATAAGCCTCTACTTCAATCCCTTGTAATCATTCTATGTACAAGAAAATATCATTTTTTCTTGTTTTGCCTAGTGAGATAAAAAAATTATAGAGAGTGGTAAATCAAAATTGGGATATTTTTGGATAAATAAATTCTTCAAATATCAAAAAAATGTTTTCCTGAAATAGAAAATCAAAATAGATTTTCCAAGGTGCAATTGGAAATAATTAAAATTGATTCAGAAGACCTTAGCCTAAGGGTCCAGATTTTTGAAATTTTTTTTATTATGGTCCAATTAAGGTTCCTATGGACCAATAAGATTGATCCAAGTATTGGGACAAGATAAATTCAAAGAATAAAAGAAAATATCCAAAAATGAGTAAATGCCCACATAAGATAAAGAGTTGACCAAGTACTAGGTTTATTAGTTAAAAATTATAGAGTATTAATAAAAAAATGAGATATTTTGGAGTAATCATTCATTTTTGACACATGTGTAAGGAAAAGGGAGACCTTCAAGGAGGCACCTTTTTCACATGCTTGGATGAGTTTAAAACTCAAAAATAATAGGATATTTTTATCTCTCCTCTCTCCTCTCTCCTAAATCAAACCAAATAAAAAAGGGAGCCAAACTCGTCCAAAACTTGTCCAAATTCAGCCAAAAAATTGAAGCTGGAAAATTCTAGAACTCAATTGGACTCAGTTAGTGGCCTCTCTCTCCTATAAATAAACCCTCATTCCTTTGTATTATTATATGTAAACTAAACTATGCCGGTATTACTCTAAACTAAGCTTAATTTCTATTATCCTCTAAAAACCTCAACAAAATTGAAGAGATTGGAGCTTCTCTCTCTCTTCAATCTTCCTTGGTTACTCCTACAACATACCAAACCAATTGATTGGTTGGGGGCCTCTACACAGTGACTAAAGAATCAAGCATTTTAGGAGGTAAAGAGTGGATTATGGTCTTTTTTCTATAATTTCTAAATGTTTCTTTCTTCTCAACCCCTTTCAAGCTTGAGAAGCTTTAATTTGAATGGCTTTTGAATATTATTGAAATGCTTTAATGTATTGTAATAAAGAAACACATAAATTTTCATTTATGCTTAATTTTAATGGTTTTTAAGCATTTCTCTCTCTCCCCCCAAAGAAAGGTCATTCCTATGACCTATTCTCAATCCAAATGAAGCTTCTAATGAAGCATTTCTCTAATCCAAAAGTAATTTTTATGCTTGTTTAATTGGAGGCCAAAATAATGGCTTTTTAATGCTTTTATGATATTTATTTCATAGAGAAATTATGAATCAATCCATACTTGGATAATGATCCAATTAGTGGTCATTCTAATCATACTAATAATATTAAATTTCATTCTCTCAATTAAATTGAGAATTATCACTAATAGTAGCGGAGCTATGGTAAAATTTCTATAAAATAAACACATAAAACATTTTCATTCATAATATGAAAAGAGGACTTCCTACCATATTCTAGGAATTATCATCCTAGATTAATTGAATGATTCTCATTGTAATCATGAAGAAATTTATTTTTATGATTATGCATAATTAGTAAATTAGGAAAAAGAGAAATTTTTGGTAATTTATTTTTATGTTAAAAGAGTAATCCCCAAGACATTGGAAATCCATTTATTCCAATGATTTAGAGAATAAAATTGGAAAGCTAAAATAATGTATAATTTATGAAAGATTTTAGTTAAATTTATCTTTTTGTATAGATAAACTTTTATGATGAAAGAGGAATTTCCACCATATTGAAATTCAAATATTTAAATAAGGGAAGTATAATTCCTAGTGCAAAGAAATTAATGAAGATTTTTATTTAATTTTTCAGAGAAAATATAGTTAAATTTATCTTTTTGTATAGATAAATTTTTATGATGAAAGAGGAATTCCCACAATATTGGAATCCAATTAATTAAATGAAGAAAGTGTAATTCCTAGTGCAAAGGAATTAATGGAGATTTTTATTTAAATTTTAGGAGACAAATTTAATTAAATTTATCTTTTTGTATAGATAAGTTTAAATGATAAAAGAGGAATTCCTACTATATTGGAATTCAAATGTTTAGATGAGAAAAGTGGAATTTTTAGCTTAAAGGAAGTAATGGTTATTTTTATGTAATTTTTAGGAAGAATTTTAATAGATTTAATTTAGGAAAAACAGGAATTCCCATGATAATTGGATTGCACTCATTGAAATGAGAAAAACAAGTATTTCAAGTTTATTCAAAAGAATAGGTATTGATATTTTAGTTAAAAGATGAATTTCCATGATAATTGAGAAAAGATGGATTTGAATTAAATTCTAATGTCAAAAGATGAATTTCCATCATAATTCTACCTAATGAGTTAAGGTTGAGAATTTCTGTGGGAAAAAGAAAATCTTGGATAATTGAATTGGAAAAATCACTAAATGGATATTTACCCAAAAACTAGATGTTTAGTTGAAAGGAATCCTGGTAGAACTAAACTGAATGAATTTAGTTAGACTACGTGAGGTCGGACAGTAAACCTAATTGTCCTTCTCTCGAACTAAATCAGACAAAATCTTCATGACCAATTCCAGTTACTAAATCCAAAGAATAGACTACTGGAACTAATCTAGTTTTTCCCTGACCAATCTCACCAAGAATCTAGTTGGATAAATGGATAAAATGACAGGTAGATTACCCTCATGAGAGATCAAGGATCCTCATTATTGAAACTGGGAATGATTGGGAAAAGGGTGTTTGGAATTGATCTCAAATTGGAATCCCACTTGCATTGGAAACTCTGTTTTTCATTCAAAGGATTGTTTTACACAAAAATGCTGGGAGGAAGCATTTGGCTTATGTTTTTCTAAAGGAGGTTCATTGGAATAGCTGGCGGGGAGTCATCAAGGGACATCGCCTGCGGCAAAGCCTACCGAGGTCTTGACCAGCCTCGGTACGATTAAAATGGTGCGCTTCCAGTACGATGGGTGAGGGCCGACGAAGCGGTCCCTGAGTGAAGTGCTAGGACACCTAAGGAGGATCCTAGAGGGTTCTAACCAGGCAATCCACGGGCTCGCGGTTGTTGCTAGGACACCCAGGTGTACGTCGAGGAAGATATCTGATGGACAAAAAGGAAAGGTTTTTGGGAACAAAATTTTGATACTGGATCTCGTTGGTTGGCCAGCTGGTCTTCAACGGAGAGTTCAGATGATGCATTTTTGTAATACAATGGACTTGGAATTTTGGAAAATGATGATCGGAAATATTATGATTTTATTCAAGGATTGTCTTAAAGCCAGTCAAATCTGTTAAAAATGGCAATTTCATATTCGGTGTGTATGTGATGTGCCTATTTGATTTTATTCAAGGATTGTCTTAAAGCCAGTCGAATCTGTTATAAACGGCAATTTCATATTGGGTGTGTATGTGGTGTGCCTATTTGATTTTTGTATGAATCGCCGGCTAGGGGGCCTGAGAACTCTTTTCCTCGGTACCCGGGCAAAAATCCAATCAAATCTTTATAAAGGAATCCCACCAATTCAGTGGTCGGGTGGCTAACCCATGGGCCGGATGGGGTGGCTGGATCGGAGGATTCGTGAGAGAAACAAATAGATACGATTAGTTACGTTAATCAATTTAAATCCTGAGAAGACCTTGTTCTGTGGGAAGGGATCATCGGCTGTGCCTCAGAAATGAGGAAAAGAACGGTGATTCCATGGACCAAGTGCAAGTCTCTTCTTGATCTGATTTGACCATGTGACTTCAGGCTTGGTCAGATCAGTTTAATTTAGTCAAGACTTGACTCGTTAGAGTAATCTCCTAGTTAAAAGATTTTTCACCTTCTTGGCAGAATCGCCTGTGTTTCCGGGCGAGGGGAGTCTTCCGAGCCTCGGAGGGACCGCCCCCCCAGGCTAGCCTCTTTTCTCGGACATTCACGGGCGAGGCCCCGAGTGTGCAGGAATCCCGCCTCGTGCGGGAGGCCGACGCCACTTCCGTCTCGCCGACAGGAGCCCCGGAGCGGGCGGGCGGCAAACCTATGTCCACCATGTTCCATTGGAACCCCTCATAAGAATTTAACCAATTCCATAGAGGTTCTTCCACCTCTCCCTCTGAACCAATGGATCTCAAGCCTCATCCACTGGTAAGCCTTGCCATTCCTCCTATTCTTACTCGTCATTGGGTCCTTCCTCCCGAATGGGAATCATGTCATTTAGGGCAGTACCCCGAGCACTCTCATCGGGGCCTTTTTCCAAGGGCAAGGTCAATGTGTCCTCTAGGTTAGGGATATGCATGTTGTCCCGACCCCAATCATGGATCACTTGAGCTGTTCTCAACCAAGGCCTTCCAATGAGTAAGCTGTAGGCCCCTCGAGTAGGTGGGAGGGCTAACACCACAAAATTAATTTCACATACTAATCCTTCAACTAGTCCCATGGGCATCACTTCTCTGTGGTCTGCCACTCAGATGGTGAAGGGAGCTGGCTCAGTAATTCGGAGACCCAAGACTTTCCTAGTAGCTTCGGGCATGATGTTAACACCCATCCACAATGGCTCTTGTAATTTGAGTTCCTCTCATGGAGACTGTCACCCTTGGGCTTCGGTGATCGATCACTCCTGGGATAGTGAGGCATAATACCCTTGCTTGCTGCCTCCTGGGCTGTCGCCCACTAGATGTGGCTTTGCCCGGATCCATCCAATGCTGGACCAAGCCTAACAATTGCTCTCCTATTTCCTGGCTCAAACCACATAACTGAGGAAGGGTAATTTCCACCTTTACTCCTGCCAAATTTTTCTCCCAACTTAAATTACTAACCTTGGGTTGGCTAGACTTCTCATCCGCCTTTGAAGGTGTGGTGTTGGGGGAATGACCAAGGTAGGCGTCGCTTCCTTCTCCATGGGTGGTGTTTGAATGAATTCCTCCACGGCCTCCTTATAAGCTTGGTCCACAATGGATGGGTAGATTGCACCACGACTTCCACCATGTTAACCAATGGGGTTCTACGACAATTTTGGGTTTAGTGGTCTCGGCTCTTCGGGCAATGGAGGCATGGGAGCGAGCCCTCAGGTACAGTAGTGCATTGAGCTTGCATGTGGCCGCTCCCCCCACAACGGTAGCATATAAGAGGTCAGGTGGGGTTGTTGGGAGGATGGCGATTGGGGTACCTTTGGTTAGGCCAAGCCCCATACGTGTTGTTAACGGCTGGAGGTACTAGAGGGGCTGCCGCATAGACCACCAGAGGTGGGCTTTGATAGACTTGAGGTGTTTGTGGGACAGGCAGTAGTGGAGGTACTGTAATAGGTTGGGAGAGTGCTTGCTTGATATGGAATTTACCATAGGTAGGGGGTTGTATGTTAGGGTTGCTCCGGGATGAGGGGTATTGGTGTATACTTCCGTGGCTCCCTATTGAGATGAAGTGGTCTAGGGCGGTGGAGGGGTTTGTACAAAAGTAGCCATGGGAGGGGAAAGGGTATGTGGGGTAGCTTAGTAGGAGGGACGAGCGGGGGCGGGGTTAATATAAGCGTGGGATTGGGGGGCTGATTGAGGGTTCAAGAAGGGTGTTGGGTTTGGTTGGTGGTTAGGAGCTGTGAGATCCCACTGCCCCCTCTGCACACCGGATTCCTAGTAGCTGGCAACGGAAGCAACTCCCTCATGTAGGAGGCTGATTGAGGGTTCAAGAAGGGTGTTGGGTTTGGTTGGTGGTTAGGAGCTGTGAGATCCCACTGCCCCCTCTGGACATTGGTGGATTCCTAGTAGCTGGCAGCGGAAGCAGCTCCCTCATGCATGGGGTAGGGTTTCCCACTCGGGGCCTTTCCCCCTCGAATGTCTGGGCACGAGACTAAGCTGGTGGTCATTCCGAAAACCGAAACCGGGAAAATTTCCCATGCTTGGAAAACGAGGACGATTCCACCATTTTTATTTTCTTAATGAATTTTCTAACGAGGTCAAGATACTGAACTAACCTTCATTTGAATAAACTAGATAGAAGGGAAACTATTAAAGACTTAACTTGAAGGGATCAACGCTTTTTTCCTAATTGAATCAAGCACGGCCGTTGATCTATTCATTAGAGAAGTCTTCAGGCACAGCCGTTGATCTATTCATTAGAGAAGTCTTCAGGCTTTTATTTAACTACTCGAGTAACTGTTCTAAACCTATTCCTATTAATCAATTTTATTATTAAAACTCTACTGATTCCAGCTATCCGGCCCATGGGTTAGCCACCTCCCAACCAGTGGAATTGGTAAAACTAGACAAGTATTCACCCACCCAAAATTGAATGCCTTTCTTAACTTTTGCTTTAGAATACAGATATGCACACACTCCTCTTTAAACTTTAACTTTTGAAACAATCCATTGACAAACAATTATTGGTTACAGATGTCATAACTCAAAATTTCCATTCAATCCTTGTTTCTCACAAAAAAAAGTAACATTCTGGACTCTCCGTTGAGACCAGCTCGTCAGTAAACGAGATCCAGTAACAAATTACAATAAACATTGGTCCATCATATAATATATATCTTCCACGACATATGCATGGGTGTCCTAAGCACTGTGAGCCTGTGCATCGCCTGGTCAGAACCCTCCAAGATCCTCCTTAGGTGTCGTGGCACTTCACTCAGGGACCGCTTCGTTGGCCCACGCCCATCGTACCGGAAGTACACTTTTTTTCACCATACCAAGGCTGTCAAGACCTAGGCAGGTTTTTGCTGCGTGAGCCATCCACTCCTCACCAGCTGTTGCAACCAAACTTCCCTTAAAAAAACACATATACCAAATGCTCCCTCTAGCATTCTGTCAAGACAGTCCTTCAGTTTAGTTCACTTTTTGGATCCAATTTTGAATTAGGAGAGAGGAGAGATGAAATATCTAATTTTATTGATTTAAAATTCAAAAGCTATAATGGGAAAAAGGTGCGTACTTCATGAGGGGGAATCCCTATCTTGAGGTGTCAAAAATCAGTTTTTTAACTGTTTTCCTTGGTCCTTAGTCCACTCTTCATCTTATGTGAACATTTAATCATTTTTGGGGGGTTTTTGTTTTATTTTCCAATTTATCTCCTCCCTAAATTTGGATTAATCTTATTGGTCCATAGGAACCTTAATTTAAAATTTTCAAAAAATGTGGACCCTTAGGATAAGGCCTTTTGAACAGATTATAATTTATTTCTAATGCACCTTCTGAAAATCTTTTTGAACTTCTGTTTCAGGGGAATTTATTTTAATAAGAAGAGATATTTTTCCATCCAAAAGTATCTAAAATCTAAATAACCTCTCTCTAGAATATTTTCTCTTTCTAAGTCAAAATAGGTAGAAACAAGCTCTTTTATTAATTTGAAGAGGGGATTGATTACAGGGGAAGGTACTGGACATCTTGAGGGGCTGGGGAGGAATCTTACATTCTCTCCCACTTGAAAAACGCGAGATGTCCTCATCTCGCAAACTGGGGGTAGTCCCGCAATAGTTCGGCTTCTTTCTTCCAGGTGGCATCTTCAAAAGGATAGAACTTCTATTTGACCAATAATTCTCTTTGAATTCTGCTACTTGAGTGAATTTTCCTGAACTGGTCACATCGTCTTTTCTTGAAACTGATGAAGGAGTTATGTCTTGGTCATAGTCTAATTCAGGGTTTAAGTCTAGAAAGGTTCTCCCTGAACTATCTTTCTCAAAGGGTAATATTTCAATTACTACTTTCCTGAATTTCATTCATTGAGTATTTTCTTAACTAAATTTAAAACTAATCACGAATTTCTATGAGGAATAAATTAATCATTTATCTAAAATTCCAACTTTGATAGTTTTCTAAATTTTCTCATTACCATACTAGAGAATATGAAACGGTAGAATTTTCTCTCACCACCCACACCACAAAGTATTTACTTATTCATTTACCAATATTCATGGGATTTAAACATAGGATTAAAGAGAACTCTTATTTTGATATGAAAAATTCTGTATGCATCTATTTATGCATAAAATCCAACTTCTATGGAAATAACACTTTTATATAAAAGAAAATCCTTTTATGCATACAAATCAAATTTGATGAAAGTAACACTTTTATAATAAAAAAATTCTTTTATGCAAAGTAACACTTTTATAATAAAACAAAATTCTTTTATGCATCTATTTATGCATAAAAATCAATTTTGATGAAAGTAACACTTTAATAAATTTAAAAAAACCTTTTATGCATCTATTTATGCATAAAAATCAATTTTGATGAAAGTAACACTTTTATAATTAAAAAAAAATCTTTTGTGCATCTATTTATGTATAAAAATCAATTTTGATGAAAGTAACACTTTAATAATAAAGGAATTTCTTTTATACATCTATTTATGCAAAAAAATCAATTTTGATGAAGGTAACACTTTTAAAATGAAAAAACTTCTTTTATGCATCTATTTATGCATAAAAATCAATTTTGATGAAAGTAACACTTTTATAATAAAAAACAAATTCTTTCATGCATCTATTTATGCATAAAAATCAATTTTGATGAAAGTAACACTTTCATAATTAAAAAAAATTCTTTTATGCATCTATTTATGCATAAAAATCAATTTTGATGAAAGTAACGCTTTTAGAATAAAACAAGTTCTCCAATATTCATCTTTCTATGCATAGAAATTAATTCTAATGGAAATAACACTTTTATAATAAAAATATTTCGAATATGCATTTTTCTATGCATAGAATGAAAATAACACTTTTAGAGAACACAAATGGTGGGGATTACTCTTTTTGAATAATAAAAGATAAAACTTATTTCACAAAATTTAAGAAAATTTTACCATAACCTCCTTTGTATGGCTGACCAATTTTTAATTTTTTTCATTCTCAAGTTACTTACAAATTATCCCAAATGGTTTAAAGCATTCTAAACTAATCAAATTCCACTTTTTAAAGAGAAACAATATGAAAAGTTTAATTCTAACAATTTGATTACATATCTAGGATAAAGAAAGGCTGAATTCAAGAATGAAGAGGGGGGGAAAGCCTTTCCAACAAGGCATAACATCATTTTTCATTTTAAAGAAAACAAAAATTAAAAAACCATTAAACAGAATAAAGAAAAAGTAGGATTTCTAGCTTACATGAATTTTTGTGAGCTTTCCTTTGGCTTGATGGTTTGAGGGATCTACTCTTGTGTGCACCAAGAGTGGCCACCAGTTCTTTTGAAGAGGAAATGGTCAAAAACTAATGATTTATCAATAAGTTCACTATTTTTGGCTCCTCTAGAGAGGAGTAGAGTAACAGTGCATAAAACACTATTAAGCTTCTACAACGGGGGAGGTTTCTATTTATAGAAAAAAGTGAGCTTCTAACCAAGCACACTGATTCTAAAATTTTCCAAATCAGTTTGGTCAATTTTTGATCATTTTTGGGTAAGTTTAGTTCACTTTTTGGATCCAGTTTTGAATTAGGAGAGTGGAGAGATGAAATATCTACTTTTATTGATTTAAAATTCAAAAGCAATGAATGGAAAAAGGCACCTACTTCATGAGGGGGAATCCCTATCATGAGGTTTTAAAAATCAGTTTTTCGACTATTTTCCTTGGTCCTTAGTCCACTCTTCATCTTATGTGAACATTTACTCATTTTTGAGGGGGTTTTTCTTTTATTTTCCAATTTATCTCCTCTCTACATTTGGATTAAACTTATTGGTCCATAGGAACCTTAATTTAAAAAATTCAAAAAATCTGGACCCTTAGGAGGATAAGGCCTTTTGAACAGATTATAATTTATTTCTAATGCACCTTCTGAAAATCTTTTTGAACTTCTGTTTCGGGGGAATTTATTTTATTAAGAAGAGATATTTTTCCATGCAAAAGTATCTAAAATCTAAATAATCTCTCTCTAGAATGTTTTTTCTCTCAGCCAAAATAGGTAGAAACAAGATCTTTTATTAATCTGAAGAGGGGATTGATTTACAGGGGAAGATACTGGACATCTTGAGGGGGGCTGGGGAGGAATCTTACATTCTCTCCCAATTGAAAAATACAAGATGTCCTCATCTCGCAAACAGGGGGTAATCCCACAATAGTTCGGCTTCTTTCTCCCAAGTGGCATCTTCAAAAGGATAGAACTTCCATTTGACCAATAATCTCTCAGAATTCTATTCCTGAGAACCTTTTCTTGAACATCAAGGATTTATTTAGGTTGGAGTTCCATCTGCCCTTCGGTTGAAGAAATTAAGATTTCATCATCAAACACATGATTCGGGCTTGGTACATACTTTTTAAGAAGGCTGACATGAAATATATTATGTACTTTGAGATGAGGAGACAGAAGCTTGTAGGCTAAGTCACCGACTTTCTTTGTAATCAGATATGGCCCACAATATCCGGGGGATAACTTTTTGTACTTCCCAAGAGATAGAGATCTTCTTTTGGGGCGTACTCGAATGAAGACCATATCTGCTTCTTTGAATTTTCTGTCTGTCCTCTTCTTATCTATATATTGTTTCTGTCTATCCTGGGCAGCTTTTATATCTTTGTGAATTGGTTGCATCTGCTGCTCCATGTCGTCAAGCATCTGTCTGGACATCTTGACCCTAATCAATGGGTCGGACCAAGTTAATAGAGTTAAGAAATCTTGTTAATACAGAGCTTTGAAAGGGCTCATCCCAATACTTCAGTGATAAGAAGCATTGTAGGCGAACTTGACTAGATGCAGATAAGTTAGCCACTTCTTGGTTTCCTTGCCACACAGCATGACCGAAGTATATCTTTAATTACTTGGTTTACCCTTTTTGTTTGATCATCGGTCTCGGGGTGGTAAGCTGTGCTGAGATCCAAGAAAGTTCCTACTGCTTTAAAAAATGCAGTCCAAAATCTTGACGTGAATTTGGGGTCTCGATCACTTACTATTCTTCTGGGTAGGCCATACAATCTGAAGATTTCCTTGAGGAACACTTTGGCCACATCCACTACAGTGTAGGTTTCTTTTACTGGGATCAGATGGGCAACTTTGGTTAGTCTACCAACTACCACGAAGATGAAGTTGTAACCTGATTGCACTGAAGGTAATCCAGTAATAAAATCCATACTGATGCATTCCCACTTCATCTGGGGGATGTCTAATGGATGTAACTTCCCAGGAATTTTTACTCTCTCGGCCTTGACTTTTTGACATGTCAGACATTGACGTACATGATTAAGTACATCCTTTTTTAGTCCAGGCCAAAAGAAGCTTTTCTTCACAGACATGTAGGTTTTGATGAAATCTGGATGTCCTGCAATAAGGCTGTCACTCATGGGCTTCATTCAGAACTCGACCCTTAGTCCCCTCATCATTGGGAATGCATAGCCTACAATTATAATACATAATTCCATCATCCAGGCTGTACCCTTGAACTCGGTTCAACTCCTGCGGAGTTTTTCTTTCTTGCATAAGTAGGGTAGCAATAGTGCCAAACAATCTATTCTGCATGATCTTCTCTCTTGCTTCAATAATCAAAGGATTTGACACTACAGTAATTGCAAGCAAGGAGGCTTTTCTGCTGAGGGCATCTGCTACCACATTTTCTTTCCCTGGAAGGTACTTGATTTCAAAATCAAATTCTTGCAGGGTCGGCATCCACCTTCTTTGGCGCATGTTGAGATCCTTCTGAGTGAAGATCCACTTCAAGCTCTGATGATCTGACATCAAAGTCAATCTTTGACCCAGTAGGTAATGTCTCCACAACTTCAGGGCATATACTACTGAAAGTAGTTCCAGGTCATGGACAA
This sequence comes from Cibotium barometz, assembly GCF_041138505.1. Taxonomy (NCBI): domain Eukaryota; kingdom Viridiplantae; phylum Streptophyta; class Polypodiopsida; order Cyatheales; family Cibotiaceae; genus Cibotium; species Cibotium barometz. The sequence goes on from NC_141109.1 coordinate 855,260, forward strand.
CATAATTCCTCTCATGCGTTCTGAGTTTTCGGGATTCATAGGCCACTGCATGACCTTCATGCATGAGTGCACCTCCCAGGGCAAAACCATTGGCATTAGCTACTACTTCAAAGGGTAGAGAGAAATTTGGCAACTTCCGAACAGGATTGGTTACCAAGGCAGTCTTAAGTTTATCAAAAGCACTCTGGCACCTGGCAGACCATTGAAATGGGATATTCTTCTTGAGAAGATTAGTCAGGGAGAATCTATGAGAGCATACTTTGGTATAAAAATTCTATTCGAACCAGTCATACTTTGATTTCTTTCACTGATTTTGGTTCAGGCCAATCCATGACTGCTTGGACTTTTGCAAAATCTGGAGAAATTCCATCTTTGGATACCAAAAAGCCCAAGTATTCAACATGGTCAGTAGAGAAAGTGCATTTTCTCTTTTTTGCAAAGAGTTGGTGCTTCCTTAGAATCTCATGAACTTTTCTGACATGAGCTTCATGGTCAGATGCATTCTTTGAGTAAATCAAAATATCATCAAAGAAAACAAGAACAAAATCATCCAAGTATTCTCTGAGAATGTCTTGCATTAGGCAATTGAATGTAGCTTGGGCATTTGTCAATCCAAATGACATGACAGTGAATTCATAATGCCCATACCGAGTATTGATGGCTATCTTTGGGATATCTTTCTCATTAATCCTGATCTGATAATACCATGATTTGCGATCTATCTTTGTGAAGATCTGGGCTCCACTTAGCCTGTCCAGAAGCTCATCAATTCTGGGGATAGGATACTTATTCTTAATTGTTAGCTGATTGAATCCTTTATAGTGCACACAGAGTCTTAGCATTCCATCTTTCTTTTTCTGAAAGAGAACTGGCGCACCCCAAGGTGAAACACTGGATCTTACAAACCCTTGTTCTAACAGCTGTCTAAGCTGTTCCTTGAGTTTGATGGCTTCAAGAACTAGCATTTTGTACGCGCGGAGGGCTACCGCGGAGCTCCGGGGGTCAATTCTATCACATGATCTACTTTCTGAATTGGAGGCATCTCAGTTAGCTCTACTGGGAATAAATCATCATATTCACTTAACCATTTTGGGTCTTTAGCCTTTAACTTTGTGTCTACTGGATTCATTTTGACAACATAAATGAGCTGCTTCTTTCTAAGTCCTTTTAATAACTTAGAAGCCTTTACTAATTGCAAACTTGGGGATCCTGAAATTTTGGTTTCTTGAACTTTATTTCAGTGAATGTCACCTTGATTATTGTGGAGCCAATCCATTCCAAGGATCCCGTCGCGAAAACTCCCAAAGGTATAACTCTGAACTGACAATCAGTTAAATTCCCATCTAGATTGAACTGAATACGATTTGTCCTCTCAAGGTGAGTGAAAAAATCTTCCCACTGGCCAATTCAACTTGCATAGGTTTCTGTGATTTCTATTCTAAGACTAGCTTACGCAAGCATCCTGGGGAAATGAAAGAATGAGTACTGCCTGAATGAATCAAAAGCTTAAAAGGCTTACCTTGATACTCAGCTGAAGTTTGGATGACTGAGAATTGGCGATTTGGCCCTAGGTTTTCATTTGTAGCATAAATCTGTTCTCTTTCTTCTTCCACTACCTCAGCTATCGTGACTACTCTGGCTGATGCAGTCTGATGTGGAACTCTTTCTCTTTGGTTGCCCCAGTTCTGGGAAGGAGTTCTGAGGCTACTCTGGACAGAGGCAGATGGTTAAGCTGGAGTTCTCGTGGGATTTCCCTGATTTGGGCGATATCACTGATACGAAGGGGTTGGCCTCTGCACTCTCGGTCGTTGACTTCCCTGTCCCCTTGACATGGCAGAAGTCAGGCAGTCTTTCAGCTGGTGACCAAAACCTTGACATCCAAAACACCAGTTCTCACTTCTGAGCTCATCCCTCTGAGTCCTTGAAAGAGGTGGGGCTCCTGAGAAAGTGTTTTATGTGGGAAGGGTCTTCCTTCACTTTTGAATCTCCCACTATCCTGATTCTAATTTGGGCCTTGCTGCCTCTTTGGGGGAGGAAAGTTTGAAGTACTTCTGGGGGTTTGGAATCTTTTAAAGTTAGAGGGTGTAGGCTTTGGCGGGACCTTATCAACAAAGGCTTTGGCAAAGTCCTTTGCCATTCTTACAGCTTCGACCGTTGAGACAAGTTTGGCATTCTTCACTATGGTGTCCAATGGCTCGTTCATTCCTCGAATGAATCTGGCCCCATCAGCTGCTCTTCATCTAATTGCGGGGAATATTTGAGGAGAAGGGCAAAGGTTTGATGGTACTCTTCAATTGTCTGGCTATCCTGCTTGAGTTCCAAGAACTCATTCATTTTAGTTGCAAGGAATCCCGGAGGACAAAACCTCTTTCTCAGGTAAGCTTTAAGATCGGTCCAGGTCTGGGTATTCCGGTCGAGACGATTAGTCTCGTAGTGATTCCTCCAAGCGACCCTGGCCATTTCCACAATCTTTAACGTGGCGAGAGCTATCTTGCTTCTCTCATTGTAGCCAGTTACATCAAAGTATTCTTCCATAGCCTCAATCCACTTTTCCACTACTTCACCTAACTGCTCCCCTTCACCTTTGAAGGGACCAGGTTGGGATCTGTGCAGGGCTTTTCGAACATTCGGATCTAAATCTTCGTTATCGGTTAGAGGATCCGGTTGCCTTGCACGGGCCGTGCGCCTCATGACTCTGACAAAACGAGATTTTTGTCAGTTTAACTTTGACAATAGATTTATGATTATTTAATTTTTGAGATTTATCTTTAAACGGATAATTATTTTATCATACTTCTTCAACAAGATTAACCATATTCACAATCATGAAAGCAATTTGGATTTTTTTTTTGCAAAACCTCATTTATTATCAAAAGTTTTCCATATATACATAGAGCATCATGGCTCCCAAAATCACTGCCTCAATCGCGTACTCATAAGAAGCGAAACTACGAAGGAGACATGCCATGGTACACACGATTCATTAGAGAAAGAGGTGCTCTAATTCTACTCCTAGGGATAAAGCGGCTAGGAAGCCTAAAAACTCGGCAAGAAATTCTGAAATTCCTGGGTGAATCATTAAAGAGTTGTACATGCTGAACAAAACCCTAGCCTTATCAGAATCATGGCTAAGGAAATATTTTGCTTGAGCCTCTGACGTTGATTGGTACTGATATTAATACATCGTCCTCCAAAGAACCACATATACTGACGTCGCTCTACAGGATCAGGAAAGTAAAGACTCTCAAAATGACGTGCGAGTCTCACTCTGCTTACTCGGGTCGTCGTAGCAGAGTTGATGAGGTGCTCGAATGCAAAGGCTATCATATCTTGACTCTGGGAGAGTTCAGGAATTCCAGATAGATTCAGGGTATCCATCTATAAATTTCCAATTTAATTTACGAGTTTTCAATTTTTGAAGTTCATTCAATTCTCACCACAAAGTATGTACTTATTCATTTACCAATATTCATGGGATTTAAACATAGGATTAAAGAGAACTCCTATTTTGATATAAAAATTCTGTATGCATCTATTTATGCATAAAATCCAACTTCTATGGAAATAACACTTTTATATAAAAGAAAATCCTTTTATGCATCTATTTATGCATAAAAATCAATTTTGATGAAAGTAACACTTTTATAATAAAAAAATTCTTTTACGCATCTATTTACGCATAAAAATCAATTTTGATGAAAGTAACACTTTTATAATTAAAAAAATCTTTTATGCATAATCCTATCAGATTATGTCCGCAACTCTCTGTATGCTCTAAGAGAGTGCTTGTCCTCCTCCTCGGGTGGTGCTCAAGAGGATATTGAAGAGGATATCTCCCTTCCTTGTTGGGAAAGGGAGAGGGGAAATGAAGATGGTGCTCATCAGGATCTCGAAGAAGATCTCTCCCTGCCTTGGGAAAGGGAGAGGGGTGAGGAAGATGGCGCTCAGGATCTCGAAGATGATCTCTCCCTGCCTTGGGAAAGGGAGAGGGGTGTTGCCTCCATGAGTGCCATCGGAGTTGGCCATGCACGTATGAGATATCGAAGGGGACCAGCGGTCTGAGGGGTCGAAGAGCAGTGGCGATCGGAGGACATTGGCGGTTGGAGCCATCGTCGGAGGGCACTGAGGGTTGGAGTGGTCGGAGAAGTTGGAGCAGTCAGAGGAGGGAACTGATGGTTGGAGTGGTTGGAGCACACCGGCGTTGATAGAAGCGGTCAGAGTAATCGGAGGGCACCGACGGCGGTGACGACGGTTGGAGCGGTCGCTGGAGTGTGGAGAGGAACTGGCTTCCCGTCCACAACATGTATCCACCACATTGGCATCTTTGCCTAATCATTTCCATTGTCGCAGGATGACCACCATGAAAAATTGGGTGAGCCTTGGAATGTTCTAGCAAAGCTAACTTATAGGCAACTTCACCTACACACTTAAGTATTGCGAAAGCTCCACAATACGTGGGCGACAACTTCGGCACTTTTCCCATATTCAAAGTTTTTAAACTCGAGGGAACTTTGAGAAATCCTTAGTCATCTTCTTTAAATGTGATCACTCTCTGCGGTCTTTATCCACATAATGCTTATAATGATCTTGGGACATTTTTTTATATTTTCTTTAGCGATCTTTAGCATATCGTTATGATCTTGTAGAAAATTTTCGACCTTTTGAATTCTTTTAGTAGTTGACCCCATAGATACTATAGATCGGGGTTGAAACCCATACATAAGCATGAAAGGACTAAAGCTTGTAGCAATATTCTTCGCACTATTATAGGCAATTTCTAAAATTGGTTAAGTAATCTTCCCAATTTGTTTGTCGTTTACTCACATATGTACTTGGTTGAGTAATCTTCCCAATTTGTTTGTCGTTTACTCACATATGTACTTGGTTGACCCGTTCTATCTAACCATCACTCTGGGGGTCGTTAGCAGTGCTCATACTACTGAGAATTATGTCCAACCTTTTTGAACACTACTCGTCGGAAGTGACTATTAAACTCCTGGTCTCTATCACTGACTATATTGGCTGGCAGCCCGTAAAGTCGATAGATATTCTCAATGAAAAGCCTAGATAACTTTGGCATTTCACTATGGTTTTAGTTAGAATAAATCAAGACATCTTGGTCAACCTGTCCAATACAACCCGGATGGCATCATGACCTCTACTAATTGTAGGTAGACCTAAAATAAAATCCATAGAGATACTTTCTCACTTACCATCAGGGATCTCTAATAATTGTAATAGTCCGCCTATATTAAGGCTCTCAGCCTTATTGACTTGGCATTTTTGACAATGTAAAACATATTCTTGGATGTCCTTGTGAAGCCCAAGCCAATAAAATTGCCTTCTCACTAAGGCATAGATTTTTTCTAATTCTAGGATAACCTGCAATTGGACTATCATGACACTCATAAAGTATTTGGCACCTAGTGTCAGAGTCTGAGGGTATACACACTCTTCCTTTGTGTAACAAGTTTCCATTATCAATGGAAAAATTCTTTCAATAATTAAGCTCGTCCCTAAAAAGAGGAGAGCTGGGTGTGGAACTATTATTTGCACTTGCTACTGTGGAGTGGGAGGGATCCCTGCGTGTAACAACTTTCCACACCTTTGCATATGACTGATCATGTTCGCACTTGCCTTTGAGTGGGATAAAAAAATTCACTTTTCAACTCCGTGAAACTCAATGAGTTGTCTTGAGGCATGCGACTTAAGGCCATGTCATTGTATCGACCCTTGCGATACCTTAATTGAAAGTAAAATTCTTGGAGGATTTTTGTGCATCAAGTTTTAGGACTTTTCAAATTAGTTTGAGTTGTCAACCATTTGATATTCTCATGATCACAGATAATCTCAAACTTAGCACCATAGAGATAATGTCTACACTTTCCTAGAGCATGAATAATGGCATAAAACACGCACATACGTAGAATAATTCCACAGATCTCTATCCAACTTCTTTCTCTTAAAAGCTACCAGTCTTCCTCCTTGAAGAAGCATTGCACCCACTGCATGGTCACCATAGCATCCGTTTCAACCACTATTGATTAGGATCTACTATCACCATCACAAGTACGTTAGCTATGGTAATCTTAAGGCGATTGAAACTTTGTTGTTGGTCAGCACCCCAAACAAAGTTGTAACCCTTAGCCTTTAATTGGTCCGTCATGGTAACCGATAATTTAGCATAATCTCAAATGAATTTGCGATAGAACCTTGCCAAACCAAGGAATATCTGTAATTCCTCCAAACTCGTTGGATGAGGCCACTTAAGGATTGCCTCTACATTTGCAGGATCCATCTGAATTCCATCTACCGAGATGATGTGACCCAAATAATGGATCTTTGAGGCAAAAAACTCACACTTGCCCGCTTTAGCATAAAGTGTGTTTTACCTTAGCAATTCAAACACTAATCTTAAGTGTTGCAAATTCAATAAATACAACAACAAATCGACCAAGATACGGGTGTAAGACGCTAATAATTCATAAGCATCATAAACGTAGCTAGAGCATTAGTTAGAGCAGATGGCATAACTAAAAACTAATAATGCTCAAACCTGGTATGAAAAGTTGTCTTAGGCACATCCTCCATATACGGATGTGAACTTGATGAGCCTGACCTTAAGTTAACCTTGCTAAAGTATCGTGTGCCTTGCAGTTGATCAAAAAGCTCATCAACTCACGGTACAGGTACTTATTCTTTATCGTGATTGCATTCAAACCACAATATCCCACGCATAAACGCATAGACCCATCTTTATTCTTCACCAATAAAATTGGCGATGCCCATGACAAATTTCTAAGCCTAAGGAAGCCCCTACAAGGTAGTCAGCTGATGCTCTACCTCACTAGCTTCACTAGCGCTAAGCCTATATGAAGGCTTGTAGACTGGCTTTGCATCCTTAAGCACTTCAATGGCATGCTGGACATTACGCTTAGGGGGCAAACCAAACGATAGGTCACTTGGAAACACATCATGAAATTCATGCAAAATACTTTGCAAAGAATTAGAATCTTGTTGAGTGAGCTTAGGAAAAATTTTAGTTTGTTCATTATTATGCATAGCATTAACATGTTGTTCACATATGATAGAATTGAGAAATTTAATATCCAAACTGGAAGTAAAATCACCACCACTAGCATCATCATGAGACAAAATTGAAGGAGACATATAACAGAAAAAGAGATTTTCTATTTCATGAGCATGTACAAGGCGGTCCACTTCAGTAGAACAAATGAGTGGAGATGGGGGTACATCACGTTTGCCTTGCAAACGAACTTGTTTACCATTGACCTCAAAATAAAAAGTATTATCTAGATAACTACGAGAAATAGATTTTCCTAAATGAAACAACCATTCATGACCCAAAATAACATCAGCTCTTGTAATATGTATAACTTGAAAATCTAAGTGCATTTCATATCACTGAATACTAAGTGTCCTTGATTGATTATCATGACCATTAGCAAGAGATACCATGTATTTATGATCACTAGGGCTTTGTGGAAATTTTATTTTTTTCACCAAATGCTAATTCAAAAAGTTATGTGTAGCCCCATTGTCAATCATGACATAAACTCTTCTTCTGTTGATGCGTCCATGCATTCGAACCAAATAATCAAGCCCAAAAGAGGGTACCCACATCGTTCGAACCAAATCATCAGGCCCAAAAGAGGGTACCCACATTGTAGAGGTTATACAACACTCATATGTGGCATTGGTATGGCATACTTGAACTCCAAAAAACTTCTGAGAAGCTTCAAGTGGCAAGACTTGCACCGTGTGCACTACCTTACTACCACACTTATCGACATCTTTGCCATGGTTTTTTGGACAATTCTATCTATCTTGATCAAAAACCTTTTTAGCTCGCTCATAATCTTGCGGTGACAAGGGACCCCTTGGCCTTCTTAACCACATAATTACCTTGTTTGGCCGCCTTCCATTTGTTCCCCTTGGAACTACGGAAGTCGGATGCTCCAACCCAAGGTGTCTTAGGCCATGCGTTTCTTCTCAATATTAGCATCGAATATCTTTGCACTTTTTATGGCCTCTTCCAAAGTTTTAGGATATTGAGTTTTAACTTTAGTTTTATATTCATTATCTAAACCATGCTAAAAATTGCGTGCTTTCTAAAAAATCATCCAAACCTTCAAGCTTGAGAATTCTCTCGTGATACTTGTAAATATATTGGGTCAACATAAGACCTTCCATCTTACAATTGTCCCAAGCATCCCAATTGTGATTCTTCTCATTCTTAGGTAAGAATTCTTTCCAAAAAAGTGCCTCAAGGCAGCCCATGTCAAAGTTCGATTGCTCTCGCCGCCCGAGACTCACGCAGCCAGTGCTATCACAACTCTCACTGTTGCCATCTTGGCAACTGGGCTGAAAGTTTCCTCATAATCAATGCCATATGTCTGCGCATATCGTTTGGCTACTAATCTAACCTTGTACCTGCTTATGCTTCCATCACTATTATGTTTTACTTTGTACACCCACTTGCATCCAATGGCTTTCTTGCCTTCAAGCAATTGCACTAAATCCCAAGTCTCATTTCCATATAGTGCATCCATCTCCTCATCCATAGCTTTCTCCCAACACACATGATTCAGTACATCCTTTTTCAAACCAGGCCAAAAGAAGCTTTTCTTTACACACATGTAGGTTTTGATGAAACCTGGATGTCCTGCTATAAGGCTGTCACATGGGCTTCATTCAGAATTTGATCCTTGGTTCCCTCATCATTAGGAATGCATAGCATGCGATTATAATACATAATGCCATCATCCAGGCTGTACCCTTGAACTCTGTTCAACTCCTGTGGAGTTTTGCTTTCCGTCATAAATAGGGTAGCAATAGGGCCAAAGAATCTATCCTGCATGATCTTCTCTCTTGCTTCAATAATCAAAGGATTTGATACTTTAGTAATTGCAAGCAAGGAGGCTTTTCTCCTGAGGGCATCTGCTACCACATTTTCTTTGCCTGGGCGGTACTTGATTTCAAAATCAAATTCCTGCAGGGTCTGCATCCACCTTCTTTGATGCATATTGAGGTCCTTCTGAGTGAAGATCCACTTTAAACTCCGATGGTCTGTCATCAAAGTGAATCTTTTTCCGAATAGGTAATGTCTCCACAACTGTAAGGTATAGACTACTGAAAGTAATTCTAGGTCATAAACAACATAATTCCTCTCATGCGTTCTGAGCTTTCGGGATTCATAGGCCATTGCATGACCTTCCTGCATGAGTGCACCTCCCAGGGCAAAACCACTTACATCAGTTACTACCTCAAAAGGTAGAGAGAAATCTAGCAGCTTCAGAACGGGACTGGTTACTAAGGTAGTCTTCTGAAGCTTATCAAAAGCACTCTGGCACCTAGCAGACCACTGAAATGGGGTATTCTTTTTGAGAAGGTTAGTCAGGGGGGAAGCTATGACAGCATACTTTGGTATAAAAATTCTATACCAACTAGTCAATCCCAAGAATCCTCTGACTTCTTTCACTGTCTTTGGTTCATGCCAATCTATGATTGCTTGGACTTTTGCGGAATCTAGAGAAATTCCATCTTTGGATACCAGAAAGCCCAAGTATTCAACGTGGTCGGCAGAGAAAGTGCATTTGCTCTTTTTGGCAAAGAGTTGGTGCTTCCTTAGAATCTCAAGAACTTTTCGGACATGAGTCTCATGGTCAGCTGCATTCCTTGAGTAAATCAAAATATCATCAAAGAAAACTAGAACAAAATCATCCAAGTATTCTCTGAGGATGTCCTCCATTAGGCGATTGAATGTAGTTGGGGCATTAGTTAATCCGAATGGCATGACAGTAAATTCATAATGCCCATAGCGAGTATCGATGGCTGTTTTCGGTATATCTTGATCATTGATCTTGATCTGGTAATACCTAGATTTGAGATCTATCTTTATGAAGTTCTGGGCTCCATTTAGCCTTTCCTGAAGCTCATCAATTCTTGGGATAGGATACTTATTCTTAACTGTCAGCTGATTTAGACCTCTATAGTCCACACAGAGTCTTTCTTTTTCTGAAAGAGAACTGGCGTACCCCAAGGTGAAACACTGGGTCTTATAGACCCTTGTTCTAACAGCTGTCTAAGTTGTTCCTTGAGTTTGATGGCTTCAGGAACTAGCATTTTGTACGTGCACAGGGCTACTGGCTGAGCTCCAGGGGTCAATTCAATCACATGATCTACTTCCCGGATTGGAGGCATTTTAGTTAGCTCTGCTGGGAATAGATCATCAAATTCATTTAACCATTCTGGTTCTTTAGCCTTAAGCTTTGAGTCTACTGGGTTCATTTTGACAACATAAATTTGTTGCTTCTTTCTAAGTCCTTTCAGCAACCTAGAAGCTTTTACTAACTGAAGGTCTGGGGATCCAAAAACTCCAGTTCCTCGAACTTTGTTCCTGTCAAGGTCATGGAAGGAAATGGCTCCATTGTGACAGTGTATGTCAGCTTGATTTTTATGGAGCCAATCCATTCCAAGGATCCCGTCAAAAGCTCCCAGAGGTAAGACTTTGAGCTGACAGTTGGTTACATTACCATCTAGATTGAACTGGATAAGATCTGTCTCATGGTGAGTGAAAAGAGTCTTCCCACTAGCCAATTCAACTTGCATAGGTTTCCCTGATTTCTGTTCTAAGACTAGCTTACGTAGCAAGCATCCAGGGGAAATGAATGAATGAGAACTGCTTGAATCAATCAAAAGCTTAAAAGGCTTACCCTGATATTCTGCTGGAGTATGGATGACTGAGAACTGACGGTTAGGTCCTTGGTTTTCAATTACAGCAAAGATCCGCCCTCTTTCCTCTTCTACTACATCCAAAATTGTGACTGCTCTGGCTGCTGCTGCAGTCTAAGGTGGAACTCTTTCTCTTTGGTTGCCCCAGTTTCTAGGAAGGAGTTCTAAGGTTACTTTGGAGGCAGATGGCTAAGTTGGAGTTCTTCTGGGGTTTCCGTGGCTTGGGCGAGACGGACCTTGATTAGACTGGTATGAAGGGGTTGGTCTCTGAACTCGGGGTCCTTGACTTCCCTGTCCCCTTGACATGGCAGGAGTCGAGGAGTCTTTCAGTTGGTGACCGAAACCTTGGCATCCAAAACATCATTCCTTCACTTCGGAATCTTCCTACATCCTAATTCTGATTCGGGCCTTGCTGTCTCTTCGGGGGTGGAAAGTTTGAAGTACTTCGGAATCTTCCTACATCCTGATTCTGATTCGGGCCTTGCTGCCTCTTCGGGGGTGGAAAGTTTGAAGTACTTCCCTGGGCTTGGAATCTTTTAAAGTTAGAGGGTGCAGGCTTTGGCGGGACCTTTACTACAAGGGCTTTGGCAAAATCTTTTGCCATTCTTACTGCTTCAGCCATGGACACTGGCTTGGTATTTTTGACCAGTGTGTCCAAGGGTTCGTTCATTTCCCGAATGAACCTGGCCATGAGTTGTTCTTCATCTAGAGGTGGTGAATATTTGAGGAGAAGAGCAAAGGCCTGGTGATACTCCTCGATGGTTTTTCTCTCTTGCTTTAGCTCTAAGAATTCGTTCATTTTGATTTCCAAAAATCCAGGCGGACAAAATCTCTTTCTCAAATAGGTTTTTAGGTCGTTCCAGGACTAAGTATTTCTATCGAGACGGTTGGTGTCACTGTGTCCATGCTACCCTGGCTGTTTCCACTATTTTCAGCCGAGCAAGAGCCATTTTTCTCTGCTCATTGTAGCCTGTGACGTCAAAATATTCTTCCATTGCTTCCACCCATTTCTCCACAGTCTCGCCCAGGTTCTCCCTTTCTCCTTTGAAGGGTCCTGGCTGATTCCTATGAAGAGCCTTGCGAACCTCAGGGTCAAGCTCGTCATCTTCAGAGAGAGGGTCTGCTGGCTGCGGCCACAGTTTCCTTGTCTCATGATTCTGCCAAAAATTTATATATTATTAAATTTTTATTTTGATATCATCCACGAGATCCTAAGACTTAAGAGGTTCGAAAAACAATTTCTTAGACAAGACAATGATCTTATTGGAGATCTATGACATATGTCCAATTACAGATTTTTCTTTATCAGATCGTCCGTAAACAATCACTTATACAACAGAGATTTTTTCTTTAGAAAACATTTCTATATTTATATAAAAGTTGCAATATGTACATAGAGCAGCTCAGCTCTAGAATCACTGCCTCACTCATAATCGTGTAAAGAAGCGAAACTGTGAAGAAGACATACCATGGTACACACGATTCACTACACAAAGAGGTGCGCTAATTCTATTTCTCGGGATAAAGCGGCTAAGAAGTCTAAAAAATCTGCATGAAGTTCTGAAGTTCCTGGGTGAATGATCACAGAGTAGAACATGCTGAATAAGCCCTAGTCCTATCAGAATCATGGCCAAGGAAATATTTTGCCTAAGCCTCTTACGCTGACTGGTATTGATATTAATACACCATCCTCCACAGAACCACATATACCATCGCTCAAGAGGATCAGGAAAGTAAAGACTCTCAAAATGGTGAGCGAGTCTCACTCTGCTCATTCGGGTCGTAGTAGAGTTGATGAGGTGATAATATGCAAAAGCTATCATATCCTGACTCTGAGAGAGTCTAGGAATTCCAGATAGGTTCGGGGTGTCCATCTATAAATTTCCAATTCAATTTATAAGTTTTCAATTTTTGAAGTTCATTCTCATAGTATTAACAAGTGAAAAACATTTCTTTCCCAGATTTCTATTTAAAATTTAGGCAATTTCTGCTCTAATACCAACTGTGAGATCCATCTGCCCCCTCCACGCACCGGGGACTCCCAGTAGCTGACAGCGAAAGCATCCCCCCTCATGCGCGGGGCAGGGTTTCTCACTCGGGGCCTCGCCTACGAATGTCCGGGCAAGAGACTAAGCAGGTGGTCACTCCGAAAACCAAACCCGGGAATATTTACCATGCCCGGAAAGCGGGGACGATTCCAACTTTTTGAAGTTTTTTTAACAAATTTTTTTTTTCAGGAGATCAATTCTAAACTATCCTTCACCTAAATAAACTAGATAGAAGGACTATCGCTGATATAATTTGATCATTTGAGTAATTTCAACGCTTTTTTCCTAATCAAGATCAGGCACAACCGTTGATCCACTCAATTGAGAAATTTATCAGGGAATTAACTAGCTAGAATCCTAGCGTAATCCTGAGATTTTTCAGTTTGATTATTAAAACTCCACTGATTCCAGCCTTACACCATCCGGCCCATGGGTTAGCCACCACCTTGCCACTGGAATCGGTAGATCCAAACAAGTACTCACCCACCCATAATTGAAATGCCTTTCTTAACTTTAGCTTTAGAAAACAGATACGCATACACTCCTCTTTAAAACTTTAATGTAAAAATAATCCATTGACAAAACAGATATGATCATAAATTTCATAACTCAAAATTTCCATTTAATCCCTTGTTTCACAAAAACAGTACCACTGTCCACGACTCTCCGTTGGGACTAGCTGGTCAGCCAACGAGATCCAGCTATATACGTATGTCGAGGAAGATATATACGTATGGGTGTCCTAAGTACCGGGAGCCCGTGCATCGCCTGGTTAGAACCCTCCAAGATCCTCCTTAGGTGTCCTGGTACTTCACTCCGGGACCACTTCCTCGGCCCTCGCCCATCGTACCAGAAGCACACCATTTTTCACCATACCCAGGCTGGTCAAGACTTGGGCAGGTTTTTGCCGCGTGAGCTGTCCCTCGAACACTCCCCGCCAGTGCAACCGAACTTCCCTTAGATAAACATATATGCCAAATGCTCCCTCCCAGCATTCTGGCGTGAGATAGTCCTATAAGAAAACAGGGTTTCTATGCAAGTTTTCATTTTTTATTTTGTTTGAAAACCATGAATAAATCTTAAATCCGTATCCCAATACATCTAGATCCAGGTATGAATTCCAAACAGAATTCCTCGAATTCTGTTAACTTGATCCTCATATCAAAATCAAAAGTCTTAACTTAGTTTCAGATTCGGTGGGTGTTTTGAGTGCATTTTTCCTGAACTGGGCACATCGTCACTGATTGAAACTGACGAAGGAATTAGGTCTTGGTCAATAGTTTGAATCAAAGTTTTGGGTCTGGAAAGGTTCTTTCTAAACTATCTTTCTTGAAAGGTAATATTTCAATTTCTCTTTTTCTAAATTTAGTTCATTGAATATTTGCTTACAGATTTCTAAACTAAACATGAATTCCTAGGAGGAATAAAATATTCATTTATCTCGATCTTCGACTTCGATAGTTTATTTGAATTTTCTCACTCCCATCTTAGTGAATATGAAATGGTAGAATTTCCTCTCACATATTATCTACTTATTCATTTTTCTATTTTTTACGAAAATTAACAGAGGATTAAAGAGAACCCTTATTTAATTATAAAGATTCTATATGCATCTAATTATGCATAAAATCCAATTCTGATGAAAGTCACACTTTTATCATCATAAAATCACTTATGATGAAAATCACTCTTTTAACATGAAAGAATTTCTTTTATGCATATGTTTATGCATACAAATCATTCATGATAAAAATCACTCTTTTAATATAAAAGAATTTCTTTTATGCATCCATTTATGCATAAAAATTATTTATGATGAAAATCACACTTTTAATATAAAAAAATATCTTTTATGCATATGTTTATGCATACAAATCATTTATGATAAATATCACTCTTTCAATATAAAAGAATTTCTTTTATGCATCCATTTATGCATAAAAATCATTTATGATAAAAATCACACTTTTGATATAAAAAATTATCTTTTATGCATACAAATAATTTATGATAAAAATCACTCTTTTAATATAAAAGAATTTCTTTTATGCATCCATTTATGCATAAAAATCATTTATGATGAAAATCACACTTTTAATATTTAAAAAAATCTTTTATGCATACAAATCATTTACGATGATAAAAATCACTCTTTTAACATAAAAGAATTTCTTTTATGCATAAAAATCATTTATGATAAAAATCACACTTTTAATATATAAAAATATCTTTTATGCATATGTTTATGCATACAAATCATTTATGATAAAAATAACTCTTTTAATATAAAAGAATTTCTGTTATGCATCCATTTATGCATAAAAATCATTTATGATAAAAATCACACTTTTAATATATAAACAATACCTTTTATGCATATGTTTATGCATAAAAATCATTTATGATGAAAATCACACTTTTAATATAAAAAATATATCTTTTATGCATATGTTTATGCATAAAATTCATTTATGATGAAAATCACACTTTTAATATAAAAAAATATCTTTTATGCATATGTTTATGCATAAAAATCATTTATGATGAAAATCATACTTTTAGTATAAAAAAATATCTTTTATGCATATGTTTATGCATAAAAATCATTTATGATGAAAATCATTCGTTTATGATCAAAATAAATTTCAATAAGCATCCTTCTATACATAGAATTTAATTCTAAAGAAAGTAACACTTTCTTTTTATAAAATATTTTTAGTAAGTATTTTTCTATACCTAGGATGAAAAATAACACTTTAGGAATACATATACGATGGGAATTACTCTTTTTGAATAAAAAAGTAAAACTTATTTTTCACAATTTTAGAAAAATTTTGCCATAACCTCCTTTGTATGGCTGACCATTTTTCAATTTTCAACTCTCTACAATTAATTAGAATTTCACCAAGAGTATTTGAATCATTCTAATGTAAACATTTTCTACTTTATCAAAGAGAAACATTATGAAAAACTTGATTTTATCCATTAATCATTCATCTAGGATAAGAATGGTTGGATTTACTAAAGAAGAGAGGGGACTGCCTTTTTTCAATGAGGCATAACATCACATTCAATTTAGAGAAGACAAAAATCATAAAAACCATAAAATGAATAGAAAAGAGAAGAATCTCCAACTTACAAAGGAGTTTGAGAGCTTTCCTCTGGCTCGATGGTTTGAGGGTTCTACTCTTGTTGAAACAAGAGTGGCCACCAATCTTTAGAAGCGGGAAGGACAAAAAACTAATGAATTATGAGAAAATTCACAGTTTTCTGGCTCTTGGGAGAAGTAGGGTAACAGTGCAAAAACACTATTAAGCTTCAACAAAGGGGAAGGCTTCTATTTATAGGAAAAAGTGAGCTTCTAACCAAGCCAACTGATTCTAGAATTTTCCAGATAAGTTTGGTCAATTTTTGACCATTTTTGGGTCGGTTTAGTCCACTTTTTGGATCTAGTTGAAATAGGAGAGAGGAGAGATAAAAATATCACATTATTTGGGAGTTTAAAACTCTCCCACACATCTAAAATAGGCGCCTCCTTCATGAGGGAAATTCCCCCATACTGAGGTGTCAAAAATGCATCATTTCATCTAAATATCTCTCTTTTCTAACTATTAACCTTGACCTTAGTCAACTCTTCATCTTATGTGAGTATTTACTTATTTTTGGGAGATTTTTCTTTTATTCTTCTATTTATCTCCTCCCTACATTTGGATGAATCTTATTGGTCCATAAGAACCTTAATTTAAAATTTCAAAAAAATCTTGACCCCTAGGATAATGCCTCTTGAACAGATTATACTTAGTTTCTAATGCACCTTCTGAAAATCTTTTTGAACTTCTGTTTCAGGGGAACTTATTTTAATAAGATGAGGTATTTTTCTATCTAAAAATATTTAAAAATTGAACTAGGACTCTCTAGAAGATTTTCTCTCTCTAGGCCAAAACTGGTAGAAACAAGATCTTTTATATTTCTGAAGAGGGATTTGATTACAAGGGAAGATGCTGGACATCTTGAGAGGCTGGGGAGGAATCTTACAGTAGCTCCCGGCATGCAATGGAAGCTATCGACATGCCTAGGAAGCTATCGACATGTATAGGTTTCTGTGCCGACATGCGTAGGAAGCTACTGGCATGCCTAGGTTTCACGAAGATAGGGCATACCAAGGTTGCTACTGGCATACATTGGAAACTACTGGCATGCATTAGTATCTACCGATGGGCCTAGGAAGCTACCGTCATGCCTAGGAAGTTACCTGCATCATAGGAAGCTACTGGCATGCATTGGTTGCTACCGGCATGCATTGGAAACTACCGGCATGCATGGAGCATGAAGCATGGGAAAAATAACAAACCCTAAACTTACAAACCCTATAACATGTAAAAGCATAAGAGAAGAAACAGACAAGAAAGAGATCTCTCACCTTGTGAAGTTTGTATGGGATGAAAACCTACAAAATAAAACCAAAATAAGAAAAAAAAGTATTAATAGCAAACCCTAATCTTAAAAGCCCTAAAACATACAAACCCTAAAAACATATAAAAGCATGAAAGAAGAAACATACAAGAAAGAGATAGCTTGTAAGGCTTGTATGCGTTAAAAACCTATAAAATTAAACCAAGTCAAGAAAAAAAGTATTAAGAAAAATCAAGATCTCTTACCATATGAAGTTTTAATGGAGAAGAAGGGAAAATACTCATAATGGTTAAGCTTCAATAAGAAGGAAAAAAGAAGTAAAGAAAAACTTAAAAGAGAGGAAAGTGAAAGGAAATACTCTTAAGAAAGCATTCATTGGAAAGCTTGTTTGCATAGGAGATAAATGAAAAGAGTAGACTGTAAAACCTAGGGTTTTATAGGATAGTATTAAGTATTATTAGGTTTTAAACCTTTACCGGAGATGTCAGGAGTCATGAGTTGAAGAGTCATGTCATGTTATGTCTCTTGGGATCTTCATGGGGGGTGAAGGCGGTTAAGCTTCGAATGCCATGCGCAGATATAGAAATGTGTGTATCTATTGGAAAAACATCTGTTATCTTGGAAGGAGTTTTTGACTGTTTTGACTATTGTGTTATGTCCGACATGTTTGCCTTCAATTGAAAAGATATAAATGTATGCTTAGGAATTACCAATGAATGGTGTTGTAAATTTTTAGATTGTGTAGAAGACAAAATACTTAAAATGATAGGAAGAATTAATGTAAAGATTATCTGGTGCTGAGTTAACCCATCAACACTTCTAGCGATCTTGCGATATCAAACCTAGGGTCCTTGTTCATGGGAAAGGGATAGGACAACAGGAAATTACAGAAGAACTATTAAGATGGATGAATGGAGACAAGAGTTCAGTAACTAGGTGATAGAAGAAGAAGAATATGCCGTGTACATAGAGAAATTCTTGCAAGAATAATTTCCTTCCTTACCTGCAGACGTGGTGAGGTGCATATGAACCCGGGTGTGGAACAAACAAAAGTAGGAGTTTTTGCCTTTTGGGGTGGTTAATGGTCCACGAAGAGTTAGAAGAATTCTCCAGGAGTGCTATTATCAACAATTTCATGCATGTGGGGTTTGTGGTGGTCACAGGCATTGCATTAGGGAAACCAGTGAAGATGAGCGGAGAAGACTTCAATTCTCAAAGGCCTACCCACAGTTATGGCACGCGTTTGAGACTTCGATTGGGAGAAAGATTAGGAGTAGGGTTGGAAAACACGGAAGAAGGAGTGCATCCTCCCAACCCACCAAATTCTCCTAATATAGATGGCACTGATACAGATGGCATAATAGGAACATGACAGGATGTAGAAGACGCACCTGAACCTGGAAGATCAGGAGCTCAGGCTCCAAGTTCTCTGAATTATTTAGTGAATAGGGGACTGATCAGAGTAGTTGGAGCAAGAGTCCTAGAAGCCCAACTGCTGTTGGGAGCAAGAAGGCAATTGAGTTTCAATCCATTGACAGGAGTACCACCCAGACCAAGAAACCCACAACTAATCATGCAGCAAGGGAATCCAGCAAACCCTGCACACCAGGTGCCCCTGTGAACCCTAAGGTTGGTGCAACCAAGTTCATCGGCTCAAAGAAAGCCAATGCTGATAGCTATGTAGGTCAATTTAAGATGAGATGGCACCTTCTAACTTATTTCATAAGCATCTTATCACATCTTATCACCTCTTATACACCTCTTATCACATCCCATCACATCTCATATCTATTCATAGAATACAAGAGAATTCTTATATTTGATATAAGATTTCTTTACACATTTATTTATGCATAAGTTCTATTTAAGGAGATTAATACTTTCGAAGTAAAAAATAATCTTTTAT
Source organism: Cibotium barometz (assembly GCF_041138505.1). Classification (NCBI taxonomy): domain Eukaryota; kingdom Viridiplantae; phylum Streptophyta; class Polypodiopsida; order Cyatheales; family Cibotiaceae; genus Cibotium; species Cibotium barometz. Next base: position 874,382 of record NC_141109.1, read on the forward strand.
GCATCTTCTATGCATAAATTCATTTTAAATGAAAATGACACTTTTGAATTAAATTTCAATCTTTTATGCATTTTCCTATGCATAAATTCAATTTAGATGAGAATGACACTTTTGAATTAAAAATCAATCTTTTATGCATCTTCTTATGCATAAATTCAATTTGGTAGGAATTACACTTTTAGAATAAAAGAATTTCTCTTATGCATCTAAGTTATGCATAAAATCCATTTATGATGAAAAATCACACTTTTAGTATAAAAAGAATATCTTTTATGCATACCTCTATGCACGAAATCCAATATGATAAAAGTAACACTTTTACAATAAAATAATCAACTTTTATGCATACCTCTATGCATGAAATTCAATTGTGATAAAAGTAACACTTTTATATTAAAATAATAATCTTTTATGTATACCTCTATGCATGAAATCTAATTATGATAAAAGTAACACTTTTATGTTAAAATAATAATCTTTTATGCATACCTCTATGCATGAAAATCAATTATGCATAATATAAAAAATAATTTCTCTAGGATTACAATGAATATCTTTCAATTAATCTAGGATCATAATTCCTAGAATATGGTAGGAAGTCCTCTTTTTATGCTTTGAATGAAATTATTTCATGCGTAACTTTTATAAAAATTTTGCCATAGCTCCCCTGCATCAATTGGTTAAGTATGTTGATGGAGCCACCAATGGGGATTGAAGAAAGAGGGAAGCTCCAATTTCTTCAATTTGGAGAGAGTTTTAGAGAATAGTAGAAATTAGCATTATTTGAGCATAACTCTAGTAGAAATTAGCATTATTTCAGCATAACTCTAGTATAGTAAAATTCTTCTATTTTTTTCAAAGGACTCATGTTCTATTTATAGGAGAGGGAAGCTCTAACCAAAGCTAACTGAATTCTAGAATTTTCCAAATTCAGTTTGGTTGAATTTGGACTAGATTTAGACCTAGTTTGGTTACATTTTGATTCGGTTTGGTTCCATTTTGATTTGGTTTGGTTCGAGAGATAAAAATATCACATTATTTTTGAGTTTAAAACTCATTCAAGCATGTGAACTATGCACCTCCTTTAAAGGACTCCCCTTCCTTACATATGTGTCAAAATGGAATCATTATACCCAAAATATCTCATATTTTTAATATTGCTCATAGTTTTTTTACTAATAAACCTTGTACATTTTCAACTCTTCATCTTGTCTGAGCATTTACTCATTTTTGGATACCCAAAATATCTCATATTTTTAATATTGCTCATAGTTTTTTACTAATAAACCTTGTACATTTTCAACTCTTCATCTTATGTGAGCATTTACTCCTTTTTGGATATCTTCTTTTACAAATTGGATTTATCTCCTCCCTACACATGGATTGATGCTATTGGCCCATAGGAACCTTAATTGGACCATAATCCAAAAAATTTTGAAAATCTAGACCCTTAGGCTAAGGTCCTTTATACCCATTTCCAATAAATTCCAATTGCACATTGGAAAGTTCTTTTTGAATTTCTGTTTCAAGGGAAATCATTTTAATAATATGAGAAACTTTTCTATCTAAAAATATTCAAAATTTGTATATTCTCTCTCTAGAATATTTTCTCTCTCTATGTCAAAATAGGCAGAGACAAGATCTTTTATATTTCTGAAGAGGGGATTGATTACAGGGGAAGATGCTGGACATTTTGAGGTTGGGGAGGAATCTTACATTCTCTCCTACTTGAAAAACGCGAGATGCCCTCATCTCGCAAACTAGGGGTAATTTCGCAAGATACACGAATATGAGACTGAGAAATTTTTTTTTAATTAAGATTAACCACCAAGAAAAGTCTCAAAGAGAGCAAGACTCAAGACAAGAACAAGATTTCAACTTTATTCATTCTTGGAACATATACAGTAAGATAGAAAAACTTTTTACAATTCCATAAGCCCGTCCATCATATGGTCACAAAAGCAGCACTCACAAGCTGCGCACGTATAAGGTAACTCATCTATGGGAATAATTCGGCTGGTTATTGTCGTACCTACCTCAGTGGTATGAGGTGATCTAACAAAAGGACCTCTGAGAGGCAAGCCAAAAACGGGGTAAAGGCATATCTTCTGATAAAGAAAATACGCCAGTAAGAAGACCCGCTCAGAAAACCCAATATGCCTTGATCTCATCACGCAATAGTATCGGGGACCCAAACCCAAAGCTTCAATAACCATAGCCAAGCGGACATTGTTGCGAAAGTGCTGCTGACCCCATGGTGTTACCCTAGTTATGTCTTGATAGGTCCGCCATTTGGTCTGAGCTACAGAAGTTCCCAAGTGAGGGAAAAGTGAGCGCTCATACAGTTTTATAAAATCCTTCTTCACAGACTCGCTTGCGTCTTGAAGGTGAGAAATTATCACGGATAAAACTAATTCCTATTGCCAAGCCATGAAGGAGATTAAGAAAGAAAGGAGATCGATGGAAGTAAGATTACTGTGAGCGACAAGTAAAAGTTACGACTTATATAAAGGAAGGAGCTAGTGTAACCTAGAAGCCAATGGTATCTTGTCACTGAAGTTTTACCGTCTTTCCATGATTTGGTTTTGGCACATATTTCTATAGGAGGCATTAAGAACTTTGAGATGAGGAGATAAAAAAAGTTCGTAGGCTAAGTCACCTACTTTCTTTGGTCCACAATATCTGGGGGATAACTACTTATACTCCCCTAGAGATAAAGAAATTCTTTAGGTCCGTATTCAAATGAAGACCATAACTGCTTCTTTGAATTCTCTGACTACCCTCTTCTTATCTATATATTGTTTCCGGACAAAAGACTAATCCATCGGTTTTTCCAAAACCGAACCCGAAAAAACTTCCCTTATCCGGAAAGCACGGGCGATTCCTCCAGGATAACTTTTTACTCTAACGTAGTCAAGACCATTAGTGATCAAACTGATCCGACTGCACCTATAAAGATACACGGTCAGATCAAGGAAGAAACTTGCACTTGGATCATTGGAATCGACGCTTTTTTTCCCATCAAGAGGCACAGTCGTTGATTCCTATCCATAGAACATTTACTATCCGGGATTTACTTTATCTATCGTAGTAACATAAATTGAGTCTCAATTTACGGATCCATCAGTCTAGCCTAACCCCATCCGATCCCATGGGTTAGCCAACCGCCCAACCACTGTAGTGATGGGATCCAATTTGGAACTTGGTTAGGTTTTGTCCCAAGTACCAAGAAAAAGAGTTCCAAGGCCCCCTAGCCGGAAGTTCATGCAACATAAAACTAGCCACACCACTTACACACCAATATGAAATTGCCTTTTTCTTAGCATCAGCTAACTTTAAAACAATCCTTTAATGAAAGCATAGTACCACTGATCACAATCTTCCAAATTATCCGATTGATTCTTAATTTTCCATCATTCCTTCATCAGAGTATCTATGGCATTATTGGCAACTAGAACGCTCACCACCTGTCCACTCAGGGGCCTTTTCAATAGTTCCTAGCCCATAATACTCGGCAATATAATCACTTATAAAAATCAAGATAGACTCTTGTTGAAGATCAGCAAGATCAACCAACAGATCCATATAAAGAGCCATGGACTCATCCATTGAAGACCAGTAAGGTCAATCAACCAGATCCATACCCGGTTTCACAAAACAACTCTTACTTCTTGTTCCAATATCTTCCTCGATGCACGCGTGGGTATCCTATGCGACCCAGAGCCCGAGCACCGTATGGTCAGCACCCTCTAGGATCCTTCGCAGGTGACCTAACGCTTCACTCATAGGCCGCTTCCTTGGTCCCTCATCCACCGTACCGGAAGCTCACCATTTTAATCGAGCCGAGGCTGGTCAAGACCTTGGCCGACTTTGCTACACGAGACGTCCTCCATTGACTCTCCGTCAGCAGTTGCAACTTTATCAGTTAGGTCTCCACGACCTTAATCACAAGACGGTCAAAATGCTTCCCCAGCATTCTTGACATAAAACAGCCATTTACAAACAGCATTTACAAACATTTTACAAATACAGTTTCTATATTAACTCTCATTTTTCCACATTATCCCTCATTAATCCACATTACTTATTCCACATTCCATTTATATGTGTACTCATCCAATCACATCATTTTCCATCTCCTTCACATCACATATCATATATTCACATCCATATCCACATCCATACATCCACATCTACATGCTTACCTCTATTTTCACATCCTCATTTATACATCCACATCCCATATCCACATTCATACATACACATCCATATCCACATCCATACATCCACATCCACATGCATACATCCACTATCACGTCCTCATTCATACATCCACATCTACATACATACATACATCCACATCCACATTCCCATTCACATCTATACATCCACATCTACATCCACATACATACATACATCCACATCCACATTCCACATTCACATCTATACATCCACATCTACATCCACATTCACATACATCCACATACATCTATACATCCACATCTACATCCACATACATACATACATCCACATCCACATTCCACATTCACATCTATACATCCACATCTACATCCACATCCACATTCCCATTCACATCTATACATCCACATCTACATCCACATTCACATCTATGCATATACATCTTCATGCATACATCCATTTTCACATTCATACATTCACACTCCCATCTTCACATCCACACATCCACATACATACATCCATTTTCACATTCCCATTCATATAACCCCATATGCCTTCACATCTAATCTTTTACATCACATCCATTCTCGCCCTATCACAACCCATATACATCTTATCCTATCACATACACTTCTTACCTCATCCCATACACATCTTATCACATCTTAATTCATCTTATCACCTTCTAACTTATTTCATAAGCATCTTATCACATCTTATCACCTCTTATACACCTCTTATCACATCCCATCACATCTCATATCTATTCATAGAATACAAGAGAATTCTTATATTTGATATAAGATTTCTTTACACATTTATTTATGCATAAGTTCTATTTAAGGAGATTAATACTTTCGAGGTAAAAAATAATCTTTTATGCATCTTCTATGCATAAATTCATTTTAAATGAAAATGACACTTTTGAATTAAATTTCAATCTTTTATGCATTTTCCTATGCATAAATTCAATTTAGATGAGAATGACACTTTTGAATTAAAAATCAATCTTTTATGCATCTTCTTATGCATAAATTCAATTTGGTAGGAATTACACTTTTAGAATAAAAGAATTTCTCTTATGCATCTAAGTTATGCATAAAATCCATTTATGATGAAAAATCACACTTTTAGTATAAAAAGAATATCTTTTATGCATACCTCTATGCACGAAATCCAATATGATAAAAGTAACACTTTTACAATAAAATAATCAACTTTTATGCATACCTCTATGCATGAAATTCAATTGTGATAAAAGTAACACTTTTATATTAAAATAATAATCTTTTATGCATACCTCTATGCATGAAATCTAATTATGATAAAAGTAACACTTTTATGTTAAAATAATAATCTTTTATGCATACCTCTATGCATGAAAATCAATTATGCATAATATAAAAAATAATTTCTCTAGGATTACAATGAATATCTTTCAATTAATCTAGGATCATAATTCCTAGAATATGGTAGGAAGTCCTCTTTTTATGCTTTGAATGAAATTATTTCATGCGTAACTTTTATAAAAATTTTGCCATAGCTCCGCTGCCTATGACTGATAAATCTCAATTTTTCTAAGGAATAAAGCTTATCATTAAGGAAATAATTAGAATGATCCCTAATTGGATCATTAATCCATAATGGATTGAATCATTAATATTCATGAAATACATAAACTAAAAGCATAGAAAAAAGCCATTAATTTGGCCTCAAGCATAGATTAATCTTGGATTAAGGAAAAGCTTTATGAAAAGCTTCATTTGGATTGAGAATGGGTCATGAGTATGACCATTTCTTGAGTGAGAGAGAGAAATTACATAAAAACCATTTGAATTAAGCATAAATGAAAATGTATGTAATTCTTAACTATCATTCAATAGCATTCATCAAATTATGTAACTCTTCACTACCATTCATCAATTAACTTCAATAGCATTCAAAAACCATTCCAATTAAGCTTCTCAAGCTTGAGAGGGTTGAGAAGAGAGAAGCATTGAGAATTTATAGAAAAGATCAAAATTCACCATTTACCTTACAAATTGCTTGATTGTAGAGGCCCCCAACCAATCAATTGGTTAAGTATGTTGATGGAGCCACCAATGGGGATTGAAGAAAGAGGGAAGCTCCAATTTCTTCAATTTGGAGAGAGTTTTAGAGAATAGTAGAAATTAGCATTATTTCAGCATAACTCTAGTAGAAATTAGCATTATTTCAGCATAACTCTAGTATAGTAAAATTCTTATATTTTTTTCAAAGGACTCATGTTCTATTTATAGGAGAGGGAAGCTCTAACCAAAGCTAACTGAATTCTAGAATTTTCCAAATTCAGTTTGGTTGAATTTGGACTAGATTTAGACCTAGTTTGGTTACATTTTGATTCGGTTTGGTTCCATTTTGATTTGGTTTGGTTCGAGAGATAAAAATATCACATTATTTTTGAGTTTAAAACTCATTCAAGCATGTGAAATATGCACGTCCTTTAAAGGACTCCCCTTCCTTACATATGTGTCAAAATGGAATCATTATACCCAAAATATCTCATATTTTTAATATTGCTCATAGTTTTTTTACTAATAAACCTTGTACATTTTCAACTCTTCATCTTGTGTGAGCATTTACTCATTTTTGGATACCCAAAATATCTCATATTTTTAATATTGCTCATAGTTTTTTACTAATAAACCTTGTACATTTTCAACTCTTCATCTTATGTGAGCATTTACTCCTTTTTGGATATCTTCTTTTACAAATTGGATTTATCTCCTCCCTACACATGGATTGATGCTATTGGCCCATAGGAACCTTAATTGGACCATAATCCAAAAAATTTTGAAAATCTAGACCCTTAGGCTAAGGTCCTTTATACCCATTTCCAATAAATTCCAATTGCACATTGGAAAGTTCTTTTTGAATTTCTGTTTCAAGGGAAATCATTTTAATAATATGAGAAATTTTTCTATCTAAAAATATTCAAAATCTGAATATTCTCTCTCTAGAATATTTTCTCTCTGTATGTCAAAATAGGCAGAGACAAGATCTTTTATATTTCTGAAGAGGGGATTGATTACAGGGGAAGATGCTGGACATCTTGAGAGGCTGGGGAGGAATCTTACATTATCTCCCACTTGAAAAACGCGAGATGCCCTCATCTCGCAAAAACTAGGGGTAATTTCGCAAGATACACGAATATGAGACTGAGAAATTTTTTTTTAATTAAGATTAACCACCAAGAAAAGTCTCAAAGAGAGCAAGACTCAAGACAAGAACAAGATTTCAACTTTATTCATTCTTGGAACATATACAGTAAGATAGAAAAACTTTTTACAATTCCATAAGCCCGTCCATCATATGGTCACAAAAGCAGCACTCACAAGCTGCGCACGTATAAGGTAACTCATCTATGGGAATAATTCGGCTGGTTATTGTCGCACCTACCTTAGTGGTATGAGGTGATCTAACAAAAGGACCCCTGAGAGGCAAGCCAAAGACGGGGTAAAGGCATATCTTCTGATAAAGAAAATACGCCAGTAAGAAGACCCGCTCAGAAAACCCAATATGCCTTGATCTCATCACGCAATAGTATCGGGGACCCAAACCCAAAGCTTCAATAACCATAGCCAAGCGGACATTGTTGCGAAATTGCTACTGACCCCATGGTGTTACCCTAGTTATGTCTTGATAGGTCCGCCATTTGGTCTGAGCTACAGAAGTTCCCAAGTGAGGGAAAAGTGAGCGCTCATACAGTTCTATAAAATCCTTCTTCACAGACTCGCTTGCGTCTTGAAGGTGAGAAATCATCACGGATAAAACTAATTCCTATTTCCAAGACATGAAGGAGATTAAGAAAGAAAGGAGATCGATGGAAGTAAGATTACTGTGAGCGACAAGTAAAAGTTACGACTTATATAAAGGAAGGAGCTAGTGTAACCTAGAAGCCAATGGTATCTTGTCACTGAAGTTTTACCGTCTTTCCATGATTTGGTTTTGGCATATATTTCTATAGGAGGCATTAAGAACTTTGAGATGAGGAGATAAAAGAAGTTCGTAGGCTAAGTCACCTACTTTCTTTGGTCCACAATATCTGGGGGATAACTACTTATACTCCCCTAGAGATAAAGAAATTCTTTAGGTCCGTATTCAAATGAAGACCATAACTGCTTCTTTGAATTCTCTGACTACCCTCTTCTTATCTATATATTGTTTCTGTCGATCCTGGGCAGCGTTTATATCTTTATGAATTGTCTGCATCTGTTGCTCTAAGTCGCCAAGCATTTGACTGGTCATCTCGACCCTAATCAATGGGTTGGGCCTAGTTTAAGCAATCTTGTCCGAGACAGACCCTAATTAGATTGGCATGAAGGAACTGGTCTCTGAATTTGGGTTCTAGAATTCCCTGTGCCCTTTTCATGGTAGGAGTCGGGCAGTCTTTTAACTGATGACCAAAACCTTGGCATCCAAAACACCGGTTCTCACTTTTGAACTCATTGTTCTGAATCCTTAAAACAGGTGGGCTCCTGATAAGGTATTCTGGGGAAAGTGTCTTCCCTTTTTAAACAGAATCTTTCTTTTATTTTAGAGAGGGAATAATTTTAAGATCAAAAAGGGAGATTCTTACTCCTGTATACCTCGACGAAGGTTGGGGGGAGGAATCTTACAAACTTCTACCCCACTTAAAAAGGTGCAAGATGTCCTCATCTCGCAAGTAGAGGACAACTCATTTTCTTAAGATCCAATTTATTATGGGGTTCCTTATGTTCAAGTCAACCCAACAGAATACGGGGATAAATATCCGTTATATAGAACTCATCATTAAATAACAATTCATTCAGATCATATCATTCATATCATTCATATCTTTAACACGATAATGGTCCATTAGACCGAAAAACTTCCTTGTGAACATTCCTCCACGGAAATTTCAGTTAAGTAAGTTCTCAATTTGACATCCCTTAATTTGATCATCCGTGTCAAGAATTAACAGTAGCAATTTGATAGCACAATCCACTAATCTTATAGTGATTTGCTGAAATCATTATTATCATTTATCATCACAGGGACTCGTCCCATTCATCCTCATTGTGGTTTCGCTCAACTTATTACATTTCAACCAATTTTCAGGGATCATCATATTTCAATCAGAATCCAAATCAATTTCATCAGTTCTCAAAAACAGAATTAAAAATCATATCAACCACATTCGAATTCATCAACTGGATAGCATTAATGCTTATAATTTCAAGTCTTAGATTTACTCGTATATACTACCGGTAAAGAGCTGCAGTTATACCCTCGGTATATACGGGTCGTCATAATACTTGGAACTAAAAGGTAAATACAATCATGTCTAGACCTCAAGCAGGTCAGGGATTCTATATAATTGCGGTACTTCCATCTGAAGACCCAATTACCAAATTACGAATTTCAATTTGAATATCAAATTGTATAAATTATATCACATAATTACGATCTTTTTGTGCTTCATGATAAATTTTTGACATATTTGGCTTCTCAGTTAATCTTTATTAGCTAATTGGCTCTCATACCAACTGTGAGATCCCTGTTCCCACCGCGCAACGGATTCGGGGTACTAGCAGCGGAATTAGCACTTCAAGCGCGAGACAGGGTCCCACACTCGGGGCCTCGTCCCCCCCCACGGATATCCGGACAAAAGACTAATCCGTCGGTTTTTCCAAAACCGAACCCGAAAAAACTTCCCTTATCCGGAAAGCACGGGCGATTCCTCCAGGATAACTTTTTACTCTAACGTAGTCAAGACCATTAGTGATCAAACTGATCCGACTGCACCTATAGAGATACACGGTCAGATCAAGGACGAAACTTGCACTTGGATCATTGGAATCGACACTTTTTTTCCCATCAAGAGGCACAGTCGTTGATTCCTATCCATAGAACAATTACTATCCGGGATTTACTTTATCTATCGTAGTAACATAAATTGAGTCTCGATTTACGGATCCATCAGTCTAGCCTAACCCCATCCGATCCCATGGGTTATTCAACCGCCCAACCACTGTAGTGATAGGATCCAATTTGGAATTTGGTTAGGTTTTGTCCCAAGTACCAAGAAAAAGAGTTCCAAGGCCCCCTAGCCGGAAGTTCATGCAACATAAAACTAGCCACACCACTTACACACCCAATATGAAATTGCCTTTTTCTTAGCATCAGCTAACTTTAAAACAATCCTTTAATGAAACCATAGTACCACTGATCACAATCTTCCAAATTATCCGATTGATTCTTAGTTTTCCATCATTCCTTCATCAGAGTATCTATGGCATCATTGGCAACTAGAACGCTCACCACCTGTCCACTCAGGGGCCTTTTCAATAGTTCCTAGCCCATAATACTCGGCAATATAATCACTTATAAAAATCAAGATAGACTCTTGTTGAAGATCAGCAAGATCAACCAACAGATCCATATAAAGAGCCATGGACTCATCCATTGAAGACCAGTAAGGTCAATCAACCAGATCCATGCCCGGTTTCACAAAACAACTCTTACTTCTTGTTCCAATATCTTCCTCGATGCACGCGTGGGTATCCTATGCGACCCAGAGCCCGAGCACCGTATGGTCAGCACCCTCTAGGATCCTTCGCAGGTGACCTAGCGCTTCACTCATAGGCTGCTTCCTTGGTCCCTCATCCACCGTACCGGAAGCTCACCATTTGAATCGAACCGAGGCTGGTCAAGACCTTGGCCGACTTTGCTACGCGAGACGTCCTCCATTGACTCTCCGTCAGCAGTTGCAACTTTATCAGTTAGGTCTCCACGACCTTAATCACAAGACGGTCAAAATGCTTCCCCAGCATTCTTGACATAAAATAGCCATTTACAAACAGCATTTACAAACATTTTACAAATACAGTTTCTATATTAACTCTCATTTTTCCACATTATCCCTCATTAATCCACATTACTTATTCCACATTCCATTTATATGTGTACTCATCCAATCACATCATTTTCCATCTCCTTCACATCACATATCATATATTCACATCCATATCCACATCCATACATCCACATCTACATGCTTACCTCTATTTTCACATCCTCATTTATACATCCACATCCCATATCCACATTCATACATACACATCCATATCCACATCCATACATCCACATCCACATGCATACATCCACTATCACGTCCTCATTCATACATCCACATCTACATACATACATACATCCACATCCACATTCCCATTCACATCTATACATCCACATCTACATCCACATACATACATACATCCACATCCACATTCCACATTCACATCTATACATCCACATCTACATCCACATTCACATACATCCACATACATCTATACATCCACATCTACATCCACATACATACATACATCCACATCCACATTCCACATTCACATCTATACATCCACATCTACATCCACATCCACATTCCCATTCACATCTATACATCCACATCTACATCCACATTCACATCTATGCATATACATCTTCATGCATACATCCATTTTCACATTCATACATTCACACTCCCATCTTCACATCCACACATCCACATACATACATCCATTTTCACATTCCCATTCATATAACCCCATATGCCTTCACATCTAATCTTTTACATCACATCCATTCTCGCCCTATCACAACCCATATACATCTTATCCTATCACATACACTTCTTACCTCATCCCATACACATCTTATCACATCTTAATTCATCTTATACCCTTTTAACTTATTTCATAAGCATCTTATCACCTCTTATCACATCTTATACACCTCTTATCACATCCCATCACATCTCATATCTATTCATAGAATACAAGAGAATTCTTATATTTGATATAAGATTTCTTTACACATTTATTTATGCATAAGTTCTATTTAAGGAGATTAATACTTTCGAAGTAAAAATCATCTTTTATGCATCTTCTATGCATAAATTCATTTTAAATGAAAATGACACTTTTGAATTAAATTTCAATCTTTTATGCATTTTCCTATGCATAAATTCAATTTAGATGAGAATGACACTTTTGAATTAAAAATCAATCTTTTATGCATCTTCTTATGCATAAATTCAATTTGGTAGGAATTACACTTTTAGAATAAAAGAATTTCTCTTATGCATCTAAGTTATGCATAAAATCCATTTATGATGAAAAATCACACTTTTAGTATAAAAAGAATATCTTTTATGCATACCTCTATGCATGAAATCCAATATGATAAAAGTAACACTTTTACAATAAAATAATCAACTTTTATGCATACCTCTATGCATGAAATTCAATTGTGATAAAAGTAACACTTTTATATTAAAATAATAATCTTTTATGTATACCTCTATGCATGAAATCTAATTATGATAAAAGTAACACTTTTATGTTAAAATAATAATCTTTTATGCATACCTCTATGCATGAAAATCAATTATGCATAATATAAAAAATAATTTCTCTAGGATTACAATGAATATCTTTCAATTAATCTAGGATCATAATTCCTAGAATATCCAGTAGGAAGTCCTCTTTTTATGCTTTTAATGAAATTATTTTATGCGTAATTTTTATAAAAATTTTGCCATAGCTCCGCTGCTATGACTGATAAATCTCAATTTTTCTAAGGGATAAAGCTTATCATTAAGGAAATAATTAGAATGATCCCTAATTGGATCATTAATCCATAATGGATTGAATCATTAATATTCATGAAATACATAAACTAAAAGCATAGAAAAAAGCCATTAATTTGGCCTCAAGCATAGATTAATCTTGGATTAAGGAAAAGCTTTATGAAAAGCTTCATTTGGATTGAGAATGGGTCATGAGTATGACCATTTCTTGAATGAGAGAGAGAAATTACATAAAAACCATTTGAATTAAGCATAAATTAAAATTTATGTAATTCTTAACTATCATTCAATAGCATTCATCAAATTATGTAACTCTTCACTACCATTCATCAATTAACTTCAATAGCATTCAAAAACCATTCCAATTAAGCTTCTCAAGCTTGAGAGGGTTGAGAAGAGAGAAGCATTGAGAATTTATAGAAAAGATCAAAATTCACCATTTACCTTACAAATTGCTTGATTCTTTGTTCACGGTAGAGGCCCCCAACCAATCAATTGGTTAAGTATGTTGATGGAGCCACCAATGGGGATTGAAGAAAGAGGGAAGCTCCAATTTCTTCAATTTGGAGAGAGTTTTAGAGAATAGTAGAAATTAGCATTATTTGAGCATAACTCTAGTAGAAATTAGCATTATTTCAGCATAACTCTAGTATAGTAAAATTCTTATATTTTTTTCAAAGGACTCATGTTCTATTTATAGGAGAGGGAAGCTCTAACCAAAGCTAACTGAATTCTAGAATTTTCCAAATTCAGTTTGGTTGAATTTGGACTAGATTTAAACCTAGTTTGGTTACATTTTGATTCGGTTTGGTTCCATTTTGATTTGGTTTGGTTCGAGAGATAAAAATATCACATTATTTTTGAGTTTAAAACTCATTCAAGCATGTGAAATATGCACCTCCTTTAAAGGACTCCCCTTCCTTACATATGTGTCAAAATGGAATCATTATACCCAAAATATCTCATATTTTTAATATTGCTCATAGTTTTTTTACTAATAAACCTTGTACATTTTTAACTCTTCATCTTGTGTGAGCATTTACTCATTTTTGGATACCCAAAATATCTCATATTTTTAATATTGCTCATAGTTTTTTACTAATAAACCTTGTACATTTTCAACTCTTCATCTTATGTGAGCATTTACTCCTTTTTGGATATCTTCTTTTACAAATTGGATTTATCTCCTCCCTACACATGGATTGATGCTATTGGCCCATAGGAACCTTAATTGGACCATAATCCAAAAAATTTTGAAAATCTAGACCCTTAGGCTAAGGTCCTTTATACCCATTTCCAATAAATTCCAATTGCACATTGGAAAGTTCTTTTTGAATTTCTGTTTCAAGGGAAATCATTTTAATAATATGAGAAATTTTTCTATCTAAAAATATTCAAAATCTGAATATTCTCTCTCTAGAATATTTTCTCTCTCTATGTCAAAATAGGCAGAGACAAGATCTTTTATATTTCTGAAGAGGGGATTGATTACAGGGGAAGATGCTGGACATCTTGAGAGGCTGGGGAGGAATCTTACATTCTCTCCCACTTGAAAAACGCGAGATGCCCTCATCTCGCAAAAACTAGGGGTAATTTCGCAAGATACACGAATATGAGACTGAGAATTTTTTTTTTAATTAAGATTAACCACCAAGAAAAGTCTCAAAGAGAGCAAGACTCAAGACAAGAACAAGATTTCAACTTTATTCATTCTTGGAACATATATAGTAAGATAGAAAAACTTTTTACAATTCCATAAGCCCGTCCATCATATGGTCACAAAAGCAGAACTCACAAGCTGCGCACGTATAAGGTAACTCATCTATGGGAATAATTCGGCTGGTTATTGTCGCACCTACCTCAGTGGTATGAGGTGATCTAACAAAAGGACCTCTGAGAGGCAAGCCAAAAACGGGGTAAAGGCATATCTTCTGATAAAGAAAATACGCCAGTAAGAAGACCCGCTCAGAAAACCCAATATGCCTTGATCTCATCACGCAATAGTATCGGGGACCCAAACCCAAAGCTTCAATAACCATAGCCAATCGGACATTGTTGCGAAAGTGCTGCTGACCCCATGGTGTTACCCTAGTTATGTCTTGATAGGTCCGCCATTTGGTCTGAGCTACAGAAGTTCCCAAGTGAGGGAAAAGTGAGCGCTCATACAGTTCTATAAAATCCTTCTTCACAGACTCGCTTGCGTCTTGAAGGTGAGAAATCATCACGGATAAAACTAATTCCTATTTCCAAGCCATGAAGGAGATTAAGAAAGAAAGGAGATCGATGGAAGTAAGATTACTGTGAGCGACAAGTAAAAGTTACGACTTATATAAAGGAAGGAGCTAGTGTAACCTAGAAGCCAATGGTATCTTGTCACTGAAGTTTTACCGTCTTTCCATGATTTGGTTTTGGCACATATTTCTATAGGAGGCATTAAGAACTTTGAGATGAGGAGATAAAAGAAGTTCGTAGGCTAAGTCACCTACTTTCTTTGGTCCACAATATCTGGGGGATAACTACTTATACTCCCCTAGAGATAAAGAAATTCTTTAGGTCCGTATTCAAATGAAGACCATAACTGCTTCTTTGAGTTCTCTGACTACCCTCTTCTTATCTATATATTGTTTCTGTCGATCCTGGGCAATGTTTATATCTTTAGGAATTGTCTGCATCTGTTGCTCTAAGTCGCCAAGCATTTGACTGGTCATCTCGACCCTAATCAATGGGTTGGACCTAGTTTAAGCAATCTTGTCCGAGACATACCCTGATTAGATTGGCATGAAGGAACTGGTCTCTGAATTTGGGTTCTAGACTTCCCTGTGCCCTTTTCATGGTAGGAGTCGGGCAGTCTTTTAACTGATGACCAAAACCTTGGCATCCAAAACACCGGTTCTCACTTTTGAACTCATTGTTCTGAATCCTTAAAACAGGTGGGCTCCTGATAAGGTATTCTGGGGAAAGTGTCTTCCCTTTTTAAACAGAATCTTTCTTTTATTTTAGAGAGGGAATAATTTTAAGATCAGAAAGGGAGATTCTTACTCCTGTATACCTCGACGAAGGTTGGGGGGAGGAATCTTACAAACTTCTCCCCACTTAAAAAGGTGCAAGATGTCCTCATCTCGCAAGTAGAGGACAACTCATTTTCTTAAGATCCAATTTATTATGGGGTTCCTTATGTTCAAGTCAACCCAACAGAATACGGGGATAAATATCCGTTATATAGAACTCATCATTAAATAACAATTCATTCAGATCATATCATTCATATCATTCATATCTTTAACACGATAATGGTCCATTAGACCGAAAAACTTCCTTGTGAACATTCCTCCACGGAAATTTCAGTTAAGTAAGTTCTCAATTTGACATCCCTTAATTTGATCATCCGTGTCAAGAATTAACAGTAGCAATTTGATAGCACAATCCACTAATCTTATAGTGATTTGCTGAAATCATTATTATCATTTATCATCACAGGGACTCGTCCCATTCATCCTCATTGTGGTTTCGCTCAACTTATTACATTTCAACCAATTTTCAGGGATCATCATATTTCAATCAGAATCCAAATCAATTTCATCAGTTCTCAAAAACAGAATTAAAAATCATATCAACCACATTCGAATTCATCAACTGGATAGCATTAATGCTTATAATTTCAAGTCTTAGATTTACTCGTATATACTACCGGTAAAGAGCTGCAGTTATACCCTCGGTATATACGGGTCGTCATAATACTTGGAACTATAAGGTAAATACAATCATGTCTAGACCTCAAGCAGGTCAGGGATTCTATATAATTGCGGTACTTCCATCTGAAGACCCAATTACCAAATTACGAATTTCAATTTGAATATCAAATTGTATAAATTATATCACATAATTACGATCTTTTTGTGCTTCATGATAAATTTTTGACATATTTGGCTTCTCAGTTAATCTTTATTAGCTAATTGGCTCTCATACCAATTGTGAGATCCCTGTTCCCACCGCGCAACGGATTCGGGGTACTAGCAGCGGAATTAGCACTTCAAGCGCGAGATAGGGTCCCACACTCGGGGCCTCGTCCCCCCCCACGGATATCCGGACAAAAGACTAATCCGTCGGTTTTTCCAAAACCGAACCCGAAAAAACTTCCCTTATCCGGAAAGCACGGGCGATTCCTCCAGGATAACTTTTTACTCTAACGTAGTCAAGACCATTAGTGATCAAACTGATCCGACTGCACCTATAGAGATACACGGTCAGATCAAGGAAGAAACTTGCACTTGGATCATTGGAATCGACGCTTTTTTTCCCATCAAGAGGCACAGTCGTTGATTCCTATCCATAGAACAATTACTATCCGCTGCTATGACTGATAAATCTCAATTTTTCTAAGGGATAAAGCTTATCATTAAGGAAATAATTAGAATGATTGCTAATTGGATCATTAATCCATAATGGATTGAATCATCAATATTCATGAAATACATAAACTAAAAGCATCGAAAAAAGCCATTAATTTGGCCTCAAGCATAGATTAATCTTGGATTAAGGAAAAGCTTTATGAAAAGCTTCATTTGGATTGAGAATGGGTCATGAGTATGACCATTTCTTGAGTGAGAGAGAGAAATTACATAAAAACCATTTGAATTAAGCATAAATGAAAATTTATGTAATTCTTAACTATCATTCAATAGCATTCATCAAATTATGTAACTCTTCACTACCATTCATCAATTAACTTCAATAGCATTCAAAAACCATTCCAATTAAGCTTCTCAAGCTTGAGAGGGTTGAGAAGAGAGAAGCATTGAGAATTTATAGAAAAGATCAAAATTCACCATTTACCTTACAAATTGCTTGATTCTTTGTTCACGGTAGAGGCCCCCAACCAATCAATTGGTTAAGTATGTTGATGGAGCCACCAATGGGGATTGAAGAAAGAGGGAAGCTCCAATTTCTTCAATTTGGAGAGAGTTTTAGAGAATAGTAGAAATTAGCATTATTTGAGCATAACTCTAGTAGAAATTAGCATTATTTCAGCATAACTCTAGTATAGTCAAATTCTTCTATTTTTTTCAAAGGACTCATGTTCTATTTATAGGAGAGGGAAGCTCTAACCAAAGCTAACTGAATTCTAGAATTTTCCAAATTCAGTTTGGTTGAATTTGGACTAGATTTAGACCTAGTTTGGTTACTTTTTGATTCGGTTTGGTTCCATTTTGATTTGGTTTGGTTGGAGAGATAAAAATATCACATTATTTTTGAGTTTAAAACTCATTCAAGCATGTGAAATATGCACCTCCTTTAAAGGACTCCCCTTCCTTACATATGTGTCAAAATGGAATCATTATACCCAAAATATCTCATATTTTTTATATTGCTCATAGTTTTTTTACTAATAAACCTTGTACATTTTCAACTCTTCATCTTGTGTGAGCATTTACTCATTTTTGGATACCCAAAATATCTCATATTTTTAATATTGCTCATAGTTTTTTACTAATAAACCTTGTACATTTTCAACTCTTCATCTTATGTGAGCATTTACTCCTTTTTGGATATCTTCTTTTACAAATTGGATTTATCTCCTCCCTACACATGGATTGATGCTATTGGCCCATAGGAACCTTAATTGGACTATAATTCAAAAAATTTTGAAAATCTAGACCCTTAGGCTAAGGTCCTTTATACCCATTTCCAATAAATTCCAATTGCACATTGGAAAGTTCTTTTTGAATTTCTGTTTCAAGGGAATTCATTTTAATAATATGAGAAATTTTTCTATCTAAAAATATTCAAAATCTGAATATTCTCTCTCTAGAATATTTTCTCTCTCTATGTCAAAATAGGCAGAGACAAGATCTTTTATATTTCTGAAGAGGGGATTGATTACAGGGGAAGATGCTGGACATCTTGAGAGGCTGGGGAGGAATCTTACATTCTCTCCCACTTGAAAAATGCGAGATGTCCTCATCTCGCAAAAACTGGGGGTAATTTCGTAACATACACGAATATAAGACTGAGAAATTTTTTTTTAATTAAGATTAAACACCAAGAAAAGTCTCAAAGGGAGCAAGACTCAAGACAAGAACAAGATTTCAACTTTATTCATTCTTCGAACATATACAGTAAGATAGAAAAACTTTTTACAATTCCATAAGCCCGTCCATCATATGGTCACAAAAGCAGCACTCACAAGCTGCGCACGTATAAGGTAACTCATCTATGGGAATAATTGGGCTGGTTATTGTCGCACCTACCTTAGTGGTATGAGGTGATCTAACAAAAGGACCTCTGAGAGGCAAGCCAAAAACGGGGTAAAGGCATATCTTCTGATAAAGAAAATACGCCAATAAGAAGACCCGCTCAGAAAACCCAATATGCCTTGATCTCATCATGCAATAGTATCGGGGACCCAAACCCAAAGCTTCAATAACCATAGCCAAGCGGACATTGTTGCGAAAGTGCTACTGACCCCATTGTGTTACCCTAGTTATGTCTTGATAGGTCTGCCATTTGGTCTGAGCTACAGAAGTTCCCAAGTGAGGGAAAAGTGAGCGCTCATACAGTTCTATAAAATCCTTCTTCACAGACTCGCTTGCGTCTTGAAGGTGAGAAATCATCACGAATAAAACTAATTCTGATTGCCAAGCCATGAAGGAGATTAAGAAAGAAAGGAGATCGATGGAAGTAAGATTACTGTGAGCGACAAGTAAAAGTTATGACTTATATAAAGGAAGGAGCTAGTGTAACCTAGAAGCCAATGGTATCTTGTCACTGAAGTTTTACCGTCTTTCCATGATTTGGTTTTGGCACATATTTCTATAGGAGGCATTAAGAACTTTGAGATGAGGAGATAAAAGAAGTTCGTAGGCTAAGTCACCTACTTTCTTTGGTCCACAATATCTGGGGGATAACTACTTATACTCCCCTAGAGATAAAGAAATTCTTTAGGTCCGTATTCAAATGAAGACCATAACTGCTTCTTTGAATTCTCTGACTACCCTCTTCTTATCTATATATTGTTTCTGTCGATCCTGGGCAGCGTTTATATCTTTATGAATTGTCTGCATCTGTTGCTTTCTCAAGCTTGAGAGGGTTGAGAAGAGAGAAGCATTGAGAATTTATAGAAAAGATCAAAATTCACCATTTACCTTACAAATTGCTTGATTCTTTGTTCACGGTGGAGGCCCCCAACCAATCAATTGGTTAAGTATGTTGATGGAGCCACCAATGGGGATTGAAGAAAGAGGGAAGCTCCAATTTCTTCAATTTGGAGAGAGTTTTAGAGAATAGTAGAAGTTAGCATTATTTGAGCATAACTCTAGTATAGTAAAATTCTTCTATTTCTTTCAAAGGACTCATGTTCTATTTATAGGAGAGGGAAGCTCTAACCAAAGCTAACTGAATTCTAGAATTTTTCAAATTCAGTTTGGTTGAATTTGGACTAGATTTGGACCTAGTTTGGTTACATTTTGATTCGGTTTGGTTCCATTTTGATTTGGTTTGGTTCGAGAGATAAAAATATCACATTATTTTTGAGTTTAAAACTCATTCAAGCATGTGAAATATGCACCTCCTTTAAAGGACTCCCCTTCCTTACATATGTGTCAAAATGGAATCATTATACCCAAAATATCTCATATTTTTAATATTGCTCGTAGTTTTTTTACTAATAAACCTTGTACATTTTCAACTCTTCATCTTGTGTGAGCATTTACTCATTTTTGGATACCCAGAATATCTCATATTTTTAATATTGCTCATAGTTTTTCACTAATAAACCTTGTATATTTTCAACTCTTCATCTTATGTGAGCATTTACTCCTTTTTGGATATCTTCTTTTACAAATTGGATTTATCTCCTCCCTACACATGGATTGATGCTATTGGCCCATAGGAACCTTAATTGGACCATAATCCAAAAAATTTTGAAAATCTAGACCCTTAGGCTAAGGTCCTTTATACCCATTTCCAATAAATTCCAATTGCACATTGGAAAGTTCTTTTTGAATTTCTGTTTCAGGGGAATTTATTTTAATAATATGAGAAATTTTTCTATCTAAAAATATTCAAAATCTAAATATTCTCTCTCTAGAATATTTTCTCTCTCTATGTCAAAATAGGCAGAGACAAGATCTTTTATATTTCTGAAGAGGGGATTGATTACAGGGGAAGATGCTGGACATCTTGAGAGGCTGGGGAGAAATCTTACATTCTCTCCCACTTGAAAAACGCGAGATGCCCTCATCTCGCAAATTGGGGGTAATTTCGCAAGATACACGAGTATGAGACTGAGAAATTTTTTTTAAATTAAGATTAACCACCAAGAAAAGTCTCAAAGAGAGCAAGAATCAAGATAAGAACAAGATTTCTATTTTATTTATTCTTGGAACATATACAGTAAGATAGAAGAACTTTTTACACTTCCATAAGCCTGTCCATCATATGGTCACAAAAGCAGAACTCACAAGCTGCGCACGTATAAGGTAACTCATCTATGGGAATAATTTGGCTGGTTATTGTCACACCTACCTCAGTGGTATGAGGTGATCTAACAAAAGGACCTCTGAGAGGCAAGCCAGAAATGGGGTAAGGGCATATCTTTTGATGAGGAAGAAAACACGCCAGTAAGAAGACCCGCTCAGAAAACCCAATATGCCTTGATCTCATCACGCAATAGTATCGGGGACCCAAACCCAAAGCTTCAATAACCATAGCCAAGCGGACATTGTTGCGAAAGTGCTGCTGACCCCATGGTGTTACCCTAGTTATGTCTTGATAGGTCCGCCATTTGGTCTAAGCTACAGAAGTTCCCAAGTGAGGAAAAAGTGAGCGCTCATTCAGTTCTATAAAATCCTTTTTCTTCACAGACTCGCTTGCGTCTTGAAGGTGAGAAATCATCACGGATAAAACTAATTCTGATTGCCAAGCCATGAAGGAGATTAAGAAAGAAAGGAGATCGATGGAAGTAAGATTACTGTGAGCGACAAGTAAAAATTACGACTTATATAAAGGAAGGAGCTAGTGTAACCTAGAAGCCAATGGTATCTTGCCACTGAAGTTTTACCGTCTTTCCATGAATTGGTTTTGGCACATATTTCTATAGGAGGCATTAAGAACTTTGAGATGAGGAGATAAAAGAAGTTCGTAGGCTAAGTCACCTACTTTCTTTGGTCCACAATATCTGGGGGATAACTACTTATACTCCCCTAGAGATAAAGAAATTCTTTAGGTCCGTATTCAAATGAAGACCATAACTGCTTCTTTGAATTCTCTGACTACCCTCTTCTTATTTGTATATTGTTTCTGTCGATCCTGGGCAGCGTTTATATCTTTATGAATTGTCTACATGTGTTGCTCTAAGTCGCCAAGCATTTGACTGGTCATCTCGACCCTAATCAATGGGTTGGACCTAGATTAAGCAATCTTGTCCGAGACAGACCCTGATTAGATTCGTATGAAGAAACTGGTCTCTGAATTTGGGTTCTAGACTTCCCTGTGCCCTTTTCATGGTAGGAGTCAGTAACTGATGACCAAAGCCTTGGCATCCAAAACACCGGTTTTCTCACTTCTGAACTCATTGTTCTGAATCCTTAAAACAGGTGGGCTCCTGATAAGGTATTCTTGGGAAAGTGTCTTCCCTTTTTAAACAGAATCTTTCTTTTATTTTAGAGAGGGAATAATTTTAAGATCAGAAAGGGAGATTCTTACTCCTGTATACCTCGAAGGTTGGGGGGGAGGAATCTTACAAACTTCTACCCCACTTAGAAAGGTGCGAGATGTCCTCATCTCGCAAGTAGAGGACAACTCATTTTCTTAAGATCCAATTTATTATGGGGTTCCTTATATTCAAGTCAACCCAACAGAATACGAGGATAAATATCCCTTATATAGAACTCATCATTAAATAACAATTCATTCAGATCATATCATTCATATCTTTAACACGATAATGGTCCATTAGACCGAAAAACTTCCTTGTGAACATTCCTCCACGACGGAAATTTCAGTTAAGTAAGTTCTCAATTTGACATCCCTTAATTTGATCATCCGTGTCAAGTATTAACAGTAGCAATTTGACAGCACAATCCACTAATCTCATAGTGATTTGCTGAAATCATTATCATCATTTATCATCACAGGGACTCGTCCCATTCATCCTCATTGTGGTTTCGCTCAACTTATTACATTTCAACCAATTTTCAGGGATCATCATATTTCAATCAGAATCCAAATCAATTTCATCAGTTCTCAAAAACAGAATTAAAAATCATATCAACCACATTCGAATTCATCAACTGGATAGCATTAATGCTTATAATTTCAAGTCTTAGATTTACTCGTATATAGTGCCGGTAAAGAGCTGCAGTTATACCCTCGTTATATACGGGTCGTCATAATACTTGGAACTATAAGGTAAATACCATCATGTCTAGGCCTCAAGCAAGTCACGGATTCTATATAATTACGGTACTTCCATCTGAAGACCCAATTACCAAATTACGAATTTCAGTTTGAATATCAAATTGTATGAATTATATCACACAATTACGATCTTTTTGTGCTTCATGAAAATTTTTTGACATATTTGGCTTCTCAGTTAATCTTTATTAGCCAATTGGCTCTGATACCAACTGTGAGATCCCTGTTCCCACCACGCAACGGATTCGGGGTACTAGCAGAGCGGAAGTAGCACTTCAAGCGCGAGACAGGGTCCCACACTCGGGGCCTCGTCCACGGATATCCGGACAAAAGACTAATCCGTCGGTTTTTCCAAAACCGAACCCGAAAAAACTTCCCTTATCCGGAAAGCACGGACGATTCCTCCAGGATAACTTTTTACTCTAACGTAGTCAAGACCATTAGTGATCAAACTGATTCGTCTACACCTATAAAGATACACAGTCAGATCAAGGAAGAAACTTGCACTTGGATCATTGGAATCGACGCTTTTTTCCCCATCAAGAGGCACAGCCGTTGATTCCTATCCATAGAACAATTACTATCCGAGATTTACTTTATCTATCGTAGTAACATAAATTGAGTCTCAATTTACGGATCCATCAGTCCAGCCTAACCCCATCCGATCCCGTGGGTTAGCCAACCGCCCAACCACTATAGTGATGGGATCCAATTTGGAATTCGGTTAGGTTTTATCCCAGGTACCAAGAAAAAAAGTTCCAAGGCCCCCTAGCCGAAAGTTCATGCAACGTAAAACTAGCCACACCACTTACACACCCCTTTTTCTTAGCATCAGCTAACTTTAAAACAATCCTTTAATGAAACCATAGTACCACTGATCACAATCTTCCAAATTATCCGGTTGATTCTTAATTTCCCATCATTCCTTCATCAGAGTATCTATGGCATCATTGGCAACTAGAACGCTCACCACCTGTCCACTCAGGGGCCTTTTCAATAGTTCCTAGCCCATAATACTCGGCAATATAATCACTTATAAAAATCAAGATGGACTCTTGTTGAAGATCAGCAAGATCAACCAACAGATCCATATAAAGAGCCATGGACTCATCCATTGAAGACCAGTAAGGTCAATCAACAAAATCCATGCCCGGTTTCACAAAACAACTCTTACTTCTTGTTCCAATATCTTCCTCGACGCACGCGTGGGTATCCTAGGTGACCCAGAGTCCGAGCACCGTATGGTCAGCACCCTCTAGGATCCTTCGCAGGTGACCTAGCGCTTCACTCATAGGCCGCTTCCTTGGTCCCTCATCCACCGTACCGGAAGCTCACCATTTTAATCGAATGGAGGCTTTGTCAAGACCTCGGCCGACTTTGCTACGCGAGACGTCCTCCATTGACTCTCTGTCAGCAGTTGCAACTTTATCAGTTAGGTCTCCACGACCTTAATCACAAGACAGTCAAAATGCTTCCCCAGCATTCTTGACATAAAACAGCCATTTACAAATAGCATTTACAAACATTTTACAAATACAGTTTCTATATTAACTCTCATTTTTCAACATTATCCCTCATTAATCCACATTATTTATTCCACATTCCATTTATATGTGTACTCATCCAATCACATCATTTTCCATCTCTTCACTTCAGATTCCTTCACATCACATATCATATATTCACATCCATATCCACATCCATACATCCACATCCACATCCACATTCACATCCATACATCCACATCTACATGCTCACCTCTATTTTCACATCCTCATTTATACATCCACATCCCATATCCACATTCATACATACACATCCATATCCACATCCATACATCCACATCCACATGCATACATCCACTATCAT
This sequence comes from Cibotium barometz, assembly GCF_041138505.1. NCBI lineage: Eukaryota > Viridiplantae > Streptophyta > Polypodiopsida > Cyatheales > Cibotiaceae > Cibotium > Cibotium barometz. The sequence goes on from NC_141109.1 coordinate 899,514, forward strand.
GTCCTCATTCATACATCCACATCACATACATACATACATCCACATCCACATTCCCATTCACATCTATACATCCACATCTACATCCACATACATACATACATCCACATCCACATTCCACATTCACATCTATACATCCACATCTACATCCACATTCACATCTATACATCCACATCTACATCCACATACATACATACATCCACATCCACATTCCACATTCACATCTATACATCCACATCTACATACACATTCACATACATCCACATCCACATTCCCATTCACATACATCCACATTCCCATTCACATCTATACATCCACATCTACATCCACATTCACATCTATGCATATACATCTTCATGCATACATCCATTTTCACATTCATACATTCACACTCCCATCTCCACATCCACACATCCACATACATACATCCATTTTCACATTCCCATTTATATAACCCCATATGCCTTCACATCTAATCTTTTACATCACATCCATTCTCGCCCTATCACAACCCATATACATCTTATCCTATCACATACACTTCTTACCTCTCATCCCATACACATCTTATCACATCTAAATTCATCTTATCACCTCCTAACTTATTTCATAAGCATCTTATCACCTCTTATCACATCTTATACACCTCTTATCACATCCTATCACATCTACTATCTATTTATAGAATACAAGAGAATTCTTATATTTGATATAAGATTTCTTTACACATTTATTTATGCATAAGTTCTATTTAAGGAGATTAATACTTTCGAAGTAAAAAACAATCTTTTATGCATCTTCTATGCATAAATTCATTTTAAATGAAAATGACACTTTTGAATTAAATTTCAATCTTTTATGCATTTTCCTATGCATAAATTCAATTTAGATGAGAATGACACTTTTGAATTAAAAATCAATCTTCTATGCATCTTCTTATGCATAAATTCAATTTGGTAGGAATTACACTTTTAGAATAAAAGAATTTCTCTTATGCATCTAAGTTATGCATAAAATCCATTTATGATGAAAAATCACACTTTTAGTATAAAAAGAATATCTTTTATGCATACCTCTATGCATGAAATCCAATATGATAAAAGTAACACTTTTACAATAAAATAATCAATTTTCAATTGTGATAAAAGTAACACTTTTATATTAAAATAATAATCTTTTATGCATACCTCTATGCATGAAATCTAATTATGATAAAAGTAACACTTTTATGTTAAAATAATAATCTTTTATGCATACCTCTATGCATGAAAATCAATTATGCATAATATAAAAAATAATTTCTCTAGGATTACAATGAATATCTTTCAATTAATCTAGGATGATAATTCCTAGAATATCCAGTAGGAAGTCCTCTTTTTATGCTTTTAATGAAATTATTTTATGCGTAATTTTTATAAAAATTTTGCCATAGCTCCACTGCTATGACTGATAAATCTCAATTTTTCTAAGGGATAAAGCTTATCATTAAAGAAATAATTCGAATGATCCCTAATTGGATCATTAATCCATAATGGATTGAATCATCAATATTCATGAAATAAATAAACTAAAAGCATAGAAAAAAGACATTAATTTGGCCTCAAGCATAGATTAATCTTGGATTAAGGAAAAGCTTTATGAAAAGCTTCATTTGGATTGAGAATGGGTCATATGTATGACCATTTCTTGAGTGAGAGAGAGAAATTACATAAAAACCATGTGAGTTAAGCATAAATGAAAATTTATGTAATTCTTAACTATCATTAATCAATTAACTTCAATAGCATTCATCAAATTATGTAACTCTTCACTACCATTCATCAATTAACTTCAATAGCATTCAAAAACCATTCCAATTAAGCTTCTCAAGCTTGAGAGGGTTGAGAAGAGAGAAGCATTGAGAATTTATAGAAAAGATCAAAATTCACCATTTACCTTACAAATTGCTTGATTCTTTGTTCACGATAGAGGCCCCCAACCAATCAATTGGTTAAGTATGTTGATGGAGCCACCAATGGGGATTGAAGAAAGAGGGAAGCTCCAATTTCTTCAATTTGGAGAGAGTTTTAGAGAATAGTAGAAATTAGCATTATTTCAGCATAACTCTAGTATAGTAAAATTCTTCTATTTTTTTCAAAGGACTCATGTTCTATTTATAGGAGAGGGAAGCTCATACCAAAGCTAACTGAATTCTAGAATTTTCCAAATTCAGTTTGGTTGAATTTGGACTAGATTCGGACCTAGTTTGGTTACTTTTTGATTCGGTTTGGTTCCATTTTGATTTGGTTTAGTTCGAGAGATAAAAATATCACATTATTTTTGAGTTTAAAACTCATTCAAGCATGTGAAATATGCACCTCCTTTAAAGGACTCCCCTTCCTTACATATGTGTCAAAATGGAATCATTATACCCAAAATATCTCATATTTTTAATATTGCTCATAGTTTTTTTACTAATAAACGTTGTACATTTTCAGCTCTTCATCTTGTGTGAGCATTTACTCGTTTTTGGATACCCAAAATATCTCATATTTTTAATATTGCTCATAGTTTTTTACTAATAAACCTTGTACATTTTCAACTCTTCATCTTATGTGAGCATTTATTCCTTTTTGGATATCTTCTTTTACAAATTGGATTTATCTCCTCCCTATACATGGATTGATGCTATTGGCCCATAGGAACCTTAATTGAACCATAATCCAAAAAAATTTAAAAATCTAGACCCTTAGGCTAAGGTCCTTTATACCCATTTCCAATAAATTCCAATTGCACATTGGAAAGTTCTTTTTGAATTTTCTGTTTCAAGGGAATTCATTTTAATAATATGAGAAATTTTTCTATCTAAAAATATTCAAAATCTGAATATTCTCTCTCTAGAATATTTTCTCTCTCTATGTCAAAATAGGTAGAGACAAGATCTTTTATATTTCTGAAGAGGGGATTGATTACAGGGGAAGATGCTGGACATCTTTAGAGGCTGGGGAGGAATCTTACATTCTCTCCCACTTGAAAAACGCGAGATGCCCTGATCTCGCAAACTGGGGGTAATTTTGCAAGATACACGAATATGAGACTGAGAAATTTTTTTTTAATTAAGATTAACCACCAAGAAAAGTCTCAAAGAGAGCAAGACTCAAGACAAGAACAAGATTTCAACTTTATTCATTCTTGGAACATATACAGTAAGATAGAAGAACTTTTTACACTTCCATAAGCTCGTCCATCATATGGTCACAAAAGCAGCACTCTCACAAGCTGCGCACGTATAAGGTAACTCATCTATGGGAATAATTCAGCTGGTTATTGTCGCACCTACCTCAGTTGTATGAGGTGATCTAACAAAAGGACCTCTGAGAGGCAAGCCAAAAACAGGGTAAAGGCATATCTTATGATGAGGAAGAAAACACGCCAGTAAGAAGACCCGCTCAGAAAACCCAATATGCCTTGATCTCATCACGCAATAGTATCGGAGACCCAAACCCAAAGCTTCAATAACCATAGCCAAGCGGACATTGTTGCGAAAGTGCTGCTGACCCCATGGTGTTACCCTAGTTATGTCTTGATAGGTCCGCCATTTGGTATGAGCTACAGAAGTTCCCAAGTGAGGGAAAAGTGAGCGCTCATACAGTTCTATAAAATCCTTCTTCACAGACTCGCTTGCGTCTTGAAGGTGAGAAATCATCACGGATAAAACTAATTCCTATTGCCAATCCATGAAGGAGATTAAGAAAGAAAGGAGATCGATGGAAGTAAGATTACTGTGAGCGACAAGTAAAAGTTACGACTTATATAAAGGAAGGAGCTAGTGTAACCTAGAAGCCAATGGTATCTTGCCACTGAAGTTTTACCGTCTTTCCATGATTTGGTTTTGACACATATTTCTATAGGAGGCATTAAGAACTTTGAGATGAGGAGATAAAAGAAGTTCGTAGGCTAAGTCACCTACTTTCTTTGGTCCACAATATCTGGGGGATAACTACTTATACTCCCCTATCTCTTTAATCCTTGCTCTGTATCCTTATCCTCAAGGAGGATTTCCAATTTCTCCTGTAGATCTTTCCCAGCTACTTGTAAGAAGAGCTCTGTTTTTTCTCTGTCCAAAGTTGTACGCTCTATCCTTGACAGCTGGGCATAGCGCTTCTCAAACTCTCTTAGCAATTCTGTGGCAGAAATTCCCATTTTAGGTTTTGTGACCCATTCCAAGAAAGTTCGTTTGGTCACTCGCTCAGAATCCTCCATGAAATATTCATCCTTTAAAGCAAGCTTGAACTCCTCCCAATTTCTGCCACCATGTGCTGTCTGCAATCCTCTTATGCGCTCTCTTATTTCAGGAACACATACCAGCTCGAAACTTCGAACCATATCCTCCTCAGTCACCCTGTTTAGCTCCATCTCCTTTATATAATTGCGCAGGTACTTTGTAATGTCCTTCCCATCAAATTGATCCATCTTTTTCACAATTGATTGTAATGCTTTGGTCGTGGAAATTTGTCCCCTTTCAGCAGCTTGTTGTTGTTGCATGTACATGGTAAACATCTGAAACATCTGCATAACTCCGGGGTCAAAATGAACCCCCTGACCCTCAGAATTCTCAGCCATAGCTTCCCTGTATATTTCACCACACTCTCACCCCAGCAGTTTCACGTTGAGTTCACCAAAAAGCTGTCATGACGTGTGCGGTATAGCCAGGAAAGTACGAGACTTCTAGCTGTGAGAGTGGGTACCAAATCTAACAAGGAAACTCACACACAAAATTTTCCAAGGAGTATTAAACATCACCATTTTCAATGACATATACATGTGTCGATTCACCTCAATACATCCTTGAATTCATCCTGATGATTGCACAAAATTGCGTACCAAGTGCTTGTCCCTTTATTCATTGACTCCTTTCTCCAAATCCTTTGAACCAATCACATGTAGGCATAACATAGCCTTCAATTTTTTCCAACATACATGTGACCATTTACATTCTTTACATCCCCAGTGCCATCAAAACCATCATTTCAAGATGCTCTTAATCACCTGAAAACCTGCCTTAATATTCTAACATCTCACAAGCAAAAGATAGCATACTGCATAGCTATAACATGCTCATGATCTCCAAAATTCAATCAAGCAGAAGCAAGACCAACTTCCCGTGATTTAAATGTGCTTTAGATACCTTTTTCCCACAAAACACCAAGCTCTAAAACCATTAACTTGTTCTCCAAAGCTTTTTTCCATTTTCCAAATCCTTTAAAGGTTTATGAGTCATACACCTTTTTCTAAAAAAATGAAGTGGTTAAAAAAAACTTATCTGAACGTTTCAGCGAATTTACACTTTGATTTTATTTTTGTTAACCTCAAAAGGTCGCTTCAGTGCCGACTATGCGATGAAGAAACGCGGGAAGCAACAGTCGCTTCAGCGCAGACTGTAAACATGAAATTTTCAAAAAGCATATCTTCATGTAGTACTTGATTCACTCTTCATTTCTAGCACCTACAAGCTATGAACAGAAGATATAGCCTTCAAATAAAAATCTCTGGTCGATTACACTCTGGTTCCCTTTCTCTGCAAACGTTCCCCTTCTCTGTTATGCGCCGTCCTATTACCCTCTGGTTTTCCTCTTTTTCCCGCAACAAATGCGGCCTTCCACCACCTTTTGCAGCTTATAATCCGGAATTCCATTTTAAAAAAGCTGTGCTCGCTTATGCTTTTCGTAATATCCAGAAGGTTTCCAAATAATATTTCTTTTTATGCCACACATTCTGCCACCCGCCACGTTGCATGATTCAGTTCAGCTGGCGCTTGCTTATCTTCCTTTTCTTTTTATTACCTCAACCTTATTCACATCCTCTTGTATAGTAGCATCTACATAGATGTAATACATAAATAAATACGCTGCCTTGTCCTTCCTATCCAATTGCACTGCATGCTCAAAAGCGTGCCTTCCAAGCTCCACATTGTCCCATTTCTGATAAGCCCCCAACATGGTATGCCACACCACAATATCAAGATGGACCTGTGTCTTCCTTATCATCAATACCACTTTCTCTAGATGGCCAGCACGGCCAAGGAAATCAATAATGCAAGCGTGGTGCTCAAGAGTTGGGGTAATGTCATAATCTTCGCGCATAAACTCAAATTATGCCTGGTCCTTATCCACTAAATCTGTGTAATTGCACGCATTAAGTACACTAATGGAGGTGACCAAATTTGACTTTATACCTTCTCCTATCATTTTGTCAAAGAGATGGAAAACATTTTCACTTTCTCCAAGCTTTAAGTCTTCTGGCATCAAACCTTTGCATTTCCAAACATGTTTAAAAAAAGTGTTCCCTACTACAAGGTCCACCATATGCATAAAACTGCATAATTCACACTACACTCATGTACAGAGGCTTCGAGACCTAGCTCAGTCTCAGCTCATCTTATTGAACCTCATTCACAATATGAACATATATACTCAGGCATCATATATAAATGACTCGTCATGGCACTTAACCCCATGCATCTGGATATGTATTTGATGGCCTCACATGCATGGTTTCACACCATAGACGTGCCATGGCACGACACCGCAACTTCACATTTTGCTCCAATGGTGTACTCATAGGCTTACACCCTGATGCCATACTTTGCCAACATATCCCAATGCATATTGGCGCTGTACTAACCAAGTACCTGCATGATCTTTCACCACTTCAATTCCAAGGAAGTATCTCAACTCACCAAGATCTTTCATGTCAAATTGCCCACTCAAAGCTTTCTTGACATGCATCACATCTGCACTATGATCACCTGTAATAAATCAAATCATCCACTTAGATGACTAGTAAAACAATCCCATGCTCTGTCTTCTTCACATAGAGTGAAGAATCTGCTGTAGAAATCTGAAAACCAAGTGAGATAAGATATCTGCTCATCTTATCACTCCAAGCACGAGGTGCTTGCTTTAGACCATACAATGCCTTTTTCAACCTGCATACGTGAGTGGGATATCTAGGGTGTACATACCCTTCTGGCTGTGCCATGTATACTTCCTCTTGTAGATCTCCATTCAGAAATGCATTCTTAACATCCATCTGATGCATTTCCCAGCCATTAGCTGCAGCCATAGCAATGACTGCTCTCACTGTGCCCATCTTAGCCACTGGACTAAACGTCTCATCATAATCCAATCCTTGGGTTTGTGCATAACCCTTTGCTACCAATCTTGCTTTATGTCTCTCAATAGAACCATAAACCCATTTACATCCAATAACATTCTTGTCCTTTGGTAGGGCAACCAAGTCCCATGTATCATTATGGACCAATGCGTCCATCTCCACATCCATTGCTTTTTCCCATACATGCTCTCCAATAGCCTCTGTATAGCATGTAGGTTCCACATGCTTCACCATAGATGTCATGTATGCATAGTGCATAGCAAAATCTCTATATGTCAATCTGTCAACAAGATATCTGACTCTCTGGGATCTCCGCAATGCCTGCGGGTCACTCTGTACACCTGTAACTCTAGCATGTGGTGGCACATATCTGTCCTGTCTAGCACCAGCAGGTGTGCGTAAAACAGGTATGCCAAGCTCCTCATCCAAACTCTCAGAACTAGATGACTCATATCCTGTGATTCCAATTCCTTCGACTTTCTTTTTGCCTTTATCCATAGCACTACTCCCAGTGCTCACACTCTCATGCCTCAAACGTCCTGACCATGGACGTACACTGCTACTCTCAGCTTCTGCTCTGCTGGCCCAGACATAGTAGTAGAACTAGAACTTGCTTGTGGTGGCAAGTTCACATGCACATCAGCCTCAAGTGACTCAATAACACCCTCATCTTTTGCTTTATACCAACTAGCAAGCTCATCAAACACCACATCACGTGAGATGACCACTTGTCTAGTTTGTGGATTATAACACTTGTAGGCCTTTCGATCCTGTGCATATCCAACAAATATACATTTCTCTACCTTAGGATCCAACTTCCTTCTTCTTTCATCAGGCACATGCACATAAGCTATGCATCCAAAAACTTTAAGATGTTCAATGTCTGGCCTGTAACCTGTGAGCCGCATCTCTGGCGTGCTTCCATGAATGGCTGCTGTAGGTGTTTTGTTCAATATATAAACTGTAGTAGCACATGCTTCTGCCCAATAGTAATCTGGCATGCTCTTTTCATTAAGCATTGCCCTTGCCACTTCACATATGACTCTATTCTTTCTCTCAGCCACACCATTCTGCTGAGGTGTATACCTGCAAGTCAATTGTCTTCTTATTCCATGCTTCCTCAAGAAATGCTTAAAAGCTTTTGAGGTATATTCACCACCTCCATCTGTCCTCAGACATTTAATCCAACAGCCATACTGCTTTTCTGCAAAGGCTTTGAAATCCATGAATTTTTCTAACACTTCACTCTTCTCTTTGAGAAAGTATATCCATGTCATCCTGCTAAAGTCATCAATGAATGTAACATAGTATAAACTACCTTTGATAGATGGGTTTTGTGCAGGACCCCATACATCACTGTGTACTATCTCAAGTGGCCTGTTACTCATATTTCCTTCTCTAGGAAACCTCAATCTTGCCTGCTTCCCAAACTGACAGGCTTCACAAACATGCATATGTCCATCATATTTGAACCTAGGCAATCCATTGACAATGCCTCTTGTTTGCATGTTCTGTATATTGACATGTCCAATCCTCTTGTGCCACATATCAATGTCCTGTACCACATTCCTGCTCTTTGATAACATGGCTGATTTTAGCTCAGGAATTCCAGCATCCAGCTTAAACAATCTTCCTTCTTTCTTGCCTTTAGCAATCACTCTACATCCATGTTTGAAGTCTTCAACGAAGCATCCATGCTCATTGAATCTAACCTGTAATCCCTGCTCTACCATTTGACCAACTGAGGCCAAGCTTTTAGTGATCGAAGGCACATACAGCACATCTGACATAGACTTTGTCTGACCATTATGCATGACCAATGGTACACTTCCAACATGTGTAATGACATGCTGGGTATCATCACCTGTTTCCACATAGCCTTTGACATCCATTGGCTTCATATGCTCAAACCATTCACCATGACATGTCATATGGTTTGATGCTCCTGAGTCCATATACCATGTATCATCATTCTCAGCATTTGTTGTCATAGAACCCACAACATGCTTCATGGCAAACAAATGATTTGCAGTTCCATCATTGCTACTTGATGCATAGTTGCCACCATGTTGTGCATAGTTTCCACCATAATGACCACCACGTTGTGCTCTTCCCCCTCTCAAATCATTCTGTTTACGGAAACAATCTCTCGCCATATGACCATATTTGCCACAATAATGGCATTCCACATCTTGCATAGAATTTTGTTGGCTTGCCAACGTCCTCGACCACGGGGGGTACCTCTGCCTCGCTGAGGTGCATAACCACGACCACCTCGAGCACCATATGAAGGCTGAAAATTCTGTTGTGGACGTCTATCCTGCCATCCACGACCATTACCACCACGTCCACGTGATGCGAATCTCCCCCTGCCTCTAAAGCCTCTCTGCGAGTAGAAAGCCTGATTTCTGCCATCATCATGGCTAGTAGATGCATCCAGAAATGAATCAGTGAGCTTGATTTCCTCAACCAATAAGAGTGAAACCAACTCATCGAAGTCGGGTAAACCTGTACTCCTCACTGAGATAGATGTATCAAAAGATTTGTATTCCTTGCCAAGACCACGTAAGGTAATATCCACCAAATCATCATCAGGCATGGGGGCATTTATTGTGGCCAATGCATCTGCAAACTTCTTGATTTCTTGCACATAATCATGTATGCTCCTTTTATTCCTTTTCACATTGTGTATCTACTGTCGCAATTGAGACTTGCGAGCACTCGTATCTGTATCAAACATCTTGACCAAAGTATCCCATGCATCTTTGGGATTCTCAGCATCCTGAATGTGTATGAGCATAGCATCAGAAATGCATATAGACAAATAATGCAGCACTTTGAATGCTCTCTCTGACCATTGCTTATGAGCAATAAGCTGCTCTTGTGTAGGTTGCCGCCGAGGTAGCTCAGGCTCTGGCTCAGCACCTGTAATGAGATTCCAAAATCCTTTCCCTTTCAAGAAACTCTTTATCCTGTACTTCCATGCCTGGAAGTTCTTCCTATCCAGCTTTTCACCAACAATCTGAACTGGATTGTCCGACATGTTGCTCAATGCATACACCTTCCGCACACTTCAAATCTATAAATGAGCCTTCCTCAGCTCAACCACACTCCAGTGAATGTTCCAGATACTCCAAGATAGCCAACAAACTCCAAATTTGATGTAGGAAATCAACCTGTGATCATCCAAGATGAACTGACTCACACAGTGCGGGATACCCTGAATTGACACGCCTTCCAAGGCTCCAAATCACAATGTAATGGTGCAATCAAGTCTAGGCAACTTGCATTGACACCTAATGAACCTCAATGTTGAGTATCAACTCCATCTGACATGTGTACATATCGATTTTTGAAAACCCCTTTCTCTGTTTTTGGAAAAACCAGAAAAACCAGAAAAACCAGTAGAAAACTTGCTCTAATTTCTTCAATATTTCACCAAATTGAGCAACCATGCATTCATTGGCTTAGCAATAGTGTCCATCAACTCCATGTAAGAGGAATTTGTCCAATTGTAAAACACCAAAGATTAATTGCTCGATTAAAATGCTCTGTTTCTCTGCAACCAGTGGACAACCTGTTTTAATCAGCTCATTCCCAGCTCAATTAGGCATCATTGACCAAACAAATCACATAGCCCTCTTCTCCAAGGTGTGGAGCATCCAATTGCTAAGGAAGTTGTGGAAGGAACCAAGCACCCAATGAGAAATTGACCTCCTCGTAGGCAAAAAACCAGAAAAATGCTCTGTTTTCTCTGTCTGAGCTGTGCCACCTGCAATTAGGGGATTTGGGAGGCTTTGTGATGCTAATTGAAGATGGTTTTAAGTCCCCAAGACACCTAGGCATGTGTGTGATCCACCAATTGTTCAATTTTTGCCAAAATCTCACTCCAAATGCATCAATTTTGGGCTCCCTCTTCTCTGTTTTGTGAGAGCTCAAAAAACCAGTAATTTCACTCAATCAAATGCATGTAAATTGCTCCAAAAATTGTTCAAGGCTTGCACATGGGTTGCTAATACATCCCTCTTTGTCAAATACATATGTCTTTTGCCAGAATCACTTGTATTTCCACCATACATCAATGTTGCCAAGCTTTAATGGAAAGCTTCAAAAACCAGAATTTTTCTTTGCTTTGATTTGCTCTATTTTGCTTTGCTTTTGCCTGTTTCACCTGCAATCCGCTCAAGGATGTTTAGAAGACCTTACCCGGTAGGCCAAGCTCTCAGATCTGATAGTATTTGGTGTGCTCCAAGCTTCACAGCTCCAATGGACAGCTTCACAGCTTCTTTTCACAGCTTCTCCTTCTCCCTCTTCACTCACTCACTCATAAACCCTAATAAACAGCACAAGGCTCTGATACCATGTTGAAAGAACCGTAGAGGAGGAGGAGACACACACACAAGAGAAAACCCTAATGTATATTGCAAACCCTAACCATAGAGGGAAGCCATGTCCACACTCACACAAAGCATAATGCACTAATCCATAATCCACACAACACACAATGAGTTGTGTCCACACTCTACTAACCCTAGCTAATGTCCACACACTATGACCAGCTGGACACGCGGTCATTTATGTCTCACACATGTTCCTACCTAATCTGCCAGCACATAGCATAGCTGGCTCATACTGACATCGAGCTTGAATATCTCAACAATCCTATCACATCTCATATCTATTTATAGAATACAAGAGAATTCTTATATTTGATATAAGATTTCTTTACACATTTATTTATGCATAAGTTCTATTTAAGGAGATTAATACTTTCGAATTAAAAAACAATCTTTTATGCATCTTCTATGCATAAATTCATTTTAAATGAAAATGACACTTTTGAATTAAATTTCAATCTTTTATATATTTTCCTATGCATAAATTCAATTTAGATGAGAATGACACTTTTGAATTAAAAATCAATCTTCTATGCATCTTCTTATGCATAAGTTCAATTTGGTAGGAATTACACTTTTAGAAAAGAATTTCTCTTATGCATCTAAGTTATGCATAAAATCCATTTATGATGAAAAATCACACTTTGAGTATAAAAAGAATATCTTTTATGCATACCTCTATGCATGAAATCCAATATGATAAAAGTAACACTTTTACAATAAAATAATCAACTTTTATGCATACCTCTATGCATGAAATTCAATTGTGATAAAAGTAACACTTTTATATTAAAATAATAATCTTTTATGCATACCTCTATGCATGAAATCTAATTATGATAAAAGTAACACTTTTATGTTAAAATAATAATCTTTTATGCATACCTCTATGCATGAAAATCAATTATGCATAATATAAAAAATAATTTCTCTAGGATTACAATGAATATCTTTCAATTAATCTAGGATGATATTTTCTAGAATATCCAGCAGGAAGTCCTCTTTTTATGCCATAGCTCCGCTGCTATGACTGATAAATCTCAATTTTTCTAAGGGATAAAGCTTATCATTAAGGAAATAATTAGAATGATCCCTAATTGGATCATTAATCCATAATGGATTGAATCATCAATATTCATGAAATACATAAACTAAAAGCATAGAAAAAAGCCATTAATTTGGCCTCAAGCATAGATTAATCTTGGATTAAGGAAAAGCTTTATGAAAAGCTTAATTTGGATTGAGAAAAGACAAGAACAAGATTTCAACTTTATTCATTCTTGGAACATATACAGTAAGATAGAAGAACTTTTTACACTTCCATAAGCCCGTCCATCATATGGTCACAAAAGCAGCACTCACAAGCTGCGCACGTATAAGGTAACTCATCTATGGGAATAATTCGGCTGGTTATTGTCGCACCTACCTCAGTGGTATGAGGTGATCTAACAAAAGGACTTCTGAGAGGCCAGCCAAAAACGGGGTAAAGGCATATCTTCTGATAAGGAAGAAAACACGCCAGTAAGAAGACTCGCTCAGAAAACCCAATATGCCTTGATCTCAACACGCAATAGTATCGGGGACCCAAACCCAAAGCTTCAATAACCATAGCCAAGCGGACATTGTTGCGAAAGTGCTGCTGACCCCATGGTGTTACCCTAGTTATGTCTTGATAGGTCTGCCATTTGGTCTGAGCTACAGAAGTTCCCAAGTGAGGGAAAAGTGAGCGCTCATACAGTTCTATAAAATCCTTCTTCACAGACTCGCTTGCGTCTGGAAGGTGAGAAATCATCACGGATAAAACTAATTCCTATTGCCAAGCCATGAAGGATATTAAGATAGAAAGGAGATCGATGGAAGTAAGATTACTGTGAGCGACAAGTAAAAGTTACGACTTATATAAAGGAAGGAGCTAGTGTAACCTAGAAGCCAATGGTATCTTGCCACTGAAGTTTTACCGTCTTTCCATGATTTGGTTTTGACACATATTTCTATAGGAGACATTAAGAACTTTGAGATGAGGAGATAAAAGAAGTTCGTAGGCTAAGTCACCTACTTTCTTTGGTCCACAATATCTGGGGGATAACTACTTATACTCCCCTAGAGATAAAGAAATTCTTTAGGTCCGTATTCAAATGAAGACCATAACTGCTTCTTTGAATTCTCTGACTGCCCTCTTCTTATCTGTATATTGTTTCTGTCGATCCTGGGCAGCGTTTATATCTTTATGAATTGTCTGCATCTGTTGCTCTAAGTCGCCAAACATTTGACTGGTCATCTCGACCCTAATCAATGGGTTGGACCTAGTTTAAGCAATCTTGTCCGCGAGACAGACCCTGATTAGATTGGTATGAAGGAACTGGTCTCTGAATTTGGGTTCTAGACTTCCCTGTGCCCTTTTCATGGTAGGAGTCGGGCAATCTTTTAACTGATGACCAAAACCTTGGCATCCAAAACACCGGTTCTCACTTCTGAACTCATTGTTCTGAATCCTTAAAACAGGTGGGCTCCTGATAAGGTATTCTGGGGAAAGTGTCTTCCCTTTTTAAACAGAATCTTTCTTTTATTTTAGAGAGGGAATAATTTTAAGATAAAAAAGGGAGATTCTTACTCCTATATACCTCGAAGGTTGGGGGGAGGAATCTTACAAACTTCTACCCCACTTAAAAAGGTGCGAGATGTCCTCATCTCGCAAGTAGAGGACAACTCATTTTCTTAAGATCCAATTTATTATGGGGTTCCTTATATTCAAGTCAACCCAATAGAATACGGGGATAAATATCCCTTATATAGAACTCATTATTAAATAACAATTCATTCAGATCATATCATTCATATCTTTAACACGATAATGGTCCATTAGACCGAAAAACTTCCTTGTGAACATTCCTCCACGGAAATTTCAGTTAAGTAAGTTCTCAATTTGACATCCCTTAATTTGATCATCCGTGTCAAGTATTAACAGTAGCAATTTGACAGCACAATCCACTAATCTCATAGTGATTTGCTAAAATCATTATCATCATTTATCATCACAGGGACTCGTCCCATTCATCCTCATTGTGGTTTCGCTCAACTTATTACATTTCAACCAATTTTCAGGGATCATCATATTTCAATCAGAATCCAAATCAATTTCATCAGTTCTCAAAAACAGAATTAAAAATCATATCAACCACATTCGAATTCATCAACTGGATAGCATTAATGCTTATAATTTCAAGTCTTAGATTTACTCGTATATACTGCCGGTAAAGAGCTGCAGTTATACCCTCGGTATATATGGGTCGTCATAATACTTGGAACTATAAGGTAAATACCATCATGTCTAGGCCTCAAGCAAGTCAGGGATTCTATATAATTGCGGTACTTCCATCTGAAGACCCAATTACCAAATTACGAATTTCAGTTTGAATATCAAATTGTATGAATTATATCACACAATTACGATCTTTTTGTGCTTCATGATAAATTTTTGACATATTTGGCTTCTGAGTTAATCTTTATTAGCCAATTGGCTCTGATACCAACTGTGAGATCCCTGTTCCCACCGCGCAACGGATTCGGGGTACTAGCAGCTGAAGTAGCACTTCAAGCGCGAGACAGGGTCCCACACTCGGGGCCTCGTCCACGGATATCCAGACAAAAGACTAATCCGTCGGTTTTTCCAAAACCGAACCCGGAAAAACTTCCCTTATCCGAAAAGCACGGGCAATTCCACCAGGATAACTTTTTACTCTAACGTAGTCAAGACCATTACTGATCAAACTGATCCGACTGCACCTATAAAGATACACGGTCAGATCAAGGAAGAAACTTGCACTTGGATCATTGGAATCGACGCTTTTTTCCCCATCAAGAGGCACAGCCGTTGATTCCTATCCATAGAACAATTACTATCCGGGATTTACTTTATCTATCGTAGTAACATAAATTGAGTCTCGATTTACGGATCCATCAGTCCAACCTCGATCCCATGGGTTAGCCAACCGCCCAACCACTATAGTGATGGGATCCAATTTGGAATTTGGTTAGGTTTTGTCCCGGGTACCAAGAAAAAGAGTTCCAAGGCCCCCTAGCCGGAAGTTCATGTAACATAAAACTAGCCACACCACTTACACACCCAATATGAAATTACCTTTTTCTTAGCATCAGCTAACTTTAAAACAATCCTTTAATGAAACCATAGTACCACTGATCACAATCTTCCAAATTATCCGGTTGATTCTTAATTTCCCATCATTCCTTCATCAGAGTATCTATGGCATCATTGGCAACTAGAACGCTCACCACCTGTCCACTCATCAGGGGCCTTTTCAATAGTTCCTAGCCCATAATACTCGGCAATATAATCACTTATAAAAATCAAGATGGACTCTTGTTGAAGATCAGCAAGATCAACCAACAGATCCATATAAAGAGCCATGGACTCATCCATTGAATACCAGTAAGGTAAATCAACCAGATCCATGCCCGGTTTCACAAAACAACTCTTACTTCTTGTTCCAATATCTTCCTCGACGCACGCGTGGGTATCCTAGGCGACCCAGAGCCCAAGCATCGTATGGTCAGCACCCTCTAGGATCCTTCGGTCGCAGGTGACCTAGCCCTTCACTCATAGGCCGCTTCCTTGGTCCCTCATCCACCGTACCGGAAGCTCACCATTTTAATCGAACCGAGGCTGGTCAAGACCTTGGCCGACTTTGCTACGCGAGACGTCCTCCATTGACTCTCCGTCAGCAGTTGCAACTTTATCAGTTAGGTCTCCACGACCTTAATCACAAGACGGTCAAAATGCTTCCCCAGCATTCTTGACATAAAACAGCCATTTACAAACAGCATTTACAAACATTTTACAAATACAGTTTCTATATTAACTCTCATTTTTCCACATTATTCCTCATTAATCCACATTACTTATTCCACATTCCATTTATATGTGTACTCATCCAATCACATCATTTTCCATCTCTTCACTTCAGATTCCTTCACATCACATATCATATGTTCACATCTATATCCACATCTATACATCCACATCCACATCCACATTCACATCCATACATCCACATCTACATGCTTACCTCTATTTTCACATCCTCATTTATACATCCACATCCCATATCCACATTCATACATACACATCCATATCCACATCCATACATCCACATCCACATGCATACATCCACTATCACATCCTCATTCATACATCCACATCTACATACATACATACATCCACATCCACATTTCCATTCACATCTATACATCCACATACATACATACATCCACATCCACATTCCACATTCACATCTATACATCCACATCTACATCCACATTCACATACATCCACATACATCTATACATCCACATCTACATCCACATACATACATACATCCACATCCACATTCCACATTCACATCTATACATCCACATCTACATCCACATTCACATACATCCACATCCACATTCCCATTCACATCTATACATCCACATCTACATCCACATTCACATCTATGCATATACATCTTCATGCATACATCCATTTTCACATTCATACATTCACACTCCCATCTCCACATCCACACATCCACATACATACATCCATTTTCACATTTCCATTCATATAACCCCATATGCCTTCACATCTAATCTTTTACATCACATCCATTCTCGCCCTATCACAACCCATATACATCTTATCCTATCACATACACTTCTTACCTCATCCCATACACATCTTATCACATCTTAATTCATCTTATCACCTCCTAACTTATTTCATAAGCATCTTATCACCTCTTATCACATCTTATACACCTCTTATTACATCCTATCACATCTCATATCTATTTATAGAATACAAGAGAATTCTTATATTTGATATAAGATTTCTTTACACATTTATTTATGCATAAATTCTATTTAAGGAGATTAATACTTTCAAAGTTAAAAATAATCTTTTATGCATCTTCTATGCATAAATTCATTTTAAATGAAAATGACACTTTTGAATTAAATTTCAATCTTTTATGCATTTTCCTATGCATAAATTCAATTTAGATGAGAATGACACTTTTGAATTAAAAATCAATCTTTTATGCATCTTCTTATGCATAAATTCAATTTGGTAGGAATTACACTTTTAGAATAAAAGAATTTCCCTTATGCATCTAAGTTATGCATAAAATCCATTTATGATAAAAAATCACACTTTTAGTATAAAAAAAATATCTTTTATGCATACCTCTATGCATGAAATCCAATATGATAAAAGTAACACTTTTACAATAAAATAATCAACTTTTATGCATACCTCTATGCATGAAATCTAATTATGATAAAAGTAATACTTTTATGTTAAAATAATAATCTTTTATGCATACCTCTATGCATGAAATCTAATTATGATAAAAGTAACACTTTTATGTTAAAATAATAATCTTTTATGCATACCTCTATGCATGAAAATCAATTATGCATAATATAAAAAATAATTTCTCTAGGATTACAATGAATATCTTTCAATTAATCTAGGATGATAATTCCTAGAATATGGTAGGAAGTCCTCTTTTTATGCTTTGAATGAAATTATTTTATGCATAATTTTTATAAAAATTTTGCCATAGCTCCGCTGCTATGACTGATAAATCTCAATTTTTCTAAGGGATAAAGCTTATCATTAAGAAAATAATTAGAATGATCCCTAATTGGATCATTAATCCATAATGGATTGAATCATCAATATTCATGAAATACATAAACTAAAAGCATAGAAAAAAGCCATTAATTTGGCCTCAAGCATAGATTAATCTTGGATTAAGGAAAAGCTTTATGAAAAGCTTCATTTGGATTGAGAATGGGTCATGAGTATGACCATTTCTTGAGTGAGAGAGAGAAATTACATAAAAACCATTTGAATTAAGCATAAATGAAAATTTATGTAATTCTTAACTATCATTAATCAATTAACTTCAATAGCATTCATCAAATTATGTAACTCTTCACTACCATTCATCAATTAACTTCAATAGCATTCAAAAACCATTCCAATTAAGCTTCTCAAGCTTGAGAGGGTTGAGAAGAGAGAAGCATTGAGAATTTATAGAAAAGATCAAAATTCACCATTTACCTTACAAATTGCTTGATTCTTTGTTCACGGTAGAGGCCCCCAACCAATCAATTGGTTAAGTATGTTGATGGAGCCACCAATGGGGATTGAAGAAAGAGGGAAGCTCCAATTTCTTTAATTTGGAGAGAGTTTTAGAGAATAGTAGAAATTAGCATTATTTCAGCATAACTCTAGTATAGTAAAATTCTTTTATTTTTTTAAAGGACTCATGTTCTATTTATAGGAGAGGGAAGCTCTAACCAAAGCTAAGTGAATTCTAGAATTTTCCAAATTCAGTTTGGTTGAATTTGGACTAGATTTGGACCTAGTTTGGTTACTTTTTGATTCGGTTTGGTTCCATTTTGATTTGGTTTGGTTCGAGAGATAAAAATATCACATTATTTTTGAGTTTAAAACTCATTCAAGCATGTGAAATATGCACCTCCTTTAAAGGACTCCCCTTCCTTACATATGTGTCAAAATGGAATCATTATACCCAAAATATCTCATATTTTTAATATTGCTCATAGTTTTTTTACTAATAAACCTTGTAAATTTTCAACTCTTCATCTTGTGTGAGCATTTACTCATTTTTGGATACCCAAAATATCTCATATTTTTAATATTGCTCATAGTTTTTTACTAATAAACCTTGTACATTTTCAACTCTTCATCTTATGTGAGCATTTACTCCTTTTTGGATATCTTTTTTTACAAATTGGATTTATCTCCTCCCTACACATGGATTGATGCTATTGGCCCATAGGAACCTTAATTGGACCATAATCCCAATTTTTTTGAAAATCTAGACCCTTAGGCTAAGGTCCTTTACACCCATTTTCAATAAATTCCAATTGCACATTGGAAAGTTCTTTTTGAATTTCTGTTTCAGGGGAATTCATTTTAATAATATGAGAATTTTTTCTATCTAAAAATATTCAAAATCTGAATATTCTCTCTCTAGAATATTTTCTCTCTCTATGTCAAAATAGGCAGAGACAAGATCTTTTATATTTTTGAAGAGGGGATTAATTACAGGGAAAGATGCTGGACATCTTGAGAGGCTGGGGAGGAATCTTACATCTCCACTCAAATAGGAGCTTGTATGTAGAAGTTATGGAGGTTCGAAAATTGTAAAATTGCCCCCCCCTTTTGGGGGAAAAAGTGCACCCTTTGACCACTCTTACACCTCTCTTAAAAACCCAACATTTCAGTCCACATGGCAACCCCCCATTTGGCTATTCCTTAATCACCTTGATTAGGCTAGGACAAATTAAAGGGCCCAAGAAGACCCCATTCACTTCCTAATGCCTCTTCCTCTACTTGAATTGGAGTAGAAGGCTTTGTTTTAATGTGTTCTTGCTTTTTGAAGAATATTCCTCACCTTAAGACTTTTCTTCTATGATCAGCATAGACACCAAGCCCCGAAAGTTGGGAATATTCTCCCTGACTACAATGGAGGTCTTGAATGGCTTGTACTCTTTGCTAAGCCCATTTAAACAGACACTTACCAAGTCATAATTTTCCACCGAAACATTGATAGATCCAAGGGATTCAACAATTCCCTTGATCTTTACAGCATACTCATTGATTGACATGCTTTTCTTTTCCACATTATGGAGCTCTTGCTTTAGGTGCAATTTCGTTGCCTTTGTGTTGGTTTGGAACATCTCCACCAGATTATCCCATGCAACTGCTCGAGTGTTGGCATCTTGTATGTGTCCTATCATCGTTTCTATGACACTAATTGAAAGCTAATACATGACTTTCCATGCACCCTAGTTCCAATCCTTGAATGCCTTTATGTCAACTGGAGTGGCATTCTCTTCAAATAACTCAAGAGGCTACTCATTGTCTCCTTCGATGTAGTCCCAAAATCCTTTACTACCTATAAGAAAACTGGTCAATCTGAACTTCCAGGTATGGAAGTTATTCTTGTCCAACTTCTCACTGATACTCTGCATGATTCCGTTCAAGAGGCTACTGGCATGGATAGGAAGCTAATGGCATGCCAGGTTGCTATCAGCATCATGCATAGGAGGCTACCGGCATGGACAGGAAGCTACCAACATGCCTAGGAAGCTACTAGCATGCCTAGGTATCCTGTAAGATTCCTCCCCCAACCTTCGAGGTATACAAGAGTAAGAATCTCCCTTTCTGATCTTAAAATTATTCCCTCTCTAAAATAAAAGAAAGATTCTATTTAAAAAGGGAAGACACTTTTCCCAGAATACCTTATCAGGAGCCCACCTGTTTTAAGGATTCAGAACAATGAGTTCAGAGTGAGAACTGGTGTTTTGGATACCAAGGTTTTGGTCTTCATTCGGTGTACGGAAAGAAGTTCTTTATCTCTTGGGAAGTATAAGAAGTTATCCCCCAGATATTGTGGACCATATCGAAATTCAATGAAAGTAGGTGACTTAGCCTACGAGCTTTTTGTACCTCATCATCTCAAAGTTCATATTGTATCTCATCTAAACCTTCTATAGAAATATGTGCCAAACCCAAATCATGAAAAGAGGGTAAAACTTCAGTGGTGGCAAGATACCCCGTTGGCTTCTAGGTTACGCTAGTTCTTCTTTTATATAAGTCGTAACTCCTACTTGTCGCTCGCAGTAATCTTACTTTCATCGATCTCCTTCTTCTTAATCTCTCTTATGGCTTGGCAGCAAGACTTAGTTTTATCCATGATGATTTCTCACCTTCAAGACGCAAGCGAATCTGTGAAGAAGGATTTCATAGAACTGTATGAGCGCTCACTTTTCCCTCACTTGGAAACTTCTGTAGCTCAGACCAAATGGCGGACCTGTCGAGACATAACTAGGGTAACACCGTGGGATCAACAGCACTTTCGTAACAATGTTCGCTTGGCTATGGTTATTGAAGCTTTGGGTTTGGGACCCCAATACTACTGCGTGATGAGATCAAGGCATGTTGGGTTTTCTGAGCGGGTCTTCTTACTGGTGTGTTTTCTTCCTCATCAGAAGATATGCCTCTATTCCGTTTTTGGCTTGCCTCTCAGTCTAAGGTCCTTTTGTTAGATCACCTCATACCACTGAGGTAGGTGCTGCAATAACCGGCCGAATTATTCCCATAGATGAGTTACCTTATACGTGTGCAGCTTGTGAGTGCTGCTTTTGTGACCATATGATGGACGGGCTTATGGAAGTGTAAAAACCTCTTCTATCTTTACTGTATATGTTCCAAGAATGAATAAAGTTGAAATCTTTGTTCTTGTCTTGAGTCTTGCTCTCTTTAAGACTTTTCTTGGTGGTTAATCTTAATTAAAAATTTATCTCAGTCTCATATTTGTGCATCTTGCGAAATTACCCCCAATTTGCGAGATGAGGGCATCTCGCATTTTTCAAGTGGGAGAGAATGTAAGATTCCTCCCCAGCCTCTCAAAATGTCCAACATCTTCCCCTCTTCAGAAATATAAAAGACCTTGTTTCTAACTGTTTTGACTTAGAGAGAGAGAGAATATTCTAGAGAGAGAATATTCAGATTTTGAATATTTTTAGATAGAAAAATTTAATATATTATTAAAATGAATTCCCCTAAAACAGAAATTCAAAAAGAACTTTCCAATGTGCAATTGGAATTTATTGGAAATGGGTATAAAGGACCTTCGCCTAGGGTCTAGATTTTCAGAAATTTTTGGATTATGGTCCAATTAAGGTTCCTATGGGCCAATAGCATCAATCCATGTGTAGGGAGGAGATAAATCCAATTAAGGTTCCTATGGGCCAATAGCATCAATCCATGTGTAGGGAGGAGATAAATCCAATTAGTAAATGCTCACATAAGATGAAGAGTTGACTGTGTACAAAGTTTATTAGTAAGAAACTATGAGTAATTTTAATAGAATGAGATATTTGGGTATAATGATTTCATTTTGACACATATGTAAGAAAGGGGAGTCCCTTCAATACTCACATAAGTTGAAGATGTATATGTGTGGATGTGGATGTGGATGTATGGATATGAATGTGGATGTGGATGTGGATGTGGATGTATGGATGTAGATACAGATGTGGATGTATGTATGTATGTGGATGTAGATGTGGATGTATAGATGTGAATGGGAATGTGGATGTGAATGTATGAATGTATGAATGTGGATGTGAATGTATGAATGTGAATGTGGATGTGGATGTGGATGTGGATGTGGATATATGGATGTGGATATATGGATGTGTATGTATGAATGTGGATATGGGATGTGGATGTATAAATGAGGATGTAAAAATGGATGTATGCATGTAGATGTGGATGTATGGATGTGAATGTGAATGTATATGTGAATTAATATGTCGTCGATATGAGGAAATGGATGAGAATGAGTACACATTGAGTGAATGGAATGTGGAATAAGTAATGTGGACTAAGGAGGGATAATGTGGAAAGACGAGAGTTCGATTTAGAAACTGTATTTTGTGACTGTTTGTAAATGATTGTTTTATGTCAAGAATGCTGGGGAAGCATTTTGACCGTCTTGTGGATTAAGGTCATGAAGACCTAATTGTTAAAGTTGCAACTGCTGACGGAGAGTCAATGGAGGACGTCTCGCATAGCAAGGTCGACCGAGGTCTTGACCAACCTCGGTTCGATTTAAATGGTGAGCTTCTGGTACGGTGGATGAGGGACCAAGGAAGCGGCCTATGAGTGAAGCGCTAGGTCACCTGCAAAGGATCCTAGAGGGTGCTGACCATACGGTGCTCGGGCTCTGGGTCGCCTAGGATACCCACACATGCGTCGAGGATGATATTGGAACAAGGAGTAAGAGTTGTTTTCTGAAATCGGTCATGGATCTAGTTGATTGACCTTGCTGGTCTTCAATGGATGAGTCCATGGCTCTTTATATGTGTAAGGTCCCTCCCTTTAAAAAAAATGGGAGAAACACTTTAGATAGTCCGCTAAGTCTTTTCTTGGGAAGAATTTCCTATTCATCGACACCTTGACCCTGTAGAGATCCAAGGATACGATTCCTAGGTATGACCTAGCTCTATCCCGCAGGGGGAGCGTGATTTCCTAAACATCGAATCACCCATAGGGCAATTGATCAAAAATTGGGCAACTACTAGACTTGATTTCTAGAAACAACGCTTTTTTCCTCATCTTACGCAAGGCACAGCCGCTGGTCTAGTCTTCTTGAATAGAGTTGCCCAAGAACCTAACTATCTAACGTAGGGCTTTCACTTAATTCGTTGGAAAGCTACCCGACTAATCGGGTCCACCCATCCGTAGGATAGTGCCGTCAGGGCATTCCATCCTCCCACTTTCCACCCTACTCACGCATCAATTTGTTTTCTAATTAATACTACCACACTGTTTGACATAAATAAGCATATTCCTTAATTAGGGCCCTTCTTCACAAGGTTCGTTATAACAGCCTTCTTACACAATATAATCATACCAAAGACAAGATGCAATTATATAAAAAGTTTATACATGAATCCATTTCCATACAAGCCAATCCGGCTCTCTTATTCTTATTCTGCCGCCGATGATCTAGAATTCGGCCTTCCAGCCTCTACATGCTGGGCAAAACCCTACGGGACCATACACCTCATCGTCGGCCGCTGGCGAGGACTCAAGCCGGCCTGTCGCCCTCTCAGGCTCCATCGCTCGATCCTCCCGCCCCTCAGAGGGATGTCTGCGCACTAGGGTGGGCTTATTTACCGCACTAGCCTGGGCCCTCAGAACTAGGCAGCCTCATAATCTCTCGCCTCAATCGGCGATCCTTATTCCTCCAAAGGTATGAGGGATACCTTGGACCATTACCGGGCTTTGCTAACGACGCCGCCCGGCTACACAAGCACGGAACGGAGTTAGCGTTGAAGCCAAAAAAAATCTTGAATTCCAAAGATAACAATCTTCAATGCAATTTTCTAAGTATAGCATTCACAATTCATGAAGATAGCAATTTCAACGTAATTTATCGAAAACAACATCACATAATTCATAATTTCATATAATTTTTATGTCGTCATTTTAAGAGGAAAAGACACCATTTATTAATACTAAATTAAGAAAAAAAATCTCTTCTTTTGAAAATTAACCAATCTAACCTGGCCACCGTTTCCTTGAGCGGCTTGAAAAGGGACTGGAGCCGCGTTGGGCGCATCTCCCTCCATCTCGTTGTTACGTGCGCCTCTTGAGGTAATATTTTGCCGTCTCCGGGATGAGGCCATCTTAGGTGTCGCCTTGTAGAGCTCGCTGCTGCGATCGAAACGCTTCAGTCGGATCTGAATTCCGAGCTCGTTTGCTCACCGTGCGAGCAAAACAATATGGCGCACGAACCCTCGCTTGAGCCAAAAATCCCTTACTAAAGTCTACGCAAATGGGGGGGGGGATTGTGAGGGTGTCCTTAAGGCCAAAGGCAAAAACGTGGAGAGGGTTGGGAGGGGTGGCTGCAAGCCTCTCTGTAAGTCTATTCACACGGGGGGGGGGGGAGAAGAGTTAAGGACACTGGTCCATGGCTAGAGGAGGGTGGAGGAAAATTGGCTTATCTGAAAAGAGCCAAATGAGGGGCTGTGAGAGGGGTGGCTGCAAGGGCGGCTGTACTTGCAGCAAGTACGCTACGGCGGTACGGACGGCGGCACAACAGGGCATACGCTACATAGAAGTGCGTGCCGACTGAAGAGCACCCCGGGGGTTTATATAGCTGAGGGGTGAGGGTGCGGGCGCTGCGCAAAGGAAGGACGAAAGGACGGTGTACCTTCAAAGGCTATGGATCAGTGTCCTGCATGGGTCTACGGGAAAGGTACGGTGCTGGTTGCCTGGGAAAGGAGTGGTACGCATGTACCTTATCCGGTCTGGGTGTCCGGGTGTCCGCCCAAGGGTATGCGTGGACCAAACAGTGGGCGGCCGTCCTTTGGTTCTTGGGCGGCCATTGTACGAGCGCCCTAGTAAGTGTGTACGGACCAAATTTTGGGGCGGGGTACCCAAATTTGGGGCGCCCGCCTCGATTTGCGTGCCGGACCGCCCCGGGGGGCGAAAATTTTTTTTGTCCGGGAGGTTCTTTTGGTCGCAGGGTTCAGACCGTTCGTCAAACGGACGTGCGGTCGTGCATTTATTAAGGTTTAAAGGTCGCCATTTTCTAACTAAAATGATTGAAATTAGCGTATAAGCTTGATCCGGTGTCCGTTTTGGATGCTGTAAAATCCTATATTAGGGTAAAATCGCGCGCAGATTCCAAATTTGGGCTCAGAATTTGAAGATTCTAAGTGGAAATGACTCAAATAATTAAATTATTGATATTTATACCATAAAAACTCATAATTACATGGACATTTCTTTATTAGTGAAGATGGGTACGTTACATCCTTCCCCCCTTAAAGAAATCGAGATGTCCTCATCTCGTCATGAATTGGGGATAATCCTTTAAGAGTGTAGCTTCATCTTCCCAAGTTGCATCCTCTTCAGGGTAATCTTTCCACTGAACTAGATGTTCTACAAGAGTTCTATTTCGGAGTTGCCTTTCCCTAGAATCTATGATGCTATTGGGCTGTAATTCAAGGACTCCTTGAGTAGGGATTACAACTTGTTCATCATCAAGAATATGATCGAGACTGGGGACATATGGCTTTAACAGACTTACATGAAATACATTATGGACTTTGATATGGGCTGGAAGTTGGAGTTTATAAGCACTTTTACCTAGACACTTGATAACTGTATAAGGACCACAATACCTAGGGCTGAGCTTCTTATATTTCCCAAGTGATAGAGAACTTCGTTTGGGGCGCACTCGTAGAAGAACTTTGTCTCCTTCCTTGAAGATCCTTTCAGATCTCTTGTTGTCAGCATAATGCTTTTGTCGATCTTGGGCAGCTTTAATATCCCTTTGGATAGCTTTGGTTTGTTCCTCCATCTCTTCGAGCATTCTCCTGGATGCCTCAACTCTTATGGTCTGATCAGAGAAATTTAGAGGAGACAAGCATTCTTGCCCATAGAGTGCTTTGAATGGTGACATCCCTATGCTTTGATGATAAGACGCATTGTAGGCAAATTCTACCAGAGGAAGGTATTGAATCCACCTTCTGGGTTCCCGTCCACAGTATGCTCTGAGAATGTCTTCAATTACTTGATTGACTCTCTCAGTCTGGCCATCGGTCTCTGGATGATAAGCTGTGCTAAAGCAAAGTTGAGTCCCCAGAGCTTGAAATAGAGACTGCCAGAATTTTGAGGTGAAGTCAGAATCCCGATCACTTACTATCCTTTTTGGGAGACCATGAAGTTTGAAGACTTCCTTGATGAATATACGAGCAACACCAGAAGCTTTGAAGGTCTTCTTTGCTGGTATAAGGTGAGCTACTTTGGTAAGTAAGTCTACTACTACTAGAATGGAGTCAAATCCTCCTTGAACAGTGGGGAGACTTGTGACAAAATCCATACTAATGCACTCCCACTTCATTTGGGGAATATCTAAGGGTTGAAGCTTTCCAGGCATCTTGACTCTTTCAGCCTTGATCCTTTGGCATGAGAGACATTGTTTCAAGTACCGAAGCACATCATTTTTCAAGCCTGCCCAATGAAAGCTCCTTCTTACTGCATTTAATGTTTTTGCATAACCTGGGTGTCCTGCAGCAGGGCTATCATGAGCTTCATGGAGGATTAGTTTCTTTAAAGCAGGATCCTTAGGGATACATAGCCTGTGATTGAAGTAGAGGCTTCCTTCATGAGTGGAGTACCCCTTGATTAGATTCTTCTCTTTCTCTGAATGTCCCCCTTCTTCTACTAACTTTATCATCCTTTGATAATCTGGGTCATGAGATGAGACTTCTTTCACCTTGACCAGTATGGGATTATTTGGCATTGAAACTGCATTCAAGAAAGATTTGCGGCTAAGTGCATCTGCTACCACATTATCTTTCCCAGGGCGGAATTTGATGTCGAAATCATATTCTTGTAGAATTTCAATCCATCTCCTTTGCCGCATGTTGAGGTTAGGCTGGGTGAAGATCCACTTTAGACTTTTGTGGTCAGTTACAAGCTGGAATTTGCCTCCCAAGAGATAATGTCTCCATAATTTGAGGCAATGAACAACTGCTAAGAGTTCCAAGTCATGGGTGGCATAGTTTGCTTCATATTGCTTCAGCTTGCGGGAAGTATAAGCGACTGGTCTTCCTTCTTGGCCTAAGACACCACCAAGTGCTAGGCTACTAGCATCGGTAACCACTTCAAATTCCTTGGAGAAATCAGGAAGCTTTAAGACTGGGGCAGAAGTAATAATGACTTTCAGCTGATCAAAGCTGTTTTGATGGATTGGCAGCCACACTATTTTGCAATCCTTCTTAAGAAGATCTGTCAAGGGTGCAGCTTCCAAGGCATAATCTTTGATAAAAATCCTATACCAACCCGTGATTCCCAAGAATCCACGAACTTCACGAACTGATTTAGGGGGTGGCCATTCTAGAATATCCTTAACTTTGGCAGGGTCTACTGAGATGCCATCTTTGGAGACGATGAATCCAAGATACTCAATTTGATGAGTAAAGAAGGTACATTTGCTCTTCTTGGCATAGAGTTTGTGTCTGCGCAGCAATTGCAGAACTCTACAAACATGCTCCTCATGCTCTTCCATTGATTTGGAGTAGATTAGGATGTCATCAAAGAAAACAAGCACAAACTCATCCAAGTACGGGCGGAATATATCTTGCATTAGGCGGTTGAAGGTTGCAGGAGCATTGGTTAACCCGAATGACATTACAGTAAACTCATAGTGGCCATAACGGGTATTGAAGGCTGTTTTGGGTATATCTGCTTCCTTGACTTTGATCTGATAGTAACCAGACCTCAAATCTATTTTTGAAAAGACTTTGGCCCCATGAAGCCTGTCAAGAAGTTCATCGATGCGAGGAATAGGATACTTATTCTTGACAGTGACTTGATTTAACCCTCGATAATCTATGCAGAGGCGGAGAGTCCCGTCCTTCTTTTTTTGGAAAAGAACAGGTGCTCCCCACGGAGAGCTACTGGGGCGTACAAATCCTTGTTCAATGAGTTGGGAAAGTTGCTCCTTAAGTTCAATGGCTTAAGGAAGGGACATTTTATAGGGAGTTTTTGAGACGGGTTGAGCTCCAGGGATCACCTCGATTTCATGGTCGACTTCTCGAGGAGGTGGTAATCCTGTAAGCTCGTCAGGGAAGATGTCAGAGAATTCTTGGAGCCAAGAGGGTTCTGTCTCCATACTAGGTTCAAAGACTTTGTTGAGTTTGACTAAGAAAACTTGCTGACCCTTACGTGTTCCCTTGAGAAGATGTTTTGCCTTGACTACCCTAGACTTAGGTTTTCCTGTGATTCCCTGAACAGATATTACTTGGCCATGCTCATTTTCAAAAGTGATACTCCCCTGGCTACAATGAATGCTAGCTTTGTTTGCAATTAACCAATCCATCCCAAGGATTCCATCATAAATTCCTAGTGGCAAGACTCTAAAGTGACCATGAGTTTGCTCATTACCCAGTTCAAAATCAAGGTTTCCTATAGAGTGGCGAGATACTACTTCTTTCCCACTGGCTAACTCTACAATCATTTTTCTAGCTGATTTTTGACTCAAGTTTAATTTTTGCAAGCACCTAGGAGAAAGGAATGAATGGGTACTGCCACAATCAATCAAAAGCTGAAATGGCTTACCGTCATGAGTGGCGGGGGTTTGGATTACACCAAATTGTTTATTCGGACCTTGGTGTTCTACCGCCGCATGGACGGTGGCGCGCTCTTCTTCAGCCTCTTCCAAGGTTGGTTCTTCACTTATAACACAGGCAGTTCTAGCAACTGTTCCTCCGCGGCCTCTGCCACGGCCACTGCCTCTTGCACCTTGGTGGGTAGGGGTTCCACGGCCTTGATTTTCTCTGTTACCTTGGGGGAATGATGTTGCCAACTTGGGACAGTTGGCTCTAAAGTGTCCCGGCTCATTGCACTCAAAACACAGAGGGCCTTCTCTGGAAGAAGCAGCATACGAGCGGGGGGCAAAAGAGTTGCCTTGTCGCCCTCTGTTGTAGTAGGGAAAATTCTGTTGAGGTTTCTTGTAGGGTTGATCTCTAAGGTTTGCCTCAGGGTAAGATCTCTTTTGATTCTTCGGTTTATTAGCCTTCATTTCTTTCACAAGGGGCTTTGCTCGTATGAGAGCATCCTGTAAAGTGGTTGGCCTCATTGCTTCAGGGCGGGAATCTAGGGGTTCATTTAGACCTTGGCAGAAACGAGCCACTTGCTGGGGAGTAGTCATAGCTGGGGCATACTTCCGAAGGGTAATAAATTTGGAATAGTAATCCTCAAGAGTTAAGGTGCACTGTCTAAGACTAAAAAACTCATTCATCTTTATGGACTCATGGGATGGAGGAAGATATCTTTCCTTCACTGCCTGCTTGATGTTATCCCACGTTTGAGAATGCTCGGTGACCTCCTTGTCACGGCACCACTGTTTCCACCAGAGTTTAGCATCTCCAGTGAGGCGAAACCGTGCGAGCATAGACTGATTTGCTACTCCAGTACCGGCAGCAGAGAAATAATCGTCCATCGCCTCAATCCAGACTTCAGCATCCTTCTCAACCTTTGAACCTTCTCCTTTAAAGGAGGGAGGTTGCATTTGCTTGAGCAGGAGCTTCTTCTCCTGGGTATCGGTATAAAGTGCATTGGGAAGTGGAGGGTGGTCATCCTGGCCATCATCGTAAAAACAATTTTTAAGATTACAAGATTCATATTTGCACAGCGCTTAATTTTTGGAGAGCAAAACCATTGAAATTATTTTATTTCCAAATATTTACAAGGACAAGTTTTATTACAAAGATCTGAGACTAATATAATTAGTCTTATTTGACATCAAGGGAAATTCCTAGGCTTCACAGTGACATAAGGGTAGAGCGGTCCACATATGTGAAATATGGGGGTTCCGCTGTAGTTTCTAAGACTCTAAAAACTGATGGTAAGGGTGGTAAACTCTGGATTGGGGTAGATCCCAACACCGCTACTCTATCAGCAGGTAAGATCTGCATCACTTTATCATACACCCAACGATCTTGAGGTACGCGAACCCCATCTATAGTCACCGAGGTGTCGTCCCTGGGGGTACCGACGAACCAAAATAAGCGGACCATCTTCAGCTTCTCAATCCAACGAATCCGCTTAAGGTCGGTGGTGAGGTTCCCAATCTGATGTGCTCGGATGATGAAGTATCTCGGCCCACGACTCCAGAAATCTCTACCCCATCCTCTCTGAATACGAGAGAAATGAGGGAGGGATATCTTCTCTAATATCTGCACCATGGTGTCGTGGAACTCGAAATTTGAGGAGTGACTAGCAGTCTCGAAGATGCATTGGAAAACTAGAAATTTGGAGTAGGCATCTTCCTCTTCCTACAATCATTCAAACATCAATTTAATTTATTTGTTTTAGTAGGATGTCTTTACTTATTATGTTAGGTAAAACATTTATTACAAAACAGTCCTTAAACAGCAATTCCTAGGAGCCAGACAGGCTCTGATACCAATTGTAAGGTCCCTCCCTTTAAAAAAAATGGGAGAAACACTTTAGATAGTCCGCTAAGTCTTTTCTTGGGAAGAATTTCCTATTCATCGACACCTTGACCCTGTAGAGATCCAAGGATACGATTCCTAGGTATGACCTAGCTCTATCCCGCAGGGGGAGCGTGATTTCCTAAACATCGAATCACCCATAGGGCAATTGATCAAAAATTGGGCAACTACTAGACTTGATTTCTAGAAACAACGCTTTTTTCCTCATCTTATGCAAGGCACAGCCGCTGGTCTAGTCTTCTTGAATAGAGTTGCCCAAGAACCTAACTATCTAACGTAGGGCTTTCACTTAATTCGTTGGAAAGCTACCCGACTAATCGGGTCCACCCATCCGTAGGATGGTGCCGTCAGGGCATTCCATCCTCCCACTTTCCACCCTACTCACGCATCAATTTGTTTTCTAATTAATACTACCACACTGTTTGACATAAATAAGCATATTCCTTAATTAGGGCCCTTCTTCACAAGGTTCGTTATAACAGCCTTCTTACACAATATAATCATACCAAAGACAAGATGCAATTATATAAAAAGTTTATACATGAATCCATTTCCATACAAGCCAATCCGGCTCTCTTATTCTTATTCTGCCGCCGATGATCTAGAATTCGGCCTTCCAGCCTCTACATGCTAGGCAAAACCCTACGGGACCATACACCTCATCGTCGGCCGCTGGCGAGGACTCAAGCCGGCCTGTCGCCCTCTCAGGCTCCATCGCTCGATCCTCCCGCCCCTCAGAGGGATGTCTGCGCACTAGGGTGGGCTTATTTACCGCACTAGCCTGGGCCCTCAGAACTAGGCAGTCTCATAATCTCTCGCCTCAATCGGCGATCCTTATTCCTCCAAAGGTATGAGGGATACCTTGGACCATTACCGGGCTTTGCTAACGACGCCGCCCGGCTACACAAGCACGGAACGGAGTTAGCGTTGAAGCCAAAAAAAATCTTGAATTCCAAAGATAACAATCTTCAATGCAATTTTCTAAGTATAGCATTCACAATTCATGAAGATAGCAATTTCAACGTAATTTATCGAAAACAACATCACATAATTCATAATTTCATATAATTTTTATGTCGTCATTTTAAGAGGAAAAGACACCATTTATTAATACTAAATTAAGAAAAAAAATCTCTTCTTTTGAAAATTAACCAATCTAACCTGGCCACCGTTTCCTTGAGCGGCTTGAAAAGGGACTGGAGCCGCGTTGGGCGCATCTCCCTCCATCTCGTTGTTACGTGCGCCTCTTGAGGTAATATTTTGCCGTCTCCGGGATGAGGCCATCTTAGGTGTCGCCTTGTAGAGCTCGCTGCTGCGATCGAAACGCTTCAGTCGGATCTGAATTCCGAGCTCGTTTGCTCACCGTGCGAGCAAAACAATATGGCGCACGAACCCTCGCTTGAGCCAAAAATCCCTTACTAAAGTCTACGCAAATGGGGGGGGGGATTGTGAGGGTGTCCTTAAGGCCAAAGGTAAAAACGTGGAGAGGGTTGGGAGGGGTGGCTGCAAGCCTCTCTGTAAGTCTATTCACACGGGGGGGGGGGGGGGGGGGGGGCGGGGGAGACGAGTTAAGGACACTGGTCCATGGCTAGAGGAGGATGGAGGAAAATTGGCTTATCTGAAAAGAGCCAAACGAGGGGCTGTGAGAGGGGTGGCTGCAAGGGCGGCTGTACTTGCAGCAAGTACGCTACGGCGGTACGGACGGCGGCACAGTAGGGCATACGCTACACAGAAGTGCGTGCCGACTGAAGAGCACCCCGGGGGTTTATATAGCTGAGGGGTGAGGGTGCGGGCGCTGCGCAAAGGAAGGACGAAAGGACGGTGTACCTTCAAAGGCTATGGATCAGTGGCCTGCATGGGTCTACGGGAAAGGTACGGTGCTGGTTGCCTGGGAAAGGAGTGGTACGCATGTACCTTATCCGGTCTGGGTGTCCGGGTGTCCGCCCAAGGGTATGCGTGGACCAAACAATGGGCGACCGTCCTTTGGTTCTTGGGCGGCCATTGTACGGGAGCCCTAGTAAGTGTGTACGGACCAAATTTTGGGGCGGGGTACCCAAATTTGGGGCGCCCGC
Source organism: Cibotium barometz (assembly GCF_041138505.1). Lineage (NCBI taxonomy): Eukaryota > Viridiplantae > Streptophyta > Polypodiopsida > Cyatheales > Cibotiaceae > Cibotium > Cibotium barometz. The sequence goes on from NC_141109.1 coordinate 932,782, forward strand.
CTCGATTTGCGTGCCGGACCGCCCCGGGGGGCGAAAATTTTTTTTGTCCGGGAGGTTCTCCTGGTCGCAGGGGTTCAGACCGTTCGTCAAACGGACGTGCGGTCGTGCATTTATTAAGGTTTAAAGGTCGCCATTTTCTAACTAAAATGATTGAAATTAGCGTATAAGCTTGATCCGGTGTCCGTTTTGGATGCTGTAAAATCCTATATTAGGGTAAAATCGCGCGCAGATTCCAAATTTGGGCTCAGAATTTGAAGATTCTAAGTGAAAATGACTCAAATAATTAAATTATTGATATTTATACCATAAAAACTCATAATTACATGGACATTTCTTTATTAGTGAAGATGGGTACGTTACAATATGGATCTGTTTTGATCTTGCTGATCTTCAATGAGAGTGCATCTTGATTTTTATAAGTGATTATATTGCCGAGTATTATGGGCTAGGAACTATTGAAAAGGCCCTTGAGTGGATAGGTGGTGAGCGTTCTGGTTGCCAATGATGCCATAGATACTCTGATGAAGGAATGATGGGAAATTAAGAATCAACCGGATAAATTGGAAGATTGTGATCAGTGATACTATGGTTGCATTAAAGGATTGTTTTAAAACTGGTTGAATCTGTGAAAAAGGCAATTTCATATTGGGTGTGTAAGTGGTGTGACTAGTTTTATTTTTGCATGAACATCCAGCTAGGGGGCCTGGGAACTCTTTTCCCTGGTACCCGAGACAAAAATCAAATTCTAAATTGGATCCCATCACTACAGTGGTTGGGCGGTTGGCTAACCCATGGGATCAGATGGGTTTAGGCTGGACTGATGGATCCGTAAATCGAGAATCAATTTCTGTTATTACGATAGATAAAGTAAGTACCAGATATAGTAATTGTTTTACGGATAGGAATCAACGGGGGCTGTGCCTCTTGATGGGGAAAAAAGCGTTGATCCAAATGATCTAAGTGCAAGTTTCTTCCTTGATCTGATCGAGTATCTTTATATGTGCAGTCGGATCAGTTTGATCACTAATGGTCTTGACTACGTTGGAGTAAAATGTTATCCTGGAGGAATCGCCTGTGCTTTCAGGATAAGGGAAGTTTTTTCGGGTTCGATTTTGGAAAAACTGACGGATTAGTCTTTTGTCCGAATATCCGTGGGGACGAGGCCCCGAGTGTGGGACTCTGCCCCGCGCAAGATGTGCTACTTCCGCTGCTAGTAACCCGAATCCGTTGCACGGTGGCCGTCGTCTTCTTCTCTCTTCGGCCACTGCTCCTGCCACTACTTCTCCTGATTGCTTTTCATTAGCAATTCTTGGGCAGTATAACTCATTATGCGTCTCTCGAGGAGATTTTGAATTTTGGAGCTGAGCCACTCTATGAATATTTTTTTTACGGACGATCGGATAAAGAAAATTCTGTTTATCAGACTTATGTCATAGATCTCCAATAAGATCAACTGAGGAGCCAATTATGTCAAAAGTTATCAAGACACACAAAAAGGTTGTAATTGTGTGATATAACTCATACAAATTGTTAATTCGAATTGAAATTTGTAAATTAGTAATTGGGTCTTCAATTGGAAGTACCGCAATTGTATGGAACCCTGACTTGCTTGAGGCCTAGACATGATGGTATTTACCTTATAGTTTCGACTATCATGACTATCCATATATACCGAGGGTATAACTGCAGCTCTTTACCGGCAGTATATACGAGTAAATCTAAGACTTGAAATTATAATCATTAATGCTATCCACTTGATGAATTATAATGTGGTTGATATGATTTTAATTCCATTTGGGAACTGATGAATTGATTTGGATTCTGATTGAAAAATGATGATCCCTAAAAATGGGTTGAAATGTAATAGGCTGAGCGAAACCACAATGTGGATGATTGGGACGAGTCCCTGTAATGATAAATGATGATAATGATTTCAGTAAATCACTATGAGATTAGTGGATTGTGCTGTCAAATTGCTACTGTTAGTACTTGAGACGGTAGATCAAGTTAAGGGATGACAAATTGAGAACTTTCTTAACTAAAATTCCCCTGGAGGAATGTTCAGAAGGAAATTTTTCGGTCTTATGGACCATTATCATGTTAAAGATATGAATGATATGATCTGAATGAATTGTTATTTAATGATGAGTTCTATATAAGGGATATTTATCCCTATATTCTGTTGGGTTGACCAAAATATAAGGAACCCCAGAATAAATTGGATCTTAAGCAAAAGAGTTGTCCTCTACTTGCGAGATGAGGACATCTCGCACCTTTTTAAGTGGGGTAGAATGTAAGATTCCTCCCCCAACCTTCGAGGTATACAAGAGTAAGAATCTCCCTTTCTGATCTTAAAATTATTCCCGCTCTAAAATAAAAGAAAGATTCTATTTAAAAAGGGAAGACACTTTCCCCAGAATACCTTATCAGGTGCCCACCTGTTTTAAGGATTCAGAACAATGAGTTCAGAAGTGAGAACCGATGTTTTGGATACCAAGGTTTTGGTCTTCATTCGAGTACGGCCCAAAAGAAGTTCTTTATCTCTTGGGAAGTATAAGAAGTTATCCCCCAGATATTGTGGACCATATCGAAATTCAATGAAAGTAGGTGACTTAGCCTACGAGCTTTTTCTACCTCATCATCTCAAAGTTCATATTGTATCTCATCTAAACCTTCTATAGAAATATGTGCCAAACCCAAATCATGAAAAGATGGTAAAACTTCAGTGGCAAGATACCCCGTTGGCTTCTAGGTTACGCTAGTTCTTCTTTTATATAAGTCGTAACTCCTACTTGTCGCTCGCAGTAATCTTATTTTCATCGATCTCCTTCTTCTTAATCTCTCTTATGGCTTGGCAGCAAGACTTAGTTTTATCCATGATGATTTCTCACCTTCAAGACGCAAGCGAATCTGTGAAGAAGGATTTCATAGAACTGTATGAGCGCTCACTTTTCCCTCACTTGGGAACTTCTGTAGCTCAGACCAAATGGCGGACCTGTCGAGACATAACTAGGGTAACACAGTGGGGTCAACAGCACTTTCGTAACAATGTTCTCTTGGCTATGGTTATTGAAGCTTTGGGTTTGGGACCCCGATACTACTGCGTGATGAGATCAAGGCATGTTGGGTTTTCTGAGCGGGTCTTCTTACTGGCGTGTTTTCTTCCTCATCAAAAGATATGCCTTTATTCTGTTTTTGGCTTGCCTCTCAGTCTGAGGTCCTTTTATTAGATCACCTCATACCACTGAGGTAGGTGCTGCAATAACCGGCCGAATTATTCCCATAGATGAGTTACCTTATACGTGTGCAGCTTGTGAGTGCTGCTTTTGTGACCATATGATGGACGGGCTTATGGAAGTGTAAAAAGTTCTTCTATCTTTACTGTATATGTTCCAAGAATGAATAAAGTTGAAATCTTTGTTCTTGTCTTGAGTCTTGCTCTCTTTGAGACTTTTCTTGGTGGTTAATCTTAATTAAAAAAATTCTCTCAGTCTCATATTTGTGCATCTTGCGAAATTACCCCCAATTTGCGAGATGAGGGCATCTCGCGTTTTTCAAGTGGGAGAGAATGTAAGATTCCTCCCCAGCCTCTCAAAATGTCCAGCATCTTCCCCTGTAATCAATCCCCTCTTCAGAAATATAAAAGACCTTGTTTCTAACTGTTTTGACTTAGAGAGAGAGAGAATATTCAGATTTTGAATATTTTTAGATAGAAAAATTTCTCATATTATTAAAATGAGTTCCCCTGAAACAGAAATTCAAAAAGAACTTTCCAATGTGCAATTGGAATTTATTGGAAATGGGTATAAAGGACCTTAGCCTAAGGGTCTAGATTTTCAGAAATTTTTGGATTATGGTCCAATTAAGGTTCCTATGGGCCAATAGCATCAATCCATGTGTAGGGAGGAGATAAATCCAATTTGTAAAACAAGATACCCAAAAATGAGTAAATGCTCACATAAGATGAAGAGTTGACTATGTACAAAGTTTATTAGTAAGAAGCTATGAGTAATTTTAATAGAATGAGATATTTGGGTATAATGTTTTCATTTTGACACATATGTAAGGAAGGGGAGTCCCTTTAATACTCACATAAGTTGAAGATGTATATGTGTGGATGTGGATGTGGATGTATGGATATGAATGTGGATGTGGATGTGGATGTATGGATGTAGATACGGATGTGGATGTATGTATGTATGTGGATGTAGATGTGGATGTATAGATGTGAATGGGAATGTGGATGTGAATGTATGAATGTGAATGTGGATGTGGATGTGGATATATGGATGTGGATATGGATGTGTATGTATGAATGTGGATATGAGATGTGGATGTATAAATGAGGATGTGAAAATGGATGTATGCATATAGATGTGGATGTATGGATGTGAATGTGAATGTGTATGTGAATTAATGTGTCGTCGATATGAGAAAATGGATGAGAATGAGTAAACATTGAATGGAATGTGGAATAAGTAATGTGGACTAAGGAGGGATAATGTGGAAAGACGAGAGTTCGATTTAGAAACTAAATTTTGTGACTGTTTGTAAATGACTATTTTATGTCAAGAATGTTGGGGAAGCATTTTGACTGTCTTGTGGATTAAGGTCATGAAGACCTAACTGTTAAAGTTGCAACTGCTGACGGAGAGTCAATGGAGGACGTCTCGCGTAGCAAGGTCGACCGAGGTCTTGACCAACCTCGGTTCGATTTAAATGGTGAGCTTCCGGTACGGTGGATGAGGGACCAAGGAAGCGGCCTATGAGTGAAGCGCTAGGTCACCTGCGAGAAGGATCCTAGAGGGTGCTGACCATACGGTGCTCGGGCTCTGGGTCGCATAGGATACCCACACATGCGTCGAGGAAGATATTGGAACAAGGAGTAAGAGTTGTTTTCTGAAACCGGGCATGGATCTAGTTGATTGACCTTGCTGGTCTTCAATGGATGAGTCCATGGCTCTTTATATGGATTTGTTGGTTGATCTTGCTGATCTTCAACGAGAGTCCATCTTGATTTTTATAAGTGATTATATTGCCGAGTATTATGGGCTAGGAACTATTAAAAAGGCCCTTGAGTGGATAGGTGGTGAGCGTTCTGGTTACCAATGATGCCATAGATACTCTGATGAATGAATGATGGGAAATTAAGAATCAACCGGATAAATTGGAAGATTGTGATCAGTGATACTATGGTTGCATTAAAGGATTGTTTTAAAACTGGTTGAATCTGTGAAAAAGGCAATTTCATATTGGGTGTGTAAGTGGTGTGACTAGTTTTATTTTTGCATGAACATCCAGCTAGGGGGCCTCGGAACTCTCTTCCCTGGTACCCGGGACAAAAATCAAATTCTAAATTGGATCCCATCACTACAGTGGTTGGGCGGTTGGCTAACCCATGGGATCAGATGGGGTTAGGCTGGACTCATGGATCCGTAAATCGAGACTCAATTTCTGTTATTACAGTAGATGAAGTAAGTCCCAGATATAGTAATTGTTCTACGGATAGGAATCAACGGCTGTGCCTCTTGATGGGGAAAAAAGCATTGATCCCAATGATCCAAGTGCAAGTTTTTTCCTTGATCTGATCAAGTATCTTTATAGGTGGAGTCGGATCAGTTTGATCACTAATGGTCTTGACTACGTTGGAGTAAAATGTTATCCTGGAGGAATCGCCCGTGCTTTCCGGATAAGGGAAGTTTTTTCGGGTTCGATTTTGGAAAAACCGACGGATTAGCTTTTGTTCGAATATCCGTGGAAGAGGCCCCGAGTGTGGGACTCTGCCCCGCGCAAGATGTGCTACTTCCGCTGCTGCTAGTAACCCGAATCCGTTGCGCGGTGGCCGTCGTCTTATGCGTCTCTTGAGGAGATTTTGCGTTTTGGAGCTGAGCCACTCTATGTACTTATTATAACTTGTATATAAATATATAAATGTTTTTTTTACGGACGATCGGATAAAGAAAATTCTGTTTATTAGACTTATGTCATAGATCTCTAATAAGATCAACTGAGGAGCCAATTATGTCAAAAATTATCAAGACACACAAAAAGGTTGTAATTGTGTGATATAATTCATACAAATTTTTAATTCAAATTGAAATTTGTAAATTAGTAATTGGGTCTTCAATTGGAAGTACCGCAATTGTATGGAACCCTGACTTGCTTGAGGCCTAGACATGATGGTATTTACCTTATAGTTTCGAGTATCATGACTATCCGTATATACCGAGGGTATAACTGCAGCTCTTTACCGGCAGTATATACGAGTAAATCTAAGACTTGAAATTATAATCATTAATGCTATCCAATTGATGAATTCGAATGTGGTTGATATGATTTTAATTCCGTTTGGGAACTGATGAATTGATTTGGATTCTGATTGAAAAATGATGATCCCTGAAAATGGGTTGAAATGTAATAAGCTGAGCGAAACCACAATGTGGATGATTGGGACGAGTCCCTGTAATGATAAATGATGATAATGATTTCAATAAATCACTATGAGATTAGTGGAATGTGCTGTCAAATTGCTACTGTTAATACTTGAGACGGTAGATCAAGTTAAGGGATGACAAATTGAGAACTTGCTTAACTAAAATTCCCGTGGGGAGGAATGTTCAGAAGGAAAATTTTCGGTCTTATGGACCATTATTGTGTTAAAGATATGAATGATATGATCTGAATGAATTGTTATTTAATGATGAGTTCTATATAAGGGATATTTATCCCCATATTCTGTTGGGTTGACCAAAATATAAGGAACCCCAGAATAAATTGGATCTTCAGCAAAAGAGTTGTCCTCTACTTGCGAGATGAGGACATCTCGCACCTTTTTAAGTGGGGTAGAATGTAAGATTCCTCCCCCAACCTTCGAGGTATACAAGAGTAAGAATCTCCCTTTCTGATCTTAAAATTATTCCCTCTCTAAAATAAAAGAAAGATTCTATTTAAAAAGGGAAGACACTTTCCCCAGAATACCTTATCAAGAGCCCACCTGTTTTAAGGATTCAAAACAATGAGTTCAGAAGTGAGAACCGGTGTTTTGGATACCAAGGTTTAGGACTTCATTCGAGTATGGCCCAAAAGAAGTTCTTTATCTCTTGGGAAGTATAAGAAGTTATCCCCTAGATATTGTGGACCATATCGAAATTCAATGAAAGTAGGTGACTTAGCCTACGAGCTTTTTCTACCTTATCATCTCAAAGTTCATATTGTATCTCATCTAAACCTTCTATAGAAATATGTGCCAAACCCAAATCATGAAAAGATGGTAAAACTTCAGTGGCAAGATACCCCATTGGCTTCTAGGTTACGCTAGTTCTTCTTTTATATAAGTCGTAACTCCTACTTGTCGCTCGCAGTAATCTTATTTTCATCGATCTCCTTCTTCTTAATCTCTCTTATGGCTTGGGAGCAAGACTTAGTTTTATCCATGATGATTTCTCACCTTCAAGACGCAAGCGAATCTGTGAAGAAGGATTTCATAGAACTGTATGAGCGCTCACTTTTCCCTCACTTGGGAACTTCTGTACCTCAGACCAAATGGCGGACCTGTCGAGACATAACTAGGGTAACACCGTGGGGTCAACAGCACTTTCGTAACAATGTTCGCTTGGCTATGGTTATTGAAGCTTTGGGTTTGGGACCCCGATACTACTGCGTGATGAGATCAAGGCATGTTGGGTTTTCTGAGCGGGTCTTCTTACTGGCGTGTTTTCTTCCTCATCAGAAGATATGCCTTTATTCTGTTTTTGGATTGCCTCTCAGTCTGAGGTCCTTTTGTTAGATCACCTCATGCCACTGAGGTAGGTGCTGCAACAACCGGCCGAATTATTTCCATAGATGAGTTACCTTATACGTGTGCAGCTTGTGAGTGCTGCTTTTGTGACCATATGATGGACGGGCTTATGGAAGTGTAAAAAGTTCTTCTATCTTTACTGTATATGTTCCAAGAATGAATAAAGTTGAAATCTTTGTTCTTGTCTTGAGTCTTGCTCTCTTTGAGACTTTTCTTGGTGGTTAATCTTAATTAAAAAAATTCTCTCAGTCTCATATTTGTGCATCTTGCGAAATTACCCCCAATTTGCGAGATGAGGACATCTCACGTTTTTCAAGTGGGAGAGAATGTAAGATTCCTCCCCAGCCTCTCAAAATGTCCAGCATCTTCCCCTCTAATCAATCCCCTCTTCAGAAATATAAAAGACCTTGTTTCTAACTGTTTTGACTTAGAGAGAGATAGAATATTCAGATTTTGAATATTTTTAGATAGAAAAATTTCTCATATTATTAAAATGAATTCCCCTGAAACAGAAATTTAAAAAGAACTTTCCAATGTGCAATTGGAATTTATTGGAAATGGGTATAAAGGACTTTAGCCTAACGGTCTAGATTTTCAGAAATTTTTGGGTTATTGTCCAATTAAGGTTCCTATGGGCCAATAGCATCAATCCATGTGTAGAGAGGAGATAAATCCAATTTGTAAAAGAAGATACCCAAAAATGAGTAAATGCTCACATAAGATGAAGAGTTGACTATGTACAAAGTTTGTTAGTAAGAAACTATGAGTAATTTTAATAGAATGAGATATTTGGGTATAATGATTTCATTTTGACACATATGTAAGGAAGGGGAGTCCCTTTAATACTCACATAAGTTGAAGATGTATATGTGTAGATGTGGATGTGGATGTATGGATATGAATGTGGATGTGGATGTGGATGTATGGATGTAGATACGAATGTGGATGTATGTATGTATGTGGATGTAGATGTGGATGTATAGATGTGAATGGGAATGTGGATGTGAATGTATGAATGTGAATGTGGATGTGGATGTGGATATATGGATGTGGATATGGATGTGTATGTATGAATGTGGATATGAGATGTGGATGTATAAATGAGGATGTGAAAATGGATGTATGCATGTAGATGTGGATGTATGGATGTGAATGTGAATGTGTATGTGAATTAATGTGTCGTCGATATGAGGAAATGGATGAGAATGAGTAAACATTGAATGGAATGTGGAATAAGTAATGTGGACTAAGGAGGGATAATGTGGAAAGACGAGAGTTCGATTTAGAAACTAAATTTTGTGACTGTTTGTAAATGACTATTTTATGTCAAGAATGCTGGGGGAAGCATTTTGACCGTCTTGTGGATTAAGGTCATGAAAACCTAATTGTTAAAGTTGCAACTGCTGATGGACGGAGAGTCAATGGAGGACGTCTCGCGTAGCAAGGTCGACCGAGGTCTTGACCAACCTCGGTTCGATTTAAATGGTGAGCTTCCGGTACGATGGATGAGGGACCAAGGAAGCGGCCTATGAGTGAAGCGCTAGGTCACCTGCGAGAAGGATCCTAGAGGGTGCTGACCATACGGTGCTCGGGCTCTGGGTCGCCTAGGATACCCACACATGCGTCGAGGATGATATTGGAACAAGGAGTAAGAGTTGTTTTCTGAAACCGGGCATGGATCTAGTTGATTGACCTTGCTGGTCTTCAATGGATGAGTCCATGGCTCTTTATATGGATCTGTTGGTTGATCTTGCTGATCTTCAACGAGAGTCCATCTTGATTTTTATAAGTGATTATATTGCCGAGTATTATGGGCTAGGAACTATTGAAAAGGCCCTTGAGTGGACAGGTGGTGAGCGTTCTGGTTGCCAATGATCCCATAGATACTCTGATGAAGGAATGATGGAAAATTAGGAATCAATCGGATAAATTGGAAGATTGTGATCAGTGATACTATGGTTGCATTAAAGGATTGTTTTAAAACTGGTTGAATCTGTGAAAAAGGCAATTTCATATTGGGTGTGTAAGTGGTGTGACTAGTTTTATTTTTGCATGAACATCCAGCTAGGGGGCCTCGGAACTCTCTTCCCTGGTACCCGGGACAAAAATCAAATTCTAAATTGGATCCCATCACTACAGTGGTTGGGCGGTTGGCTAACCCATGGGATCAGATATGGGGTTAGGCTGGACTGATGGATCCGTAAATCGAGACTCAATTTCCCAGATATAGTAATTTTTCTACGGATAGGAATCAACGGCTGTGCCTCTTGATGGGGAAAAAAGCGTTGATCCCAATGATCCAAGTGCAAGTTTCTTCCTTGATCTGATCGAGTATCTTTATAGGTGCAGTCGGATCAGTTTGAAGGCTAATGGTCTTGACTACGTTGGAGTAAAATGTTATCCTGGAGGAATCGCCCGTGCTTTCCGGATAAGGGAAGTTTTTTCGGGTTCGATTTTGGAAAAACCAACGGATTAGTCTTTTGTCTGAGTATCCGTGGTGGACGAGGCCCCGAGTGTGGGACTCTGCCCCATGCAAGATGTGCTACTTCCGCTGCTAGTAACCCGAATCCGTTGCGCGGTGGCCGTCGTCTTATGCGTCTCTCGAGGAGATTTTGAATTTTGGAGCCGAGCCACTCTATGTACTTATTATAACTTGTATATAAATATATAAATGTTTTTTTTACGGACGATCGGATAAAGAAAATTCTGTTTATTAGACTTATGTCATAGATCTCCAATAAGATCAACTGAGGAGCCAATTATGTCAAAAGTTATCAAGACACACAAAAAGGTTGTAATTGTGTGATATAATTCATACAAATTTTTAATTCAAATTGAAATTTGTAAATTAGTAATTGGGTCTTCAATTGGAAGTACCGCAATTGTATGGAACCCTGACTTGCTTGAGGCCTAGACATGATGGTATTTACCTTATAGTTTCGAGTATCATGACTATCCGTATATACCGAGGGTATAACTGCAGCTCTTTACCGGCAGTATATGCGAGTAAATCTAAGACTTGAAATTATAATCATTAATGCTATCCAATTGATGAATTCGAATGTGGTTGATATGATTTTAATTCCATTTGGGAACTGATGAATTGATTTGGATTCTGATTGAAAAATGATGATCCCTGAAAATGGGTTGAAATGTAATAAGCTGAGCGAAACCACAATGTAATGATAAATGATGATAATGATTTCAGTAAATCACTATGAGATTAGTGGATTGTGCTGTCAAATTGCTACTGTTAATACTTGAGACGGTAGATCAAGTTAAGGGATGACAAATTGAGAACTTGCTTAACTAAAATTCCCGTGGAGGAATGGTCAGAAGGAAAATTTTCGGTCTTATGGACCATTATTGTGTTAAAGATATGAATGATATGATCTGAATGAATTGTTATTTAATGATGAGCTCTATATAAGGGATATTTATCCCCATATTCTGTTGGGTTGACCAGAATATAAGAAACCCCAGAATAAATTGGATCTTAAGCAAAAGATTTGTCCTCTACTTGCGAGATGAGGACATCTCGCACCTTTTTAAGTGGGGTAGAATGTAAGATTCCTCCCCCAACCTTCGAGGTATACAAGAGTAAGAATCTCCCTTTCTAATCTTAAAATTATTCCCTCTCTAAAATAAAAGAAAGATTCTATTTAAAAAGGGAAGACACTTTCCCCAGAATACCTTATCAGGAGCCCACCTGTTTTAAGGATTCAGAACAATGAGTTCAGAAGTGAGAACCGATGTTTTGGATACCAAGGTTTTGGTCTTCATTCGAGTACGGCCCAAAAGAAGTTCTTTATCTCTTGGGAAGTATAAGAAGTTATCCCCCAGATATTGTGGACCATATCGAAATTCAATGAAAGTAGGTGACTTAGCCTACGAGCTTTTTCTACCTCATCATCTTAAAGTTCATATTGTATCTCATCTAAACCTTCTATAGAAATATGTGCCAAACCCAAATCATGAAAAGACGGTAAAACTTCAGTGGCAAGATACCCCGTTGGCTTCTTGGTTACGCTAGTTCTTCTTTTATATAAGTCGTAACTCCTACTTGTCGCTCGCAGTAATCTTATTTTCATCGATCTCCTTCTAGGTTATGCTAGTTCTTCTTTTATATAAGTCGTAACTCCTACTTGTCGCTCGCAGTAATCTTCATACCACTGAGGTAGGTGCTGCAATAACCGGCCGAATTATTCCCATAGATGAGTTACCTTATACGTGTGCAGCTTGTGAGTGCTGCTTTTGTGACCATATGATGGACGGGCTTATGGAAGTGTAAAAAGTTCTTCTATCTTTACTGTATATGTTCCAAGAATGAATAAAGTTGAAATCTTTGTTCTTGTCTTGAGTCTTGCTCTCTTTGAGACTTTTCTTGGTGGTTAATCTTAATTAAAAATTTTCTCTCAATCTCATATTTGTGCATCTTGCAAAATTACCCCCAATTTGCGAGATAAGGGCATCTCACGTTTTTCAAGTGGGAGAGAATGTAAGATTCCTCCCCAGCCTCTCAAAATGTCCAGCATCTTCCCCTGTAATCAATCCCCTCTTCAGAAATATAAAAGACCTTGTTTCTAACTGTTTTGACTTAGAGAGAGATAGAATATTCAGATTTTGAATATTTTTAGATAGAAAAATTTCTCATATTATTAAAATGAATTCCCCTGAAACAGAAATTTAAAAAGAACTTTCCAATGTGCAATTGGAATTTATTGGAAATGGGTATAAAGGACTTTAGCCTAAGGGTCTAGATTTTCAGAAATTTTTGGGTTATTGTCCAATTAAGGTTCCTATGGGCCAATAGCATCAATCCATGTGTAGAGAGGAGATAAATCCAATTTGTAAAAGAAGATACCCAAAAATGAGTAAATGCTCACATAAGATGAAGAGTTGACTATGTACAAAGTTTGTTAGTAAGAAACTATGAGTAATTTTAATAGAATGAGATATTTGGGTATAATGATTTCATTTTGACACATATGTAAGGAAGGGGAGTCCCTTTAATACTCACATAAGTTGAAGATGTATATGTGTAGATGTGGATGTGGATGTATGGATATGAATGTGGATGTGGATGTATGGATGTAGATACGAATGTGGATGTATGTATGTATGTGGATGTAGATGTGGATGTATAGATGTGAATGGGAATGTGGATGTGAATGTATGAATGTGAATGTGGATGTGGATGTGGATATATGGATGTGGATATGGATGTGTATGTATGAATGTGGATATGGGATGTGGATGTATAAATGAGGATGTGAAAATGGATGTATGCATGTAGATGTGGATGTATGGATGTGAATGTGAATGTGTATGTGAATTAATGTGTCGTCGATATGAGGAAATGGATGAGAATGAGTACACATTGAATGGAATGTGGAATACGTAATGTGGACTAAGGAGGGATAATGTGGAAAGACGAGAGTTCGATTTAGAAACTAAATTTTGTGACTGCTTGTAGATGACTATTTTATGTCAAGAATGCTGGGGAAGCATTTTGACCGTCTTGTGGATTAAGGTCATGAAGACCTAATTGTTAAAGTTGCAACTGCTGATGACGGAGAGTCAATGGAGGACGTCTCGTGTAGCAAGGTCGACCGAGGTCTTGACCAACCTCGGTTCGATTTAAATGGTGAGCTTCCGGTACGGTGGACGAGGGACCAAGGAAGCGGCCTATGAGTGAAGCGCTAGGTCACCTGCGAAGTATCCTAGAGGGTGCTGACCATACGGTGCTCGGGCTCTGGGTCACCTAGGATACCCACACATGCGTCGAGGAAGATATTGGAACAAGGAGTAAGAGTTGTTTTCTGAAACCGGGCATGGATCTGGTTGATTGAACTTGCTGGTCTTCAAAAGATGAGTCCATGGCTCTTTATATGGATCTGTTGGTTGATCTTGCTGATCTTCAACGAAAGTCCATCTTGATTTTTATAAGTGATTATATTGCCGAGTATTATGGGCTAGGAACTATTGAAAAGGCCCTTGAGTGGACAAGTGGTGAGCGTTCTGGTTGCCAATGATGCCATAGATACTCTGATGATGGGAAATTAAGAATCAACCGGATAAATTGGAAGATTGTGATCAGTGATACTATGGTTGCATTAAATGATTGTTTTAAAACTGGTTGAATCTGTGAAAAAGGCAATTTCATATTAAGTGTGTAAGTGGTGTGACTAGTTTTATTTTTGCATGAACATCCGGCTAGGGGGCCTGGGAACTCTATTCCCTGGTACCCGGGACAAAAATCAAATTCTAAATTGGATCCCATCACTACAGTGGTTGGGCAGTCGGCTAACCCATGGGATCGGATGGGGTTAGGCTGGACTGATGGATCCGTAAATCGAGACTCAATTTCTGTTATTACGATAGATGAAGTAAGTCCCGGATATAGTAATTGTTCTACGGATAGGAATCAACGGCTGTGCCTCTTGATGGGAAAAAAAGCGTTGATCCCAATGATCCAAGTGCAAGTCTCTTCCTTGATTTGATCGAGTATCTTTGTAGGTGCAGTCGGATCAGTTTGATCACTAATGGTCTTGACTACGTTGGCGTAAAATGTTATCCTGGAGTAATCGTCCGTGCTTTCCAGATAAGGGAAGCTTTTTCGGGTTCGATTTTGGAAAAACCGACGGATTAGTCTTTTGTCCGGATATCCATGGACGAGGCCTCGAGTGTGGGACTTTGCCTTGCGCGCAAGATGTGCTACTTCCGCTGCTAGTAACCCGAATCCGTTGCGCGGTGGCCGTCATCTTATGCGTCTCTCGAGGAGATTTTGAATTTTGGAGCCGAGCCACTCTATGTACTTATTGCAACTTGTATATAAATATACAAATGTTTTTTTTACGGACGATCGGATAAAGAAAATTCTGTTTAATCAGACTTATGTCATAGATCTCCAATAAGATCAACTGAGGAGCCAATTATGTCAAAATTTATCAAGACGCACAAAAAGGTTGTAATTGTGTGATATAATTCATACAAATTGTTAATTCAAATTGAAATTCATAAACTAGTAATTGGGTCTTCAATTGGAAGTACCGCAATTGTATGGAACCCTGACTTGCTTGAGGCCTAGATATGATGGTATTTACCTTATAGTTTCGAGTATCATGACTATCCGTATATACAGAGGGTATAACTGCAGCTCTTTACCGGCAGTATATACGAGTAAATCTAAGACTTGAAATTATAATCATTAATGCTATCCAGTTGATGAATTCGAATGTGGTTGATATGATTTTAATTCCGTTTGGGAACTAATGAATTGATTTGGATTCTGATTGAAAAATAATGATCCCCGAAAATGGCTTGAAATGTAATAAGCTGAGCGAAACCACAATGTGGATGATTGGGATGAGTCCCTGTAATGATAAATGATGATAATGATTTCAGTAAATCACTATGAGATTAGTGGATTGTGCTGTCAAATTGCTACTGTTAGTACTTGAGACGGTAGATCAAGTGGGAGAGAATGTAAGATTCCTCCCCAGCCTCTCAAAATGTCCAGCATCTTTCCCTCTTCAGAAATATAAAAGACCTTGTTTCTAACTCTTTTGACTTAGAGAGAGAGAATATTCTAGAGAGAGAATATTCAGATTTTGAATATTTTTAGATAGAAAAATTTCTCATATTATTAAAATGAATTCCCCTGAAACAGAAATTCAAAAAGAACTTTCCAATGTGCAATTGGAATTTATTGGAAATGGGTATAAAGGACCTTAGCCTAAGGGTCTAGATTTTTAGAAATTTTTGGGTTATGGTCCAATTAAGGTTCCTATGGGCCAATAGCATCAATCCATGTGTAGGGAGGAGATAAATCCAATTTGTAAAAGAAGATACCCAAAAATGAGTACATGCTCACATAAGATGAAGAGGTGACTGTGTACAAAGTTTATTAGTAAGAAACTATGAGTAATTTTAATAGAATGAGATATTTGGGTATAATGATTTCATTTTGACACATATGTAAGAAAGGGGAGTCCCTTCAATACTCACATAAGTTGAAGATGTATATGTGTGGATGTGGATGTGGATATATGGATATGAATGTGGATGTGGATGTGGATGTATGGATGTAGATACGGATGTGGATGTATGTATGTATGTGGATGTAGATGTGGATGTATAGATGTGAATGGGAATGTGGATGTGAATGTATGAATGTGAATGTGGATGTGAATGTATAAATGTGAATGTGGATGTGGATGTGGATGTGGATATATGGATGTGGATATGGATGTGTATGTATGAATGTGGATATGGGATGTGGATGTATAAATGAGGATGTGAAAATGGATGTATGCATGTAGATGTGGATGTATGGATGTGAATGTGAATGTGTATGTGAATTAATGTGTCGTCGATATGAGGAAATGGATGAGAATGAGTACACATTGAATGGAATGTGGAATAAGTAATGTGGACTAAGGAGGGATAATGTGGAAAGACGAGAGTTCGATTTAGAAACTGTATTTTGTGACTGTTTTATGTCAAGAATGCTAGGGAAGCATTTTGACCGTCTTGTGGATTAAGGTCATGAAGACCTAACTGTTAAAGTTGCAACTGCTGGAGAGTCAATGGAGGACGTCTCGCGTAGCAAGGTCGACCAACCTTGGTTCGATTTAAATGGTGAGCTTCCGGTACGGTGGATGAGGGACCAAGGAAGCAGCCTATGAGTGAAGCGCTAGGTCACCTGCGCGAAGGATCCTAGAGGGTGCTGACCATACGATGCTCGGGCTCTGGGTCGCCCAGGATACCCACACATGCATCGAGGAAGATATTGGAACAAGGAGTAAGAGTTGTTTGACCTTGCTGGTCTTCAATGGATGAGTCCATGTCTCTTTATATGGATCTATTGGTTGATCTTGCTCATCTTCAATGAGAGTCCATCTTGATTTTTATAAGTGATTATATTGCCGAGTATTATGGGTTAGGAACTATTGAAAAGGCCCCTGATGAATGGACAGGTGGTGAGCGTTCTGGTTGCCAATAATGCCATAGATACTCTGATGAAGGAATGATGGGAAATTAAGAATCAACCGGATAAATTGGAATTGTGATCAGTGATACTATGGTTGCATTAAAGGATTATTTTAAAACTGGTTGAATCTGTGAAAAAGGTAATTTTATATTGGGTGTGTAAGTGGTGTGACTAGTTTTATTTTTGCATGAACATCCGGCTAGGGTGTTGAGATATCGAGCTCGTCTAGTGAGGCAGTGGCCACTGATGACCCGCCTAGGGGATAGGCCCCACACTTACACCACTGGCATGGTTGGTGAGATCATGGGAGATATGCGGCCAGTGGGATGACAGGCTATGTGACAGCCATTCTAGAGACTGGCATAGTTATAGCGCCAGCTCATTTACTCGGGTTCACACTATAGAGAACCCGTGTATGTATTGGTTGAGTACCTTTCATCATGTGTACTCTTATCTTGTATATGGAGTGTTGAGTATTGAGTAGAGAAGAAGAAGATTTTTAGCCTCTCACCTTGTGTGTTCTCTATTAGGGTTTTGTGAGTGTGTGTGTGTGCTTACAAGAGCTCAAGCTCTCTTCCCCCTTGCATCTTTTCATGGTATCAGAGCCTGGTTCGTGCTAAGGGTTGAGCTGCAAGCAAGAGAACCATAGGAAACGGTACGAGGGTAAGATCTTCAACTACTCTTCCCTATTGTGTTGGTGACTACACCCTTGTCGGGAGCTCTACGGGAGGCACCGGCAAACGGTCTCTAATTGAGGAGCTTTCTTCGCGGGAGTAAAGCTATAGGTCTACAGTTGCCATTGGGTTTATGTATGCACATTGAAGTCACTAGTTGTGACATTTGAGAGTACTACAGTACCGCTGCAGAAAATACAGCATTTGTGCAGGAAAAGCCAGAGTGCAATTTCTGGTAAAATTGTGTGTTTGGCAAGATGTCTAATGATGGCATAACACAGATTGTGACTGAGAAGCTAGATAAGAATAACTTCCATGCTTGGAGGTTCAGGTTGACGAATTTCTTGATGGGAAAAGGCTATTGGGACTACATAGAAGAAGAGGCACCGGAGATACCGCCGACTGCTGTGCAGATGTGAAAGAGTTTAAAGACTGGAACCAAGGAGCCAGGAAGGTTATGTATTGGCTCTCCATTAGTATACAGGACACCATGATTGGGCACATTCAGGATGCCAAGTCCCCCAAGGAGGCGTGGGACACCTTGGTAAAGCTCTATGAAACAAATACCAAGGCACGTAAGATACAGTTGAAGAATGAACTTCATACTATGGAGAAAAAGAGCATGTCTGTGAATGACTATGTGCTGAAGATAAAGGGTATTGTGGAATCCCTTGCATCTATTGGTGTGTCAGTAGATGATGATGACAAGGTGGAAGTCTGTCTACGTGGTCTCGGGCCACAATACAAGGCGTTCAAGACGTCTATTCAGACTCGGGAAAACATTCCCAACTTTACAGATTTGGTGTCTATGCTGATTATCGAAGAGAAGAGCTTGGGTGAAGACCAACAGTCTTCACAAAGCAAAAACAGTTCAGAGCAACAGGCCTTCTACACGAGTTCAAGAAGAGGACGAGGTAGAGGAGGCCGTGGACGTGGTCAAGGAGGTGGCCGAACAGGTAATCAAAATTATGGCCAGCAGCAGCAGCAACAACAACAACAATAGTTCCAGAATCAACAACAACAACAACACGTAGGTGGAAGAGGCAAATTCAGAGGCAGGGGGAGTCAAAGAGGCCATGGAAATTGGCAAAGGCAATATAATGATGCACGTGAATGCTATTATTGTGGTAAGCCTGGACATATGCAGGCAGAATGTTATAAGAAGCAGGTTGACATGCAAAATGGGAAAGTGCAGCAAAACAACTATGCATCCTCAAGCAGAAATAATGAGGATAATGAAAGGTTGTTTGTTATGCAGCATGTCGTGAATGCTATGTCTGAAAATGTTGATGCAGTACAAAAAGATAATGTATGGTATGTGGATTCAGGCGCTTCGAACCACATGAAAAGTCATGGAGAGTGGTTCAAGGAGATGAAAAACCCGGAAAGACCAGGTTTTGTGGAAACATGGGATGACACTGCTCATCCAATTGCCCATGTTGGAGATGTGCCATTGTCTATGCAGGATGGCAAAGTGAAGTACCTTGCAGATGTACTTCATGTACCGAACATAACAAAGAATCTGGTTTTAGTTGGCCAGATGATTGAGCAGGGTTTGCAGGTTCGGTTTAACCCTGATGGGTGTTATGTTGAAGATTTCAAAGACAAGTGCAGGTTGGTTGCAAAAGGCAACAGAGTGGGCAGAATGTTTACGTTGAATGTAGACATGCCTGAAATGAGTGCTGCGATGTTTGCAAATGGTTCAGGAGTTGTTGCAGACACAAACATATGGCATAAAAGAATTGGACATGTAAATGTGCAGAGATTAAAGTCTATGCAGACAAAAGAAATTGTGACAGGACTGCCAAAATTTAAAGTGGAAGGTATGCAGAAAATATGTGAAGCATGCCAATTTGGGAAGCAAACAAAGCATGTGTTTCCACGTAACAGATATGTGAGCAGAAATGCACTAGATGTTGTGCATTCAGATGTATGGGGTCCTACGAAGACCATATCTATGGGAGGCTGCAGGTATTATGTGACTTTCATTGATGACCACACAAGGAAAGTGTGGGTATATTTCATGAAAGAGAAGAGTGAGGTGTTCACTCACTTTCAGAATTTCAGAGTTTTGGTTGAAAAGCAAACAGGGAGGGGGAGAGTACTTCTCCAATGAGTTCTCTGAATTCTTGAAGAAGAATGGTATTCGGAGACAGTTTACATGCAGATACACTCCGCAGCAAAATGGAGTTGCTCAGCGGAAAAACAAGCACATTGCTGAGATTGCGCGAGCATTGATGGAAGAGAAAAATATGCCGCATAGCTATTGGGCTGAGGCTGTTTCTACAGCAGTATACATCATGAACAGGACTCCAACTGCAGCCATACATGATGTAACTCCAGAGGAGAGGTTTACTGGCAGAAAACCAGATTTGTCTCATCTGAAAGTCTTTGGATGCATTGCATATGTGCATGTGCCAGATGAGCTGAGAACTAAGCTGGATCCAAAAGCTGAAAAATGTGTGTTTATTGGATACTCCCTTGAGCAAAAGGGGTACAGGTGTTATAACCCTGCTACACGTGAGTTGAGGGTAAGCAGGGATGTTGTCTTTGATGAGATGAGCAGCTGGTATGCTGCTGAAAAAGAAGCTGTTGGGGCTGATGTGAGTGGAAGTGTGGTTGCACAGAATGCAGGTCAGCAATCACAGTC
Organism: Cibotium barometz; assembly: GCF_041138505.1. Classification (NCBI taxonomy): domain Eukaryota; kingdom Viridiplantae; phylum Streptophyta; class Polypodiopsida; order Cyatheales; family Cibotiaceae; genus Cibotium; species Cibotium barometz. The sequence continues at coordinate 952,899 of NC_141109.1, forward strand.
TTTGAGTGGACCAGGAGAGTCCTCATCTAGTGGGTCTGTTGATAGACCATGGAGTGGCAGGCTGCGTCATAATACCAGTCCTGCAAATGTGATTAGTACATCACGTAAAGGAAAAGAGAAAGTGGTTGAGCCCCTTGGTATGCCTGACATTTCTGCAGGGCATTCTCATGTTGATGGAGAGTCTAGTGGCTCAGATATGAGCCTTGATGAGGAGCTTGGGATCCCAGCTATGAGAACACCTGGTGTAAAGAAGGCTATGGAAGCCATGAATGAAAAGCTGCAAAGATCAGGGAGAGTGAAGAACCCTGTGCAGAGATTTACATATGATGGTTATGTGGCACATCACTATGCATATATGGCAAAGGTTGTGCAGGTTGTAGAGCCCACATGCATTGATGAGGCTGTTGGAAATGTGTGTTGGGAGAAAGCTATGGATGAGGAGATGGATGCACTATATGGAAATGAAACTTGGGATTTAGTGCAATTGCCTCAAGGCAAGAAAGCCATTGGATGCAAGTGGGTGTACAAAGTTAAACATAACAGTGATGGAAGCATAAACAGGTACAAGGCTAGATTGGTAGCCAAAGGATATGCGCAGACATATGGGATTGATTATGAGGAAACTTTCAGTCCAGTTGCCAAGATGGCAACGGTGAGAGTTGTGATAGCGGTGGCTGCGTCAAAGCAATGGTCTTTACATCAGATGGATGTAAAGAATGCATTCTTGCATGGGGATTTGCAAGAAGAGGTGTATATGTTGCAGCCACCTGGTTATGAGGATGTGGGTCACCCCGAGCATGTTTGCAGGTTGAAGAAAGCCTTGTATGGCTTAAAGCAAGCACCAAGAGTATGGTCTGACAAGATTTCTGAATATCTTGTCACTATTGGCTTTCATGTAGCCAATGCAGATTTCTCACTGTATGTGAGACATGGTGATAGAGGAGTTGTGCTTGTTGTCATCTATGTAGATGACTTGATCATTAAGGGGGACCATGATGCAGAGATCTTTGATGTAAAGATCTTGCTAAGACAGAAGTTTGAGATGAAGGATTTGGGGGAGCTCAGATATTTCTTGGGCATTGAGGTGATTAGGTCACCACATGGTATTGGATTACTGCAGAGACAGTATGGCTTGGACATGTTGTCCAAGTATGGTATGACAGGCTGTAAGCCTATTTCTATGCCATTGGATCAGAATGGCAAGTTGAGTGCAGATTCAGGAGAGATCTTGGAGGATCCTACTATGTACAGGAGCATAGTAGGAAGTTTGATCTACATGACGATCACCAGACCAGATTTGAGCTATGCTGTTGGGTTGGTGAGTCAGTTTATGCAGGTTCCACGAAAACTGCATTTGGATGCAGTGAGATGCATACTGAGGTATGTGAAGTCTACTTTGCATTGTGGACTATTCTATGAGACTGGGACAGAGATACGTGTACATGGGTACACAGATGCTGATTGGGCTGGTAGTATCTCAGACAGAAGATCTACCAGTGGCTTCATGTTTTCTTTGGGGAGTGCTGCTGTGACTTGGAGCAGCAAGAAGCAGCCTACGGTTGCTCTATCGAGTACAGAGGCCGAGTATAGAGGAGCTGCTATGGCAGCATGTGAGGTAGCTTGGTTGAGAAAGCTACTTGCAGATTTGGGTCTATCAGTGGATAGACAAGTTGTCATTTTGTGTGACAACATTAGCAGTATACAGTTGGCCAGGAACCCAGTCTTTCATGCTCGTACGAAGCACATAGAGGTCCACTACCACTTCGTTAGAGAGAAGGTCTTGGCAGGAGATCTTGACCTTGTTTATGTCAGCACAGAGGATCAGGTAGCTGACATCTTCACCAAAGCATTGGGTACAGAGAAGCTCCGCAGATTCAGGGCTTCGCTTGGTGTACATGAGATGGAGTTGAGCTCGAGGGGGAGTGTTGAGATATCGAGCTCGTCTAGTGAGGTAGTGGCCACTGATGACCCGCCTGGGGGATAGGCCCCACACTTACACCACTGGCATGGTTGGTGAGATCATGGGAGATATGCGGCCAGTGGGATGACAGGCTGTGTGACAACCATTCTAGAGACTGGCATAGTTATAGCGCCAGCTCATTTAGTCGGGTTCACACTATAGAGAACTCGTGTATGTATTGGTTGAGTACCTTTCATATTATGTGTACTCTTATCTTGTATATGGAGTGTTGAGTGTTGAGTAGAGAAGAAGAAGATTTTCAGCCTCTCACCTTGTGTGTTCTCTATTAGGGTTTTGTGAGTGTGTGTGTGTGCTTGCAAGAGCTCAAGCTCTCTTCCCCCCTGCATCTTTTCATAGGGGGCCTGGGAACTCTTTTCCCTGGTACCCGAGACAAAAATCAAATTTTAAATTGGATCCCATCACTACAGTGGTTGGGCGGTTGGCTAACCCATGGGATCGGATGGGGTTAGGTTGGACTGATGGATCCGTGAATCGAGACTCAATTTCTGTTATTACGATAGATGAAGTAAGTCCCGGATATAATAATTGTTCTACGGATAGGAATCAACGACTGTGCCTCTTGATGGGGGAAAAAGCGTTGATCCCAATGATTCAAGTGCAAGTTTCTTCCTTGATCTGATCGAGTATCTTTATAGATGCAGTCGGATCAGTTTGATCACTAATGGTCTTGACTACGTTGGAGTAAAATGTTATCCTGGAGGAATCGCCCGTGCTTTCCAGATAAGGGAAGTTTTTTCGGGTTCGATTTTGGAAAAACCGACGGATTAGTCTTTTGTCCGGATATCCGTGGGGGGGGACAAGGCCCCGAGTGTGGAACTCTGCCCCGCGCCGCAAGATGTGCTACATCCGCAGTAACCCGAATCTGTTGCGCGGTGGCCGTCGTCTTATGCGTCTCTCGAGGAGATTTTGAATTTTGGAGCCGAGCCACTCTATGTACTTATTACAACTTGTATATAAATATACAAATGTTTTTTTTACGGACGATCGGATAAAGAAAATTCTGTTTATCAGACTTATGTCATAGATCTCCAATAAGATCAATTGAGGAGCCAATTATGTCAAAAGTTATCAAGACACACAAAAAAGGTTGTAATTGTGTGATATAATTCATACAAATTGTTAATTCAAATTGAAATTCGTAAATTAGTAATTGGGTCTTCAATTGGAAGTACCGCAATTGTATGGAACCCTGACTTGCTTGAGGCCTAGACATGATGGTATTTACCTTATAGTTTCGAGTATCATGACTTTCCGTATATACAGAGGGTATAACTGCAGCTCTTTACCGATAGTATATACGAGTAAATCTAAGACTTGAAATTATAATCCTTAATGCTATCCAGTTGATGAATTCGAATGTGGTTGATATGATTTTAATTCCGTTTGGGAACTAATGAATTGATTTGGATTCTGATTGAAAAATGATGATCCCTGAAAATGGGTTGAAATGTAATAAGCTGAGCGAAACCACAATGTGGATGATTGGGATGAGTCCCTGTAATGATAAATGATGATAATGATTTTAGCAAATCACTATGAGATTAGTGGATTGTGCTGTCAAATTGCTACTGTTAATACTTGAGACGGTAGATCAAGTTAAGGGATGACAAATTGAGAACTTGCTTAACTAAAATTCCCGTGGAGGAATGTTCAGAAGGAAATTTTTCGGTCTTATGGACCATTATTGTGTTAAAGATATGAATGATATGATCTGAATGAATTGTTATTTAATGATGAGTTCTGTATAAGGGATATTTATCCCCATATTCTGTTGGGTTGACCAGATTATAAGGAACCCCAGAATAAATTGGATCTTAAGCAAAAGAGTTGTCCTCTACTTGCGAGATGAGGACATCTCGCACCTTTTTAAGTGGGGTAGAATGTAAGATTCCTCCCCCAACCTTCGAGGTATACAAGAGTAAGAATCTCCCTTTCTGATCTTAAAATTATTCCCTCTCTAAAATAAAAAAAAGATTCTATTTAAAAAGGGAAGACACTTTCCCCAGAATACCTTATCAGGAGCCCACCTGTTTTAAGGATTCAGAACAATGAGTTCAGAAGTGAGAACCGGTGTTTTGGATACCAAGGTTTTGGTCTTCATTCGAGTACGGCCCAAAAGAGGTTCTTTATCTCTTGGGAAGTATAAGAAGTTATCCCCCAGATATTGTGGACCATATCAAAATTCAATGAAAGTAGGTGACTTAGCCTACGAGCTTTTTCTACCTCATCATCTCAAAGTTCATATTGTATCTCATCTAAACCTTCTATAGAAATATGTGCCAAATCCAAATCATGAAAAGACGGTAAAACTTTAGTAGCAAGATACCCCGTTGTAACTCCTACTTGTCGCTCGCAGTAATCTTATTTTCATCGATCTCCTTCTTCTTAATCTCTCTTATGGCTTGGCAGCAAGACTTAGTTTTATCCATGATGATTTCTTACCTTCAAGACGCAAGCGAGTAACCGGAAATATATTCATATAATAGAATGGAATCTCCGTGGAAGATCAGCAAGATCAACCCACAGATCCATATAAAAGAGCCATGGACTCATCCGTTGAGGACAAGCAAGGTCAATCAACCAGATCCATGCCTAGTTTCAGAAAACAACTCTTACTCCTTATTCCAATATCTTCCACGATGCACGTGTGGGTATCTTCGGCGACCCAGAGCCCGAGCACCGTATGGTCAGCACCCTCTAGGATCCTTCGCAAGTGACCTAGCGCTTCACTCATAGGCTGCTTCCTTGGTCCCTAATCCACCGTACTACCGGAAGCTCACCATTTAAATCGAACCGAGGCTGGTCAAGACCTCGGCCGACCTTGCTACGCGAGACATCCTCCATTGACTCTCCGTCAGCAGTTGCAACTTTATCAGTTAGGTCTCCTTAACCTTAATCTACAAAACGGTCAAAATGCTTCCCTAGCATTCTTGACATAAAACATTCATTTACAAACAAATCACAAAATACAGTTTCTATATCGAACTCTCGTCTTTCCATTTTATCCTCCTTAGTCCACATTACTTATTCCACATCCCATTCATATGTATTCATCATCATCCATTCACTCATATCGACGACACATTATTTTCCATACACATTCACATTCATTATTCTACATACACATCCATGCATACATCCATTTTCACATCCTCATTCATACATCCACTTCCACATACATACATCCACATCCGTATCTACATCCATACATCCACATCCACATCCACATCCACATTCATATCCATACATCCACATCCACATCCACATTCACATTCATACATACACATCCACATCCACATTCACATTCATACATACATATCCGTATCTACATCCATACATCCATATTACATCCATTCTCGCCCTACACATTCCATATACATCTTATCATGTCCTATCACATCTCATACACGTCTTATCACATCTCATACACCTCTTATCACATCTTATCACTTTCCATACACATCTTATCACATAATATCACATCTCATACACCTCTTGTCACGTCTTATCCCATTTTATATCTTTTTATAGAATACAAGAGAATTCTTATATTTGATATAAGATTTCTCTACATTTTTATTTATGCATAAATTCCATTTAAGGAGACTAACACTTTTGAATTAAAATCAATCTTTTATGCATCTTCCTATGCATAATTTCATTTTAAATGAAAATGACACTTTTGAATTAAAATTCAATCTTTTATGCATCTTCCTATGCATAAATTCAATTTGGATGAGAATTGACATTTTTGAATTAAAAATCCATCTTTTATGCATCTTCCTATGCATAAATTCAATTTGGATGAGAATAACGCTTTTGAATTAAAATCTTATTCTTTTATGCATCTTCCTATGCATAAATTCAATTTAGCTGAGAATGACACTTTGAATTAAAAATCAAACTTTTATGCATCTTCTTATGCATAAATTCAATTTGGTAGGAATTACACTTTTAGAATAAAAGAATTTCTCTTATGGATCTAAGTTATGCATAAAATCCATTTATGATGAAAATCACACTTTTAGTATAAAAAGAATATCTTTTATGCATACTTCTATACATGAAATTCAAATATGATAAAAGTAACACTTTTATAATAAAATAATCAACTCTTATGCATACTTCTATGCATGAAATTCAATTGTGATAAAAGTAACACTTTTATAATAAAATAATCAACTTTTATGCATACCTCTATGCATGAAATCCAGATATGATAAAAGTATTGTAATAAAATAATCATTATATAAAAAAAAAACTTAACATTAAACAATTAACCATTCACCTAGGATAGAGAATGGTTGGTTTTGTTAGAGAAGAGAGGGGAATGCCTTTTGTAATGAGGCCTAACATTATAGAGAAGACATAAAGCATAAAAATCATTTGAAACCATAAACATCCATAAAATAAGTGCAAGAAAAGAAGAATCACCAACTTACTAATGACTTTGATAGCTTTCCTTTGGCTTGATTGTTTGAGGGTTCAACTCTTGAACAAGAGTGGCCACCAATCTTTGGAAGAGGGAAATGTCAAAAACTAATGAATTATTAATAAATTCATAGTTCTTGGCTTGGGTGGAGTAGAGTAACAATGCATTAAACATTGTTGAGTTTCAACAAAGAGGAAGGCCTCTATTTATAGGAAAAAGTGAGCTCCTAACCAAACAAACTGATTCTAGAATTTTCCAACTCAATTTGGTCAATTTTTGACCATTTTTAGGTCAGTTGAGCTAACTTTTTGCAACTAGACTTGAATTAGGAGAGAGGAGAGATGAAATATCTCAATTTTATGAGTTTAAAACTCATTCAAGCATGTGAAATATGCACCTCCTTTAATGGACTCCCCTTCCTTACATATGTGTCAAAATGGAATCATTATACCCAAAATATCTCATATTTTTAATATTGCTCATAGTTTTTTACTAATAAACCTTGTACATTTTCAACTCTTCATCTTGTGTGAGCATTTACTCATTTTTGGATACCCAAAATATCTTATATTTTTAATATTGCTCATAGTTTTTTACTAATAAACCTTGTACATTTTCAACTCTTCATCTTATGTGAGCATTTACTCATTTTTGGGTATCTTCTTTTACAAATTGAATTTATCTCCTCCCTACATATGGATTGATGCTACTGGCCCATAGGAACCTTAATTAGACCATAATCCAAAAATTTCTGAAAATCTAGACCCTTAGGCTAAGGTCCTTTATACCCATTTCCAATTAATTCTAATTGCACATTGGAAAGTTCTTTTTGAATTTCAGTTTCAAGGGAATTCATTTTAATAATATGAGAAATTTTTCTATCTAAAAATATTCAAAATCTGAATATTCTCTCTCTAGAATATTTTCTCTCTCTATGTCAAAATAGGCAGAGACAAGATCTTTTATATTTCTGAAGAGGGGATTGATTACAAGAGAAGATGCTGGACATCTTGAGAGGCTGGAGAGGAATCTTACATGTTGTATGGATGTATTTGCATTGGAGTCAATTTTGTGAATTCATGTATGAAACCTCTTGTGTGTAGGTGGTCTTAAGCTCGGTGGATTTAGCACAAACCCCTTGAGCAAACTTATCTGAAAGTGTACATGGGAGTTGGCTTGCTGGTGAAGGATACAAGGAAAAGGTTAGCTTGTATGATGCGTGCATTTCAGATATGGCAAACGCTTTACTACAAAGTGCAAAGCAATATGCATATCAGATGGGAAAGCACAAAGGTGAGGGACCAAGCTTAAGCAAGTTGCTAGACAGGGTGGTAGCAAGGTCAAGACCGACACCACCACAAGTGGCTCGCATGGTCCATGAAACAGTAGCTAATACTCCTATGTATGAGGAATCAAGGCCCTACATGGAGATAAGGAGACTATTCATGGAAGAGGGTGAGGACAACGGAAGTAGACCAATGCTCACATCGTCCAGGTTATGTCATGCAGAGCAGACATCGTCAAAACCGGGGAACAGCAAGAAGAGTAAGTTTTGGAGATAGATCTAGAACAAACAGTGCAGCAAGTCACGCTTCAAGGGGAGGACCAAAAAGTCCAATGATTGGAGGAAACAAAGATGTCGGACATGAAGAGCCTAAACAACATTATGGCACAATGAGCGGAGGACAAATGCATATAAAGGAAGAGGCCGTTGGACGCACAATGTGGGCCATTAGACGAACCCCATTGAACTCAAAAGTCAAATGTTTGGGAGGTATTGATGGAAGACTTAAGTGCATACAGGGAATCTCTATTGGAGTTGTTGCCCCTAGCTTCTACTGAGAGCGACAACATCCTGGTCTGGGAGGGCCAAAGGCTCAAATGATGTGGTTTTGTCCTTCTGATCAGATGTTTCACACATGGCATGTAGATCCAAACATAATATACAAGCCATCATACCCAGATATGTGGAAAGTGGATGTTGGGACCAACATAACCAGCCAAGAGGTAGAGAAATTAGTAAAGGCAGGGTTCAAGTTAGATGTTACTCATGAAGAACCTTTTGTGTTAGGGGTGGGAGAAACGTCCACACAAGCAGCGGGCAACGAAGAAAGTGACAAGAGGCCACATGATGCTACAGAGAATACAAAGAGATCAACCAAGTGGAGGCATTGGATTTCCAAAGAAACAAAAAGAGGATTGGTAGTGCCGAGGCCATGACAGCGACAGTCCTTAATGAGAGTGCAATGCAGCCGTCCCCCTACTTTATTTTTCATTTGGCATGTGAGAGTGGAGAGGACTATTTTATACACATCAAGGTACAACCTTGGTGTACATGTCTTGATTTCATGCAAAGAGAATCTAGAGAAAAGTCTTACGTTGCATGTAAGCATATCTATTTTGTCTTTTTTGTGAGTTTTAGGATTACATAAGAATGAGGATATGGTAATGCATCAACCGACACTATCACCAGAGGAAGTGGACAATATACTATCACGTCCTCAAAGCAAGGATGTTTGTGCCTATACTTAAGCTTTAATCAAGCCTCTCATGTTTGTGCCTACTTAAGCTTTAATCAAGCCTCTCATGTTTGTGCCTACTTAAGCTTGTAAGGAAATGTGAAGTCAATCTTTTTGTAAGAAAATTTGAACCAATATTATTTTTATCTTGCTTTGGGATGGAGTATACTGTCACGTACTCTAAAGTCTTATTGTAGGTAGCTTGCGACGCTATGGTAAAGAAGTTGTACCAACCATATATCTTCTTGTAAGGAAATGTGAACTCAATCTTTTTGTAAGAAAGTATGAGCCAGGTATACTTGTTTTTACTTGTGTTGAAATAAACATTGGAAGAAAGGTACATAGATAGGTATGTTTGTGCCTATATTTAAGTTTCTTGGACATAAAATGTGTGTTTATATGTAGGAAGGTAGGTAGGTAGGTATGTAGGTATGTATGTATGCATGCATGTATATGTTTGGGAGTATGCATGCATGTATGTATGTATGTATTGTACCAATGTGTGTATATATGTATGTATGAATATATGTATGTATATATGTAGGAAGGTAGGTAGGTTGTGTTTGAGAATATACATGTATATATGTATGTATGTATGTGAATGTATTTATTTCTCTTTCATAAATACTTACTATATAAAAGCTCACCAAAATGTATCATTTTTCTTACATGCTCGCATAAAACTATCTTATCTCCAAAAAGCTCGCCAAATAAAGCTCGCAAAAAAATCAAACCCGTAAGCAGAAAGCACCAACAAGCTTTTATGTGCTATCTTGATGAAAACATTAGAAGCCAGTCACACGGATTGGGAACACAAGCTGATAGCTCTATGGGCTTATCATACATCGTATATGGTGACGACGAGTTATAATCCCTTTTGTCTAGCTTATGGCATTGATGCAGTAATGCGAATGGAGTTTTTAGTTCCAAGACTGTGAATTGCAATACATGAAAGGCTTACTAAAAATGGGAGAGATTGGTTGATTTGGAAAAACTTGATGAAACCACGCTAATTGCATCACATGGGCTTATGGTCGAGAAACTACGAAGAAAACGTTGGTTTGACCATAACCTGAAACACAAGGAACTGAAAACGGGGAACCTTGTCCTCCTATATGGTGTTGGAAGCATCGAGAAACTCAAATACAGAGGGTTAAGAACTTTTAGAGTGTTTGAAATCACCCTTCAAGGTTCGGTCCGAATTGAAACCAACGAGGGAGTAGAAATGGAAGGATACATTAATGGGAGTAAAGTGAAAAAGTATTACAGGCCCCTGACCTAGGAAATGCTTGCACAAGAGCATCTTCTAAAAGAAAAGAAGGATCTAGCCAAAGAAAAGATCAGACAAGATCTAGAAGAAGCCAAGGTAAAACAAAGACTCCATGGAAAAATGCTACATGTGAACATGGCTTCACTCACCTTTCCTGATAAGGATGACCTGGACATTGAGCCTGCTGTCTCAGTGTAATCTTTTCTATGAAAAAGAGCCACACTAAAAACATTGCATTAGTTGATATGGGATCAAGTCATAACTTGATCTCCTATGAAACATGGCTGGCTCTAGGCAAACATCACCTTGAGGCCTCTAATGCATAAGTTTGTAGTGTGCATTTGTCAACTATAAAAACTGTGGGATTTTTGTATGTTAATATTTCTATCAGAAATAATCCCTTGGTTGGAAAGGTATTTATCATGCCTGCAGAGGATCCATGGAGGAAGAGATGATTCTTGGACGATCCTAGATTTACGCCAGTAGTTATCGCATCCAATGGGAGGAACGGGTAGCACACCTCAATGATGGAAAGGAAACCACCGCCATGCCATTATGGAGTCCATTAAATAAAGGAAAGTAGGCAACAACATGCGACAAGAAGCCGCCAGTACCAAATAAAGAAGAGGCCATAAAAGAGAGAGTGTCCACGTCACAACCTCATCTCCATACAAGAAAACCACAAACAAAGCAGCAAAAGTATCTATTACGTCAATAGTAGATTTCCAAAGCCCAGCTTCAAGCCCAAGGGTACTATGATGCAGATAAGACGTCATGGGAATCCAGCCAAAAAAGCCACGGTATAAGCAAGGGACCAGGAAGGCACTCCAAGAACATGAAGCAATATTCCAAGCAAGCATACACTCAATTCAGCATTCAAAAGTGGTGGGTTGGAAAGGACTTACTAGAAGCACATGGTTACTATCAAGGGAATGCAAAGGTATGGGTATCAAGACCAATCCAATGTGCACCTTCAGGACAACAGAAAGCCCATAATCACAAACAAAACCAATCCACCCCTGAATCAAGTGATAAAGAAGAACCAACATTTTTATGGCAAAATAAAGTTGTTCAATAAAGTAAACAGAGGAATGCGACATTGCTAATGTTATCCACCAAGGAGAAAGAGCTGAACCAAACTATGGACCAGGGTAAAGAACACATGCACTCACATCCACAAGAAATAGAAAAGGTTCACTAGGATTCAATGGATACATTCCTCAACTGGATGAAGGGAAAAATCTAAAGCTCACTCTGAACTAAAGTGGTTGCAACAACAAATACCCACAGGTTCCAAAGTACCCCATTAGTTTACGTGGCAATAAATGGAGATGGATCATCAGAGGTACCCATCCCCAAGCAAGTGGGTACAAGGTAAAAGAGTATGCTTATTATGCCATGAAACATGTTTATTTGTTTCACATATACTCTTCTCCTCCTTTTAATGCATAATGTGTAGCTTTGAGTGTTTTACCATATAGGAAGCCATAGGGTATCAAAATTCACACCTAGAAGGGATCAAACAGTTTCACGCCGTGAATTGGTCCAGGCTACTTCACACCGCACACTCAGACTCATGGCTTAACACTTCACATCCTAACATTTCATGGATTAACCTCTCACGAACTGCTATTTTACAGTCTGCACCTTCACGAATCAGAACTCATTCCCACACACACCTTGTATTGCTCACCCCACTAACACTCTTTACATCAGAACATACATACAAAAAAAAAGGGAGGACCATGAGTTCCTACCAGTCATTATGACTCCTCCACTACATTAAACCGTGAAGTGGAAGGAAATGCGGCCGTCACTCACACTACAAGGAATCAGGCTCATACCCGCGCTCCTAGCCGCTAAAAATGACTTGTGGAAAAAAAGTAACGGGCCCGTGTATCAGCGCGTGTATCATCGCGGCCAGAGAAATGCGTGTAAAAGTGCATGTATAGAAGCAGTCAGACATGCTGATACGAGGGCGTATACACGCATTTTGTCAGTTTAGCTGCGCTTAGATGCGCTGATACGTGGGTGTATACACACGTTTTGTCAGTTTAGCTACGCTTATACATGCGCATTTCACAGAGTATCGTGTATATACACGCGACTTTTGTAGAGTTGATGCGTCTATACACGCGAATAGAGAGCAAAAAAAAAATCCAGAGAGTGCTATTTGGTACCTGAATGCTGTTCCAGCATTCCAGCACCCAATAGCACTCTCTGGATTTTTTTTTTTGGGTGCATTGCACCATCCACGAGGAAGATTTAAGACAAGAATGACATGAATGCATACATTGTCAATACACGATTCAAGACAGACATGAATGCAATACTATCAATTCACGATTCAATATTACTATCTAAATTTTATGTGTACACATATATACAAGAGAGTCCATATGTCGAAGTAGCCCATGGCTTCAGTTACAAAAATATATATACAACCACATCCTCAATATGGAATGTGATACTATAAGTCTGAGTACTACTTAGACCCAGATGATGACTCGCTGATCCCTCCATGATCAGATGAGCTCACATCGGTCGGAATGTCTGATGAGTAGTGCTCACGTCCACCCTCTGCAATGGTGGCGGGTGGATCATCAGTTGGCAGGATCATCAGCAGGTGTAGCAGCAGCTTGTGCCTGTTCAAGTAATATATAGTATATAAGTATATATATATGTAATTCAATAAACCAAAATCATTCGCTTAGAGTTTTCAAGTACCTGTCGACCGTATGTTCTCATGGCCATCTCAAACTGCACGTCTGTAATACGTCCCTCGGCTCTGAAGAGGGCCCACGTGTCACGTCTGTGTCTCAACGAGCATACCTAGTATCGTGGGTTTTGGGCTTCCTCCCCATAACCCGTCGCTGTATCATAATCAACACAATTTGTAAGATTAAAATAATCATAGAATCAATGAATTAAGTAATCAATCAGATAAAGTGGCAAGATACTTACGAACTCTGCCTCCCATGACTCGACGCCGCCAGATCCGAAATGCAAAGATCCAATGGTCTCCATCTGGATCCGTCGTGCCTCCACATGTTGCCTGCTCTTCACGCCACCCTCTGCTCGTTTCTTTGCCTCCTTCCACTCGCATTTGTGCGCACTGGCAGGTTTCTCAGCAAGATAGCCACCCGCAGCTACATTTAGCCCATCATCGTACGCGAGTTTCTTAAGGTGAGATCTTTTATTACTTAAGATCTCCCTTATTCGCGTCCTTCCCCGTACATCCGAGAATGTCGCATGTGGGGGATTGGGGTACCGACTATGTACAACATCTATCACCTCCCCAACTAATCGGCTATTTTGATCTTTAAATCTAATAAAATAATTTCTATACAAGTTTGAAACTACCCCACGCATGTACTCCATTACCTCTTTCCCCCTCGCATCCATCGCCCCTATCCATCACATCATAGCAGATCACTCCCTCCACCTCTCTCACCTCCTCCTCATCGTCACTGTCTCCTCTAACTCTTCTCCCTCTATCTCCTCTCTCACCGCGTGCCCTACTACCTCCCCCACCAAAGCACCTGCCGCATCCTCCACTCCCACTCTTCCTACTACGGCGTTTGCTCTCCTCTCTACTACGGGTGGAGTCACGACTGGGTGATTGTCTACGTGACTATGGCTATGAGGGAGTACGTGATGGTGGTTGTGAGCCCTGACGTGACGGTGCCTGGGAGGGTGTGCGTGAGTGTGTCTGGGACGAGGTATATCTCCTCGGTGGGTGTGGAAGAGGAGAAGCTGCATGCCGTCTCGTCGGACTCACAGGCATAGACGGCAGTGGAGTGACATGGATACTCGGGGGCGGGGTATAGATACCAAGCAGTCCAGGAGGGGGATGGGCATACATGTACTCTATAAGCTCAACTGGACCAGGATGGCGCCCAAAATGATTTAGCATCTCCATCATCCAAGTGCCGTATGCAAATGAATGGGATGAAGAAGCTGGATCCATGAAGAATCTGCAAAAATAAAAGTATATACATGATTGCATCAAAGCACAAATGCAAGCTAGCACAAATGCACAGTCGCGTGTATACACCCGTCCAAAAATGCCTGTATATGCATGGGAATGTCTATGCAAACAGGATACATGCAGACATACACGCGTTCCTACACGGGGCTTGTGCGAAGAAAATTTTGAAAGCGACCGACCTCTGACAAATCGTCCTTATAAAAAAAGCCCACTGTCACAATCATTCACAAAAGTACTAGCAGAGAAGGATGGAGACAATCACATAAAGAAAAGAGACAATAGCATAAACAAATGGAAGGAAAGAGACAGGACAAAGGACAAACTGACTCACCTCTGAAAAAGTGAGTCTTCTTTTTGGCTGGTTTCCTTCACCTGTGTGTGCTCCTTGTCTGCTCCTTGCACTTAGGTTTAGTGCTCTTTTGGACTAGGCGGCGACGAAGGAGAGGAAATCTTAGTTTAAAAATGTTTATTTGGAGAAGGCAGGTTATGTTAGGTATAGACAAGTCATCGCGTGTAACAGCGCGTGTATTTTTGCATGTATAATAAATCAGCCACGTTTATACACGCAATTTTAAGGATGTAGCCGCGTTTATACACGTGATTTTCAGGATGTAGCCGCGCTGATACACGCAATTTCAAGGATATAGAAGCGCTGTTACACGCGATTTATAGAAATTTTTATACTTTCATTAAAAATTGATTATGATTTTGTGTTTGCTCTTTTGTACATAGGATTTGTACATAGGATGTCATCAATCTCCTCAAGCAGTTCTGGTGAGGATGAGACAATGCGTCATCGTCGTAATCGCGATGTGTGTGGTTGGGATAAAGGATCAAGTGTATGTGTAATCGATGTCAAGGATGCATTGTACGAGCACGTCGAATTACCTTGAATCACATCTCCATGTATGGAGAATGGAATCAAACAGGTTTAGAGGTGAGTAGATGTAAATTGATAGTATTCAAATGACTCATGGTATCCAAATTAAATTAATGGAGTTGTAATATATATACTCTAATTGAAGAAAGATGCAGTACCACACCCTAACGTGGTGCCCTACGCGTGGCGAGAGCATGCAAAGCGTAGATGATGCTGGAGCTTCGGGATCTATTGTTAGAGATGAGTGGGAAAGGGATGACAATTGCCCTGCACTGCACGAAGTTGTGGAAGAGGAAGTGTTTGATGATATGGTGCGGTATCTTTTTAGGGATGATCCCAAAGGTATGGACGACAATGATATGGAACAAGAGCATCTTTACAAGGCTTCATCGACACCGGTTTTGGAAGGGTGCACATTCTCTATTTTACGTGCTTCACTTGAGCTACTCAATATACAAACAGTTTATGGATGGAGCAATGCAAGTCTTCACGCATTATTGAAGTAAGCATTCTAACTTGCAAATTTGAATTAGTGGTTTAGGGTTTAGGGTTTAGGACTAATTGATGATATTGGATGCAGGCTATTATCAGACTACCCACCTCAAGAGACATAGCGAGGCGCTATGTGACATCTCTTGGAGGATTGGATTATGATCGCATACATGCATGCGTCAATGATTGCATTCTCTTTCGTGGGACCCATAAGGAGGCTCGACATTGTCCCACTTGTGTTCTTTTACTAATGTGTTTCATGTACATATATATCTAAGCTCGCATAACCCTTGACTTTTGATATGCTAATTAATTACTGCAGTATGTGTATTTGAGTAGGTTATCTATCTGCCAATGGTACATGACATTTAATGGTGGTACGTCATCCCTATTGCACCACGTTCCAAAGTGATGTATAATACATTCACTGATATGGAGCATATGGGGGATGTAACAAGCCGCAATGAAGATGATGTCAAACATGCCAATGAAGATGTTGTGATCGATGATCAAGAAATAAGAGATGATCATGATAATGAGGATGAGCGTGACATTTCTCATGATCATGAGAATGACCCTACCATTGAGGATGATGGTGATGTTGATGAGGATGATCACAGCATCGATACCATTATCAATGGACAGAATATCGATAGTGGAATAAATTTAATCGTAGCCTTACAAATTGATCAAATGGATATTGATGTTGATCGTTTGGCAAGGATGGATCTTATTGAAGATGAGATCGAACCCTAACCAATCCATCACTGTATCGTTCTAAATCGATGACATTTCTATTGTATATGTTGTCTTTTAATTATCATCTCATGATTTATTTTTGAATATATTTCATTGTTGTAAATGCATGTAGTGGGATTGTGTAATGATATATACTGTAATGTACTATGAGATGGTTTAAAGAAAATAGTTTTAAATTTTGTAAAGGAATGGAGTTTTTCTTAATAAAGTTCTCGCGTGTAATAATGCATGTATAAGAAGAGGTTATTTGGGAATACACTTAAGCTTCTTGACATCTTCAATCCCTCATAGCTTCATGTGGAAACAACACAATACCAATTGAACAAAGAAACCCCAAAAGAGAAGGGTAATTTGAATTCAATGATCACTTTGTGGGTTTATGCAATTCCCTTGATAAAATCAATACAGCACATGATCAATGAGGTCCATGGGCATGTATCCATGAATGCATATTGAAGAAAAACCCAAGAAAACCCTAATTCTAAGGTGCTTTCTCTAAAACCATGTTTCTTCAATAAAACCTAATCCCCGATTGATTATGATGCAAGAGTGATATAGGAGGATAGAGGAAGGCTTAATGAAGACAATGGATGCCCTGGATCTCATGAAACACATGCATAAACCCTAAAGTTTTCAAGAAATTTTAGAATTGTAGAAAGAGATAATTGCACTTAATAAAGTTCTCGCATGTAATAATGCGTGTATAATTGCGTGTATATACATGCCCTGGTAGACGCGTTTTTGAAACTTCAATACACGCGAATTTAGATGCCAATATACACGCACCCGATACTACTCATATACATGCGTGACCATACACGCGCCCATAACTTATCACGTGTATTGAACGCGTGTATGGCAGCAGTGTCTTGTAGTGTCAAGCCAATACTATAGGGTCACTAGTGGAAAGAAAGAAGAGAGCACCTCAGCTACCTTGGGCCATGTGCATAATAGTTCCATGTCTCTCTGTGATCAGCACTAATATACAAACATCTCATGGATAGATATTGCTCCAGTATCACAGCCCATAGTGTTTTTAGATTTTGGAGGATATAGAGGTAAAAAACAATTTGGAGAAGGTGGGCCTTGGGTGAATGGCATAAATCCTCCCCTACACTATCAACACAAACTTATCAGTGGAGTATCCAATCGTACAACCAAGCAAGTGTGCAGCCGCATCTTGATAACATTGCGCCTGTGAATTCTCGTCCCCAACAAAAGATGACGATATCGCAGAAGGGAGTGACAGATGAAGCTCAATTAACAGCACCCGAGGGAATGGAAGAAGGTCAGGAAATGGAAGAAGGTCCAATGGAAGAAATGTTGGATGCCTTCATCGAGCAACAAGAAGCTCTCTTTGAGGAGCATGAACATGAAGATCATCAACCACGACATTCTCAACGGTCAAATTATGAACCAGAGGAAGAGGCCATGCGTAAACTTGCACGCCTTCCATTATACAATGGTGCCAACATATCTGTATTGCGTGCATCTCTTACAAAGCTGAAAAACATGTTGAGGAAGAAGACATAGACGATGAAGACATCCTTCATCAAGGGACTTTTAATGATGAGGATGCTGAAATGTACATAGACATAGATCTCTTTGGGGCTACTGATCTTAATGAGTATAATAGAATAGATAATGATTTTTAAAATGATGTATCTTAATGATTATGCAAATAGTTATGACATATTTGTAATGGTTTTATGACATTGAAGGTCCTTTCATTGTTTACCATTGTTAATGTTTACCATCATAATCACTACTGTAGAAGCAAGTTGATATAGTTTTACCAATGTTGTTTATCATTATTAATGTTTGTCATATGGTTCTTTCATTGTTTACCGTGTAATTTTCATTTCGCATAAGTTTGTCATATGGTTTTTTGTCCAACAGGCCATGGGTGACTCACCGCCCTACGACTACAGTCCAGATTTCTCATTTAATCCTACACCGCAAGGCATGAGTCCCCAGCAGTTATATGGTTTTCTTTCGTCCATGACTCCAGAGCAGAGAGCCATGGCTCAGAGTTATTGGGGTTCTGGAGCAGGGACATCTGCCTCACCATCTGGATTCCCGATGCGAGTTCCCACACCCGTGGGTGGGTACGACAGCAGCTCCCACACCTCATACCACACAGCCTTCCACTCCTCTTACAGCTCGATCTACCACCTCTTCACATAGACGGCGCTCACGTAGTAGGTCTTCAGGGGGAGGTTGTTGTGGTGGTAGTGCCACAGATGCTGTGACACCACCACCACGTGAGCGTCATCCTTCGCTCTCATCTGTTGATAGCACACCCATAGGGTCACCTTCCACTCCCTGGGGTGCACATGACCATGACAACATCAAGATTTACACAATTAGGGATGGGGCACCAATAATGGATAGTGCAGGGAAGGCAATGAAGACACGCATTCGACAATTGTGCACTATACAGTTTCACGACTCTGTCATGACTAAATGGGATCAGCAAGATAAGGGGAAGAAAAATTATATAAATACAAAGATAAAGCAAGAGTTTGAGCCATCTGACCCTATGAATGTCGTCTCTAATGAGTGGATACAGTATACAGCTCGCATTTTGATGGGGCATCGTAGGTCAGAGGCGAGGGACGCATTTAGAGAGGGGAAAGAGAAACCTGTTTGGCTAGATGACAGGGAGTGGGCAGCCATTGCTCAGGAGCTCACCGAGACACCAGAGAGGTTTCAACAACAAAGAGAGGCGGCAAGGGCAAGACTCCAAACAGTAGGGGCTTCTCATCTTGGGAGTGGTGGTTACGAAACCATGCGCCATGAATTCGTAAGTATTTGTAGCAATTTTATTTATGTAAATGTATGTATGTGGGCTAAATGTTGATTTCTAAAAGTTATAATTGTTCATCGTTTGTGCAGGAGTTGGCCAATCGCCCACCAAGTAGGCGAGAGGAGAAGTATGCTCACAAACATGGCCTTGTGGCCTTGTTTGAGATGCTTGAAGAAGAAGGAGAGACCGTCAATTGGGAGGCATTACCATGATGTAAGATGACCTTCAAACTAATGAAATATGATCAAAACATTCTTGAGTATTAATGTTTAATTTAATTTCTTGTTTGTCGATCAGGAAAATAAAAAAACGAGCACGGTTGTTTTTGTGCTCTATTTTAGACAGAATGGTGCTGTCTGTTTGTTGCTGTTGTTGATCCTGTTCATTGCAGGCAGCCAGGCAGCACTATTCTGCCCAAAAAAAAATTTCTGGTATAGCGTCGGTATATTCCCCGGTACTGGCGTCGATATATTCATTGGTATACACCCCGGTATGTGCACCGGTATAGACGCTGGTTTAGCCGTCAGTATTATCCCCGATGAGCGTCGGTATAGACAACGGTATAGGTGCCGGTATTGTTACCCGACGCTTATACCGACGCTGTGGTTCCGGCACTTATACCGGCGTTTATACCGATGACGGGGCTTTTTTAGACCCCGTTAAATGACGTCGGTATAAGCGCCGGTATTAGGCTAACATGTAGTAGTAAAAAGAGTGGAAAAGGGAGGTTTTTAGTGTGGTATAACCCACCTTAATTATGTTTCTTAATCTATGTCTAACACCATGATCAAACCCATTTTAGAATTGTCTAACATAGTATCAGAGATTAGGTGGGCTCTTGGTCATGCTAAATATTTATGTATAGTTTCTTGGTTATGAGGTTATTTGATTAAGAATTATTTTCATTTTATTATGAAAGAATTTAGCACACTCATTGTTATTAATATTGCATTTGGAGAGAGATTATGCTCATGGAGATTTGGAGATTATGGTGCTGCCCATGGAAGCTGAAAATGGAGATTTTAGTAAGTATAAAGGCTATGGAGTCTTCGGTGTCAACAAGGAAGCTGCCAAGAAAAGATTTGTGAAGGTATTTTTGGCGATTTTTCCTCTAATTTAGTGTTTGAGCATGGGAGAATGTTGAATTTGAAGAAGGGTTGCTAAGTGATGGGATATTTGAATCCCATTATTCCTTGCATTTGGGCAAAGAGCTTAGAGGTGCAAGCTTGTCCAAGGAAGGGGCAAGTAGTAATGGGCTGATTTGCAGCTCAACTTGGAGCATGTTGAAAGGACATCGCTCACGGAGTTTTTAATGGAAGATGGGCAACAATGGTGGAATTGATTAGGGCTTTCACATACGTGTTTTGCACCTTGGATGCTTCTTGGAATTAGAGAAGCAAATGGAAAGCACCCTTTCTTGCATGCAAAGAAGGGAATGCATAATGAAGCTCAATGGTGAGACACAAGGGAATGCAAGGTGTAGCTCAGTGCGGCCATCTAAGTGATGGTGTGATCTACGGGCAGGAAGAAGATAAACATTTACAGCGAGGAGTTGCATATAAGATTAATCATGGGAGCTCACAATGACTATACTGATGGTTGTCAAAATCTCATATGGAAGGTTACAAAGAAGTGTGAAGAAATGAATGTAAGTCTTCCAAAAGCAAACTAATGGAAGCAGTTCTAGAAGGCGCAGCAAAGGTGCTACTATAAGGTAGCAGCAGTGTTGAAGCTTTATAAGCAAGAACAACCATGGAAATGGTTGCAACAAGCAATGAAGTTTGGCACGGATGGAAAGCACTGTGGGCTTGAATGAGCAGACCTTGGAAGATGCAGGAGGTTGAGGACACAATGCCTTCCATGGCTACTGCAGTTGCCATCACAACTACAATCGGGGCTCACAAACACTCCATCTCGTCTCGACCAATTAGAAACGCAGCACTCACAGCACTTAGCAATGTAAAGTTGAGTCTAAAGTCGCCATTGAAGCTTACAGAAATCTCTAAGAAGAAGAGACGCAGGTCCTAAACCTACAAAAGGTAACAGCACAAAGACGCAAATAGAAAGGAAGTGTTAATGTTCTTTTGGCAAATGTTGTGTGAAAGCTGGCCATCAATGCAAGAAGACAAGCATCTCATAGGCGCCCCAACAATTTTGAGACAGGCGCGGCCCTAGCAGTGGCACAGAGAGTAGCCGCGTTGGAGTTTGCAGATTTGTCATTGGAAAATCATTTTTTTCAAAAGAAAAAAACCTTTAAGTTTAAAAAAAAAAAATTAAGACAAGTGGTGTTTCCATGCATGTGTTTTGAGCCTTTAAAAAGCATGTTGTGGGCATCATGCAAGATTTTCGTGTGATGGATGAAGGCAACTTGAGATTTGTGGGGCCCACATGTAGGTATGAGATGGATCAAGTAGAGTCCATGTTTTTTGTCCATGGGATAAAAAATTTGTTTACTAGAAGAGTCATATTTTATACATGTAATTTCTTTCTCTCCCTAGCACCTTGTAACAAAAGGAATTGTATCTGTTTCACCCATGTATATGAGGGAAACCATGCCCGAGTCTGTGTGCTCAAAATAAGATATGTTCTCACCCATTGGTATGAAGGTTGCCTTGCCCGAGCTCACCACCAAGAAGCTCAAAATTGTTGTCCTGATGTGTGAGCGATGCATGTGTGAGCTGCATGCACGTGGGTTGGTTCCTAATCAAACTTCCATGTTCAAATCAGACTCAATGGTTCCGTTTGTGAGCGGGTCGCACTCGGTGTCTAAGATGGTAGACATGCGCACAAATGTTTGGTTGATGGAAACTCCAATGTATCATTGCGGGGGAGTATTGAGAGGTAGCGATTACGGTTGTGCAATGCCACATTAATATGGGTGATGGATTATGGATGAGTTGTGGAACACCTCGATTAAGAGGGGGTGTTGAAAGATGTAATCGTGGTGTTGTGTGTATGTGGGAAAGCACCCTAGAGGTGCAAGATATTGTGGTAAGATAAGAATGCCATATGTGATATTGTATGGTGTGTGAGTGTTGACCAAAAGAGTGGAAAATAGAGTTTTTAGTGTGGTATAACCCACCTTAATTATGTTACTTAATCTATGTCTAACACCATGATCAATCCCATTTTAGGATTGTTAACATAATAGTCTATAATATCTAAAAATTAGTCAAAAATACTTCAGCATGAGTCGTGCAAATGAGTTTTAAGTAGTTTGTAAGCTTTAGAGTTATTGCAAAATACTCTGAATGATGCTCACAATAGCTTGAAATTATCCACATGACTTAGCTGAAGTATAAAGTTCTTATAGAAACTATGTTATAAGTAGTCCAAAGTTTTAAATGTGTGTCTTGCACCTTTGAAGTAGTCGATAGTGCTTTGAAAATAGTCCAAACTTCTATACAAGTACTAGAGAAAAAACTTCTAGCAAGCTCAAGTCCGAAGTACTTTACAAGCAATCATCGTGTCAACAACACAAGTCCCAGGTGCTTCACCCTAGGTGAAAAAAAAATTCTTAGTTGTTTATGGAATTTTTAAGTATTCTAAAGTATTTACAAACATGACAAAATACTTTGCCAGTAGTTTATAGCACCGTGAAATCAGCAACATGATTTCTGTTGTAGTATAGAGTACTTGCAAAAACTACTTTATAAGTAGGCCAAAGTACAAGAGAGGTCTTAGAAAACTCTAAAACACTCTCTAAAGTAGTTTACATGATTTTAAAATAGTCCAAAGTTCCATACAAGTAGTCTACAAAGAACTTTTAGGATACTTAAATTATTTTACAAAGCAATTACTAGCACTTTCTGAAGCAGTTCATAATAATTTACAAATAGACCACAAGCAGTCCAAACTACCTTGCAAGTAGTTTATAGTACTTTCAAAAGTAGTTTGTAGTTAATTTAAAAGTAGTTTACATATAATTCAAAACTAGTTTATGGTACTTTTAAAAGTAGATTATAGTACTTTCAAAAGTAGTTTACAATACTTTCAAAAGTAGTTTGCAGTATAAAGCACTTATACCTAATTGTAAATATTTTTGTTTGGCAAGTGGAGTTTTTAAAAAGATTTCAAGACTAGCAACCACATTTACAGATGTCTTTGAGAAGTTTGGAGGGGCTGAAGCCTTTCTTTGTGCAAAAACTAAAAGATCATTATACTTGCTATTGTATTGCTCGTGTGCAAACGATGTTTTTAAGAGATGCATTCAATCACATGCGCCATCAATCATTTAGGCTTCATGGCCCTTCTTGTACATGTAGGTGTTAGGTATGTAGCCTAGACACAGCTCTCCCACTTTATGTAGAGCTGCTCAACATACACATCATAGTATCACAGATCTTCCAGAGTCATTACTTTGTCCAAAGCCAACATTTGCAAAGTCTTGTTTGCTAGGAGAGTGGAAAGATTATGGAACAAATAGGCTTATGCTATGTCCTAATGAAGTGTGCAATGATTTGATTCTTTGACTCCAGGTCTTTGAAGTCATTGAGGCAGGACATTGTGACGAAGAAGGAAACAAGAAGAAATGAAAGGATCTGGTAGTCAGATATTTGAAAGGCAATGATTTCATATCCTTCTTTCAGAACCATATTGCCTCTTTCAACAAGCACAAATTTATAGTTAGGTGGCAAGCTCAACAATTTAAAAATTTATTGTTAAAGTTTCCAAACGGTGTGGTGGTTTGTGTAATTGACTTTGCAAATAACTATTCATTCAAAGAACAAAATGAAATACAACCAATGCATTGGTATTCTTCTCAGGTCACTATTTTGGTTCACAAGGTGTCAAATGAAGTGTAGTTTAGGCTATACACATCTATATTTCTGAGGACAAGACCCATGATACTTTGTTTGTTGAGCATTGCTTGCTCTTACATGTAGGGTGGCTCAAGCAACAAAACTTTACGGGAAAGAGACATTGGGTATGGTCAGATGGAGCTACTTCCCAATTTAAAAGCAAAGCAACCTTTTTACTTTGTTGCTAGGTACTTCCAACTAACAAGAGTAGAGATTATGTGGATTTTTTTGCCTCAGGCCATTGGAAAGGGTGAGCATGATGGAGCTGGAGCATTCATCAAGAGAACACTAACACACGGACAACTGAAGCCGAATGGGTGGCATTTGAAGTGCACGGTGGCAAATGTGGTTGCCTTCTTTTGGGAAATCAAGGAGAGTGATGTACAAAGAGAAAATAAGCGGAATTGCAAGCGTGTGATCAGTTCACAGCCAATGCATTGTGTGAATGGAGACTCGGTCATTGATAAGTGTGCCTTGAGATGCAAACAACTCACTTGCTTCTACGATTCATGTATGCTGCAATGTTGGAGAAGATGTAGCAATCCAACATATGTAGATGCCTGGGAGTATTACCAAATTGTTCCCGTGGCCATTGATTATTTAGATGAAGACTCAAGTGATGAAGAGGTTGACAATAACCCTATGTGTGTAGGTCACCACGATGCTTTAAGTGATGCTTTATGTGTAGGAGATAACTTTGTCACCAACCCTGCATAGAAAAATGCTGATTTCTACATCCTTAAATGCTCCAAGGCAAAGTAAAAAACAAGGAGAGCACATAAAGATGGGTGGGGCAACTATGTATCAGCACACTCATATGTGGTTGAGGGATACTATTATGAGCAGGTTGACGGTCAAAATGGCATGTACTACAACCCAACAAATCAACCTCCTATACTCTTACCCTCACACCTAATAAGAGCCGTTAAGTTTGAAATGGAATGTATACAGGGTAAGCATAACCTATTTAGGTTGTCACTAGAGGTCCAATAAAACATTTATGATAGCATGCCCCTTGAGCTCTAAACAGATTTCTATTCATTTTAGAATGAAATTCGAAGTCATTTTGTCAATTCAATTGATACAAAGTGTAAACTACCTTAGCATGCATGTAAACTACTTTTTCTATATTGTAGCTACTATTTCATTACCATGAAATATTTTTTAAATACTTCAAACAATCTTATTAGGACCATAATCTTCTAATCATATATGTATAATATTTGTGAAGAGAACCGCCTATATTTAGATTATAGCAAACTACCTATTAAGTTGTAAGCTCATATTTTCCAGTACTGTAAACTACTAGACTATTCTTCAAGGAATTAAAATTACTTCTAGACTAAATCCAAATTGAGTCTAGATATACTCCACTTATGAAGACAAAATACCTGAGAAATACCCTCATTGCAAAATACCTGTAAAGTAGTAAGAACATATTTTCAAGTAATAAAAACTACTTGAGAACCACCTGTAAAATTTTTAGTACCATAGACTACTCTTGAAGTACAAAAAAACTACTTTTACAATTAAATCTAGAGAAATACTCCACTTATTAATAAAAAATACCCTCATTTCATGTTATTGCAAACTACCTGTAAAGTAGTAAGTACAAATTTGTAATAACTTAAAACTACTTGAGAAATACTTAAACTACCTGTAAAATAGTAAGCTTATATTTTCAAGAACTTAAAAACTACTTGAGAAGTTTAGTAGACTACATTTCAAGTACTCTAAACTACTTGTATATTCAATCCAAAATGCATTTACAATTATGGCAAAGTGTTTACAGATGTTAAATACAAAATAAGTTTACAAAAACTCAAGATCCAAAAAGTGTTTACGAATATCCAGGGTTTCAATAATATTATCATAGTACGAGTATGTACAAAAAATGGTTCTATTATAAATGTTTTTGCACCTACATACATCTAAGTGCTACCTACAGGACTACCTTCCTTACTTCATCTATGCTGCATAAGATAATATGACCCCACCTTTTCTCAATTTGTCTTTAACAAACCTATCTGAATCATCTTGCACGAGACCCTCCCAACATTCTGCAAATGGTATGTGATCAATAGCCTCAAGCCATTTTCTAAGCTCATTTACCATGTAATTATGCTTCCTCTCTCATACATGGCCTATTCACCTTGCACTTATAGTAGTTGTTATCAATCAAGAGTGTGTTCCTTTCTTTGTATCTTGGGAACCTTTTCCAAAAATTATAAAGGTTCTTGAAGAAAACCGGTTTTCCTAAATCAAAATTGAAATCTACAACATCACATAACTCTTGACCAATCAAGGCACACAACTGCTTCAAAGGATGAAGGAAACAAAGCTCCATCCTTTTTTGAATGCTTTGGAGGAGGGTATAAATCCAAATATAAACATTCGCAAATCTGTATGCCATCAACAAGAGGGGCTCCGCATCCTTGCACACAAAGTGGATCACCTCCTCTCCTAATTCCTTTACATGTATGTAATCATTAGTATCCATATTTGGAGGTTCTTCAAATGGAATGTTTGAAAAATAACCCCTTGCAAGTCAAGAATTAACACCACTCAGTCTAGGTCCTCTGTATCTATGAACTTTGACGGAGTCTGATACCATGGCGGCATTCATTAAAACTTTACGCAAGGAGACTCAATGCATTAAAAAGAGGCATAGATGATAAGTATAACTTTTTGCATGCACGGGGCTTATGTAAGTGAGAAGGGGGCTCAATGGGATTGGGTCGAGATTTTATTACTTGGTTTGGTTGTTGTTGTGACACTGCAGGGGATGATTCAATCTCTTCATCACCATCGACTGTGGTGCTAGCTTTGTCTTCTTTGGAGGACCAGCTCCTACAAACACAATAGACTTTCAATAACAATAATAATGATATTACAACATGGCTAAAAATTAAAAACAAGGTACCTTCATATGTATTTCGCTTTCTTCCATTCATTGATAGATGCTTTTTTTTATGTTTGTCTTTGAATTGGCTAAGCGTCACATCTGGAGAGGCTTCAATATCAGCATCCTCCTACTCCCATTCTTTGCCCTTGTTGTCAAAAACTTTCACAACCTTCATTGCTACATACACACCCTCCTGGGCTACTTGCTCCATGACTTGAGGTGGTGACTTTTTATGCAGGTCATCAACCATAGGCTTAGTTGACACATCTACCATGCCATCCAAATCTAGCCCATCCTACGGAATTGCAAAACTTGTCACTTTTCCCAAGCCCTCGTCTACATCTGACCTCTCTAAACTCTCCCCTTTCCCCAACTCTACACATGTAGACTCCCTCGTAGAATCCCCTACATCCACAATCCAAGTACATGTGTAAGATTCATACCAAATGGTGGCATAACATATAAAACATCATCAAAGATAACATACTTAAACATCATGAAAGATTACATACTCTCTTGCTTAGCGACTATCCGAGGTCCACCAAGAAGCAACGATCATGGATTGTTTGGGATGGTCTCATTGCAGCCACTTTGAGACATACTTGAGACAATCACAGTTACAAATCATAAAGGGTGGTATTTGTGTTTCCAAGCTAGCATATATATACCAATCACATTATCAAACAGCCAATGGATCTCCACACCCAAGATAGTTGCTTGCCACCTTGACTATGGCCTCTTCATCTTTTGGTGCTTCGTAGGGTGTGGGTACCAAACATATCTTCTCACCTTGCTTAAACTACAACACCATATTTGCTATAAATGCTAAATGCTACTTAGCATCTTCAACTTCTGCCTCCAATTGTTATAGCTCAGCATGTATAGTCTCACAAAAAGACATAACATAATAAGTTAGAAAGATATAAGGATAATCTAAAAAGATATAAGGACATTCTAAAAAGAACTTTTTTGTGTGCTAAACTATTTTAGATATTGCTAACAATCTAAAAAGAACTTTTAAAGAAATAAAAACTACTTCTAGGTTCTGTTCACAATCTGAAATCTACTTTTAAGAGAAAAAAAACTACCTGAAAAGTAATTTTTAGGTATAAAACTAATTCTAGGTTCGGTTCACAATCTAAAATCTACTTTTAAAGGAATAAAAACTACCTGAAAAGTATTTTTTAGGCACTAAACTAATTGTAGGTTATGTTCACAATCTGAAATCTACTTTTAAAGGAATAAAAACTACCTAGATTTTATTTTTTGGCCACTAAACTAGTTCTAGGCTATGTTCATAATTTGAAATCTACTTTTAAAGGAATAAAAACTACCTGAAAAGTATTTTTGGGTGCTAAACTATACTTTTAAATAAATAAAAACTACCTGAAAAAGTATTTTTTGGGTACTAAACTACTGCTAGGTTCTGTTCACAATTTGAATCTACTTTAAAAGAAGTTTAAAAAAAGTAATTTTAAAGGAATAAAAACTACCTTAAAGAGATGAACATTATAGAAGTTTTACTTTCATCATGGATACTAAACTATATCTAGGTGCTAGTGTGAATATCTAAAAACTACTTTAGAAGAAATAAAAAACTACTTGGAGAAGCTAAACATTCTCTGAAGGAAGTACTTCTTATTCAACTAGGGACTTGTTCAAGTAGGGAAAAGAACACATACCTCTAACAATGCGACGTCCCCCTTAATGTCAACATTGCTTCATTTACTCCTTTAGCAACTAGAGCATCCTAGAGAAAGCTTCAATTTGAAGCTCAAGTTTACGCATTTTCTCCATGTTGGTGTGCGGGTCTACCTTCAACTCTTCCAGCTACCGCTTATGAACTTCCATGTTTGCTATCAAGATAGTTGCAAAGAGATGATGTGCCTTCATTTTGCGAAGTAACGTGTCCTTGTTCTTATTGAAATCTATTGTTCTACAGGTGAGCTCGTGTGTCTTTTCGGACAGCCTCTCATTGGCCTTGGCAACCATGCAGTCCACCTTCAAAAAATGTGTACACAACAAGGATTGTGATCAAGTATCCACGAACCAGGTTGAGCCGTCTTGTTGCCTCCATGCTCCCACGTTGAACGCTTGGCCTTTTGGTTATTGCCACCTGCATCACATTCCATGTCAGCCACAGTGCTTGCAGCTTCTAAATTTGTGGGCCCATAATATTTCCACTACTTACTTATCTTTTTATGCAGGTCTCCTGACTTAGCTTTACAAGTTTTTCAAGACACTCTCCCCAAATGTCACCCTTGAAATTTGGTGACCTTCAGGATCACTTTTCACTGCTTAACACTTTTCGTATGCGAAACACTTGGCAAACTTGTGAGCAATCTCGTTCTTTGAGGGCACATCTTGGTAAACCTTCTAATAAAGCAAGTGACACTCGTCCACAAACTCTGACTGCAACATATGCAAGAAGATCTTGGAGTTCTTCTCACGCATTGTTCTGAAAACACTCAGCCAATCTATCTCTAGCAAGTCTTCTTTTGATAGATGCTTCGGAAGCTTCCCCTCCATGCTCAAACCATATTCCTCATGGAGCTGCTCTTTTGTTAGGCAAAATCTTTGAGGCTTTGGGTATATATGTTTAGCTTTACCAGTACCTATATCAAGAATTCAACTCCAGTTATGAATTTGAAAGTACATAAATTTAGAAAATCACCATTGTAAGGCAAAATGCAAAGTCGAAAAGGTAGTATAGCTGAGGGTTGGTTGGTACAAGAATCACTTGTTTATATCTTAGAATACCTTACCGAAGTGGATCCCTCTCTCCCTAACCTATGGGAGCAATGAAGAAGACTTGAGGATGACCTCTCATGTTCCTTAAGAAAAGGAAAAGACCAAAGTCATGGATATAGGCATAGTAGGCTCAATACCTTTTGTGTGCTTAATAGTGATGTGATGAGAAGATGGGTGGCAAAGTATGAGGATGAAAAGGCAAGAAGACAAAGTGAAAAATCGGCATTCCGTAAGCGCCATGGACATAGTGTGCCATACCCCGAGCACCTACGATCACTTCCCAAGGATCTTGATGTAGATTGGCTACATGAGGAGATGGGCAAGACGAAAACATCCATATCACATTGGAGGAGTGGGAGTATGCTCGAGGATGCTTCAAAAAGGTAAACAAACTTGTGTTCTCAATCATATTTTAGTATGTTAAACTTGTGAAATTTAATTTTGAGGTATTTATAAAAACATTTGTCTTGGTATAGTGCACAATGTTTAATGCTTTGTGGTCGGGGGGTAAACATTTTCGCACTCAAAGGATTGATGAGAAGAGGAACACCCAAGATTGTGAGGTAATTGCAAGCTTTGAGGGAGCCAATGGAGCCATGGATGATTATTGTGAATTGCTTCAAAATATCATTAAGCTTTACTTTGGAAGCTTCTTTGTATATATTCTGGATGTCAAGTGGTTTAAGGATGTGGTGGAAAGAGGTCCTAATGCAACAATCAAGCGTCATGCAAGTGGCTTTGTGACCATTGACTCTACAAAGTTTTGGCAAGGAAAGGATGGGACTCTAGTGCTACCACAACATTGTGAACAGGTACATATAATAATTTTGGTAATTACAATATATGTATTTACAGATAGTAGAGATGTAATTTTTTTGTATGATGTACCTTTGTGGTTGAATAGGTTGTGTATCAACCAATAATTGACAATCAGAGATGGTGGCATATAATCCTAATCTCACCACTTTCAAGAGCTGTTTACAGTACATTCCTCCACATTGAGCATATGGAGGAGCGTGTCAACTCAACTATGGAGGGAGATAGCTTGGAAAACATTGATGATGATCATGCCATTGGAGATGATGCTCATGCTATTGGAGATGATGCTATTGCCTCTCATAGTGATGATTCTAGTAGTGGGATGGATCTCTTTGTAGATTTGGATATAGGCATGGACATTGAGATAGATACTTTAGCAAGGGTTGACCTCATTGAAGATGAGGTTGAAGTCTAGTTTCACCATTGTACTTTTATTATGGCTATATTGGTCTTCCTTTTGGTATAGATTCATGCCTTTTTGAGATTACACGTATAGATTTATTGTGATATGTTGCTTTTTGTGGGCATTCCTTAATCATTCACCTTTGGACTGCTTTTCATGGAGGTTTAAGATTTTTTTTTAAAGCTTCACTTTGATGAAAAGATGTGGGGATTGAATCATTTTCCTTTGGATTGTTTTTCATGGTATTTCTTGATATACCTAAGCCTTTGCATGTATCCATCCCTTTCACCACATTACTCGATTTATACCTACTTATTTTCTCTTTCCTTAGCATATTTTTCCTTGCAAATATGATTTCTAGAGATTCATTTGTATAGAAATGCACCAAAAAAGCATGCATATTATCAAAATCTTGTGCACATAGTTCAGAAAATGATATTTTTGAGGATTGAAGATTCTATTTTTCTTTGCAAGGTCCACAATTGCAACTGCATAGAAAATTGTTACAGACTGCATTTATAAGCGCGTCTGTAATCGCGTCTATACTCGCGTCTGTAATCGCATCTATACTCGCGTCTATAAGCGCGTCTAGTTTCAAAGGAATCAGATGTGAGCATAGACGCAAACGTAACTTACGCGTCTATAAGAACGTCTAGTTTCAAAGAAGTAGATGCCCTTATAGATGCCAGCATAGACGCTAGTATAGACGCCCCCATAACTTGCGTGTCTATGCTTGCTTTATGTTGTAGTGAAAGCAAGCACCATGATAATCGAACAATGACGACATGAAGAGCGCGGATGGCTACCTAGGTGCCCACGTGCATGCGAACACACCCTTAGTATAAGATGTTCCTAAGAGTATCTGAACCCAAGACCTCCCGTAGAAAGCCCAAGGTCTTATCCACTAGGCTACCACCTTGGGGATGCCCTGAAGTATATTTCAACATTACATAGAAACAATATCATTTTTTTTCTTTAAAGGCATAGTCTTAGGCAAGAAAAATCACCTTAAATTGTAATTTCCCCCTTCCCCCTTCCGCTTCCGCTTCCACTTCCCCTTCCCCCCACCCCCTCCCCCCCACCACAAAAAAACCTGAGTAAGAACAAATAACAAAATTATGCATTCCACAAAGAAGTTACAATCAACAAACTTGATTTATAAGTAAAAGTATGTCTTTAACTTGATTTATAGGTAAAAGTATGTCTTCAACTTCTTCTCACCATAAGAGAACGCATTAGAAACTTAACCCTTAGCTATGGTCTTGTTGAGAACAAGCAATGCTTTTTTTGACTTGTTGGATCCTTTTTATTTTTTGTGAGGTTATGACATTTTGATAGAAACTTGTCTTGGGAAAAGTTTTCAACACTAAATAGTAGGAGATCAAAAGTCTAAGCATAAAATATAACATGAATAAAATATGTTCCCTCTATTCTAGCTTATTTTTACTAAAACTTTTAAACAAACATCTTACGTTGAGAGGGCTAGACATCTACTTAATTTTTATTTCATTAGTTAAGACCATGTGAAACTAATTTTTTCTATCTATAAGACTTTCCACACACTTTTCTCCCAAAGTTGTTTGTTTGAGTGTACTTTTTCTGCACTAAAGTTTGCTAAACATACTAAACCATAGTTAACTACGCACTAAAGTAGAAAATGGATAGTTTTTATACATTTTTAGATAATCATTTGAATCATTGGTTATTCAAAATACCATTATAAATTGTGAATCCAGCTTGTCGGGGCTAACTAGCCATTCATCTATGTATGATTATTTTTTAAGAGGGTTCTATTTTCCATTCAAGGAATCCGTACACTTCTGAAAATTGTGTCTTAAGGTGTTGGAAAAATTCTTATGTTTAATATCTTAAGTTGTAATGGTTTTGGAGTAGAGGATTGGTTGTTTAAACTGGAGATTTTAGGATTTGTTTTTTTCTAGTAAGTTGTCTTGAATTATCTCCTATAATCACTTAAAAATGGCCTAAATAAAGAATAACAAGTCACATTGTGTTTTCTTTTTGGTTGTGTGTGTGTGTGCGTGTGCGCGCGCACGCATGCATGCACACATCCTCTTGCGCTTTGCATATTTTTCTTGAAGCAAGATGGTAGAAGTCTTGGTGGCATTTACAGATGAAAACTCAAGAAGATATCCCATCCAAATAAAGAAATTGTGAGTACTGAGCCATAAAGGAGTTTGTGTTACACCAACCTATAAAAGGAAGGGTTACACTATAATATCCCAAAAGAAAGGTACATGTATCGACCTATGGAGGAAAACGTGAACTACTAGTTAGAGAAAGAGTACGTGTATTAACATAATGAAGAACAAGTAATTGAAAGATAAAAGGTGAATCTATGAAAATAAGGGTATTGGTCAAGATGAAGGCACCCATTTTGATAACATGAAAGGGTGCACTGCCAAGTCAGAGAAAGAGTCTATGTATTTAAATATTGAAGAATGAGTAATTAAAAAAATAAAAGGTGCATTAATAAAACAAAGGGTATTGGTCAAGATGAATGCATGCATTTTCATAACAACAAACATACATGTGCTTCAGATACAAAATATTTATATTACATTTATCATATTAATTGACAATAACCAAGATGATTTCTATTATATGATTTGTGTCTATGGATTAACAAAATTCTTGATATCATTTCTTGGATAGAACAATGTGACTTTAGAACGAAAAGCAATTCTTCAAAAAAAATGAGAAAAAATTTAAAGAAATATTTTCAATTGTGCTTCTTGTTGGAAGCATGCATTACCCATCACTAGGAGTCATGTAGCCAAATGAGTGTTAGCCTGAATAACGTTAGATTCAATGAAGCTTGTAAAAGGGAATAAGCTCTACAAAATCAAGTGGGAGTAGGAACAAATTAGCCCACCGTGAATCTCACTAAAAGGCCTACATTATAGGGAGATAAAGTGGGTCAAATGGATAGAACAATGGAAGATTTTGGGGGAATCAAACTTGGTCCATATGCTTGGAATTAATACGGCTATAAAAGGGCTCCATTTTATGAAAAAAATAATCTACTTCATGCTCTAATCTAACTCATATTCGATAAGCTCTAATCTTTATCATAAGTCTTAAAACATGTTGCTAATCATGATTTTCTCATATTATGATCCACCATAGCTACTCAATGGTTATGTCTTGCTCCACAATTTGTATCAAAGCCATATTTCCATCCTAGATGAGTCCAAAAATTTCAATTAAAGTATCTTGACTAGCATCTAATTACTAATATCGTGACTAATTACTAATTTATTTTTGTTTCACTTTGTACCCCAAGTATTAATGTAAGATTCCTCCCCAACCTCTCAAAATATCTAGCATATTCCCCTGTAATCAACCCCTCTTCAGAAATATAAAAACCTTGTTTCTAACTGTTTTAACCTAGAGAGAGAATATTCAGATTTTGAATATTTTTGGATAGAAAAATATCTCTTATAATTAAGATGAATTCCCCTGAATCAGAAATTCAAAAAAAAAATTTCCAATGTGCAATTGGAATTAATTAGAAATAGGTATAAAGAACCTTAGTCTAAGGGTCTAGATTTTCAAAAATCTTTGGATTATGGTCCAATTAAGGTTCCTATGGGCCAATAGCATCAATCCATGTGTAGGGAGGAGATAAATCCAATTTGTAAAAAGAAGATACCCAAAAATGAGTAAATGCTCACATAAGATGAAGAGTTAAAAATGTACAAGGTTTATTAGTAAAAAACTATGAGAAATATTAAAAATATGAGATATTTTGGGTATAATGATTCCATTTTGACACATATGTAAGGAAGGGGAGTTCTTTAAAGGAGGTGCATATTTCACATAAGATAAAGAGTTGAAAATGTACAAGGTTTATTAGTAAAAAACTATGAGCAATATTAAAAATATGAGATATTTTGGGTATAATGATTTCAATTTGACACCTAGGTAAGGAAGGTGAGTCCCTTCAATGCTCACATAAGATGAAGAGTTGAAAATGTACAAGGTTTAATAGTAAAAAACTATGAGTAATATAAAAATATGAGATATTTTCAGTGTAAGGATTCCATTTTTGACTCATTAGTAAGGAAAAGGAGGGCCTCCAATGAGGCGCCTAAAACAAATGCTTAAATGAATTTTAAACTCATAAAAATTGAGATATTTCATCTCTCCTCTCTCCTCATTCAAGTCTAGTTCCAAAAAGTTAGCTTAACTAACCTAAAAATGGTCAAAAAGTGACCAAACTGACTTGAAAAATTCTAGAATTAGTTTGTTTGGTTAGGAGCTCAATTTTTCCTATAAATAGAAGCCTCCCCTTGTTGAAAAAAATATAGTGTCTTATGCATTGTTACTCTACTCCACCTAAGCCAAGAACTGTGAACTCTTTAATAATTCACTCGTTTTTGACACTTCCCTCTTTCTTCAATCCTATTGGTGGCTCCATCAACATACTAAACCAATTGATTGGTTGGGGGCCTCTACCGTGAACAAAGAATCAAGCAATTTGTAAGGTAAGTATGGTGAATTTTGTTTTTTTCTATAATTTCTCAATGTTTCTCTCTTCTCAACCCCTCTCAAGCTTGAGAAGCTTAATTGGTATGGTTTTTGAATGCTATTGAAGTTAATTGATTAATGATAGAAAAGAATTACATAAATTTCTATTTATGTTTAATTCTAATGGTTTTTTCTTTCTCATGACCCACCCTCAATCCAAATGAAGCTTTTCATAAAGCTTTTCCTTAATCCAAGATTAATCTATGCTTAAGAATAAATTAATGGTTTTTTTAATCTATGCTTTTAGTTTATGTATTCTATGATTATTTTTTATTCAATCCATTAAGGGTTAATGATCTAATTAGGGATCATTCTAATCATTCTATTAAAGATAAGCCTTATCTTTTTAAATAATTGGAATTTATCAGTTATAGTAGCGGAACTATGGCAAAATTTTTATAAAAATTTACACATAAAATAATTTCATTCAAAAAATGAAAA
This sequence comes from Cibotium barometz, assembly GCF_041138505.1. NCBI lineage: Eukaryota > Viridiplantae > Streptophyta > Polypodiopsida > Cyatheales > Cibotiaceae > Cibotium > Cibotium barometz. Next base: position 988,704 of record NC_141109.1, read on the forward strand.
GAGGATTTCCTACCATATTCTAGGAATTATCATCCTAGATTAATTGAAAGAAATTCATTAGAATCATGAGAAAATTAAATTTTTATATTATGCATAAAGGATAAATTTTTATATCAAAAGTATTACTTTTAACATTTTTATTTTATGCATAGAAGTATGCATAATGGATAAATTTTTATATCAAAAGTGTTACTTTTATCATTTTTATTTTCATGCATGGATAATGTGGAAAGACGGAGTTCGATATAGAAATTGTATTTTGTGACTGTTTGTAAATGACTGTTTTATGTCAAGAATGCTGGGAAAGCATTTTGACCGTCTTGTGATCAAGGTCGTGGAGACCTAATTGATAAAGTTGCAACTGCTGTGACGGAGAGTCAATGCAGGACGTCTCACGCAGCAAGGTCGGCCGAGGTCTTGACCAGCCTCGGTGGGATTAAAATGGTGAGCTTCCGGTATGGTGAATGAGGGGCCAAGGAAGCGGCCTATGAGTGAAGCGCTAGGTCACCTGCGAAGGATCCTAGAGGGTGTTGACCATACAGTGCTCGAGCTCTGGGTCGCCCAGGATACCCACGCGTGCGTCGAGGAAGATATTGGAACAAGGAGAAAGAGTTGTTTTCTGAAACCGGGCATGGATCTGGTTGACTGACCTTGCTGGTCCTCAACGGATGAGTCCATGGCTCTTTTATATGGATCTGTTGGTTGATCTTGCTGATCTTCAACGAGAGTCCATCTTGAAGTGATTATATTGCCAAGTATTATGGGCTAGGAACTATTGAAAAGGCCCCTGAGTGGACAGGTGGTGAGCGTTCTAATTGCCGATGATGCCATAGATACTCTGATGAAGCAATGATGGAAAATTGAATCAACCGGATAAATTGGAAGATTGTGATCAGTGATACTATGGTTTCATTAAAAGATTGTTTTAAAGTTAGCTGATGCTAAGAAAAAGGCAATTTCATATTGAGTGTGTAAGTGGTCTAGCTAGTTTTATGTTTGCATGAACTTCCGGCTAGGGGGCCTTGGAACTCTTTTCCTTGGTACACCCAGGACAAAACCTAACCAAATTCCAAATTGGATCCCATCACTACAGTGGTTGGGTGATTGGCTAACCCATGGGATCGGATGGGGTTAGGCTGGACTAATGGATCCGTAAATCGAGACTCAACTTTTGTTATTACGATAGATAAAGTAAATCCCGGACAGTAATTGTTCTATGGATAGGAATCAACGGCTGTGCCTCTTGAATGGGAAAGAAAGCGTTGATCCCAATGATCCAAGTGCAAGTTTCTTCCTTGATCTGATCAAGTGTCTTGAAGATGCAATTGGATCAGCTTGATCAAAAATGATCTTGACTACGTTAGAGTAAAAAGTTTTCCTGGTGGAATCACTCGTGCTTTCCGGTAAAGGAAGTTTTTCCGGGTTCAGTTTTGGAACAACCGACGGATTAGTCTCTTATCCGGATATCCGTGGGTGAGGCCCCGTATGTGGGACCCCTGTCCTGCGCGAGAAGTGCTACTTTCGCTGCCAGTATCCTGAATCCGTTGCTTGGTGGGAACAGGGATTTCATAGTTGGTATCATTAGGAACTCAATGGAGTCTTCTTGGGCCCTTTAATTTGCCATGAGGTTATGGAAACGTTTAACTTTTTGACAAATAGGAGCCCGCCATGTAAGCAAAAACCAATGGTTTGTAAGAGAGGTGTAAGAGTGGTCAAAGGGTGCACTTTTTCCCCCAAAAAGGGGAGGGGGCAATTTTACAATTTTCGGACCTCCATAACTTCTACATACAAGCTTCGATTTGAGCGGAGATTATAGATCCGTGATCTACGCATCAAGAGCTTTCCATAGATATGTTACATGATATGGTTTTATCCGCTAGATTTTAAATTCCATTTTTTCTCCAAAATTCAAATTCGAATAAAGTAGCCGTTTTGAAGCTTCTAATTAGAAAACGTTTCTTCTTAAGAGAAAAGGTTTGACTCCCTTAAACTGCCAAATAAAAGGGCCCAAGAAGACTCCATTGAGTTCCTAATGCAGAGCGAATTTGGCTAATAAAGATCAACTGAGAAACCAAATATGTCAAAAGTTTATCAAGAAGCACAAAAAGGTTATAATTGTGTGATACAAGTCATACAATTTGATATTCAAACTGAAATTCGTAAATTGGTAATTGGGTCTTCAGATGGAAGTACCACAATTATATAGAATCCCTGACTTGCTTGAGGCCTAGACATGATGGTATTTACCTTATTATTCCAAGGGCCGTGACCACCCGTATATACCGAGAGTATAACTGCAGCTCTTTACTGACAGTATATACGAGTAAATCTAAGACTTGAAATTATAAGCGTTAATGCTATCCAGATGATGAATTCAAATGTGATTGATATGATTTTTAATTCTGTTTGAGAATTGATGAATTGATTTGGATTCTCATTGAAAAAAATGATGATTTTTGAAATTTAGTTGAAATGTAATAAGTTGAGCGAAACCACAATGAGGATGAATGGGACGAGTCCCTGTGATGATATTCATAACTGGAATGATGATAATGAATTCAGTAAATCACTATGAGATTAGTGGATTGTGCTGTCAAATTGCTACTGTTAACTCTTGACTCGATCAAGTTAAGGGATGACAAATTGAGAACTTGCTTGTCTGAAAATTCTGTGGTGGAGAAATGTTCATAAAGAAATTTTTTGGTCTAATGAACCATTATCGTGTTAAAGATATGAATTATATGATTTGAATGAATTGTTATTTAATGATGAGCTCTATTTAAGGGATAATTATCCCTGTATTCTATTAGGTTGACTAGAATATAAGGAACCCAGAATAAATTGGATCTTAAGAAAAAGAGTTGTCCTCTACTTGGCGAGATGAGGACATCTCGCTCTTTTCAAGTGGGGTAGAATGTAAGATTCTTCCCCCAGCCTTCGAGGTATACAGGAGTAAGAACCTCCCTTTCTGATCTTATAATTATTTTTCTCTAAAATAAAAGAAAGACTCTGTTTGAAAAAGGAAGAACCTTTCCCCAGAATACTTCTCAAGAGTCCCACCTATTTTAAGGATTCAGAACAATGAGTTCAGAAATGAGAATCGATGTTTTAGATATCAAGGTTTTGGTCTTCATTCGAGTACGGCCCAAAAGAAGTTCTTTATCTCTTGGGAAGTATAAGAAGTTATCCCCCAGAAATTGTGGACCAAAGAAAGTAGGTAACTTAGCCTACGAACTTCTTTTATCTCCTCATCTCAAAGTTCTTAATGCCTTCTATAGAAAAATGTGCCAAACCCAAATCATGGAAAGACGGTAAAACTTCAGTGGGCAAGTTACCGTTGGCTTCTAAGTTACGCTAGCTTCTTCCTTTATATAGGTCGAAACTTTTACTTGTCGCTCACAGTAATCTTACTCCCATCGATCTCCTTTCTTTCTTAATCTCCTTCATGGCTTGGCAACAAGAATTAGCTTTATCCATGATGATTTCTCACCTTCAAGACGCAAGTGAGTCTGTGAAGAAGGATTTTATAGAACAGTATGAGCGCTCACTTTTCCCTCACTTGGGAACTTCTGTAGCTTAGACCAAATGGCAGACCTATCAAGACATAACTTGGGAACTTCTGTAGCTCAGACCAAATGGCGGACCTATCAAGACATAACTAGGGTAACACCCTGGGGTCAGCAGCACTTTCGTAACAATGTCCGCTTGGCCATGGTTATTGAAGCTTTGGGTTTGGATCCCCGATACTACTGCATCATGAGATCAAGGCATCTTGGGTTTTCTAAGCGGGTCTTCTTATTGGCGTGTTTTCTTCCTCATGAGAGAAGATATGCCTTTACCCCATTTTTGGCTTGCCTCTCAGAGGTCCTTTTGTTAGATCACCTCATACCACTGAGATAGGTGTGGCAATAACCAATAGAATTATTCCCATAGATGAGTTACCTTATACGTGCGTAGCTTGTGAGTGCTGCTTTTGTGACCATATGATGGACGGGCTTATGGAAGTGTAAAGAGTTCTTCTATCTTTATTGTATAAGTTCCGAGAATGAATAAAGTTTAAATCTTGTATTAATCTTGAATCTTACTCTCTTTGAGACTTTTCTTGGTGGTTAATCTTGATTAAAATTTTTCTCTAAGTCTCATATTCGTGTATCTTGCGAAATTACCCCAGTTTGCGAGATGAGGATATCTCACGTTTTTTAAGTGGGGTAGAATGTAAGATTCCTCCCCAACCTCTCAAAATATCTAGCATATTCCCCTGTAATCAACCCCTCTTCAGAAATATAAAGACCTTGTTTCTAATTGTTTTAACCTAGAGAGAGAAAATATTCTAGAGAGAGAATATTCAGATTTTGAATATTTTTGGATAGAAAAATATCTCTTATAATTAAGATGAATTCCCCTGAATCAGAAATTTAAAAAAAAATTCCAATGTGCAATTGAAATTAATTAGAAATAGGTATAAAGAACCTAAGTCTAACGGTCTAGATTTTCAGAAATCTTTGGATTATGGTCCAATTAAGGTTCCTATGGGCCAATAGCATCAATCCATGTGTAGGGAGGAGATAAATCCAATTTGTAAAAAGAAGATACCCAAAAATGAGTAAATGCTCACATAAGATGAAGAGTTAAAAATGTACAAGGTTTATTAGTAAAAAACTATGAGTAATATTAAAAATATGACATATTTTAGGTATAATGATTCCATTTTGACACATATGTAAGGAAGGGGAGTTCTTTAAAGGAGGTGCATATTTCACATAAGATAAAGAGTTGAAAATGTACAAGGTTTATTAGTAAAAAACTATGAGCAATATTAAAAATATGAGATATTTTGGGTATAATGATTCCAATTTGACACCTAGGTAAGGAAGGTGAGTCCCTTCAATGCTCACATAAGATGAAGAGTTGAAAATGTACAAGGTTTAATAGTAAAAAACTATGAGTAATATAAAAATATGAGATATTTTGAGTGTAAGGATTCCATTTTTGACACATCAGTAAGGAAAAGGAGGGCCTTCAATGAGGCACCTAAAACAAATGCTTAAATGAATTTTAAACTTATAAAAATTGAGATATTTCATCTCTCCTCTCTCCTCATTCAAGTCTAGTTCCAAAAAGTTAGCTTAACTGATCTAAAAATGGTCAAAAAGTGACCAAATTGACTTGGAAAATTCTAGAATCAGTTTGTTTGGTTAGGAGCTCAATTTTTTCTATAAATAGAAGCCTCCCCTTGTTAAAAAAAATATAGTGTCTTATGCATTGTTACTCTACTCCACCTAAGCCAAGAACTTTGAATTCTTTAATAATTCACTAGTTTTTGACCCTTCCCTGTTTCTTCAATCTCATTGGTGGCTCCACCAACATACTAAACCAATTGATTGGTTGGGGCCCTCTACCGTGAACAAAGAATCAAGCAGTTTGTAAGGTAAGTACGGTGAATTTTGATTTTTTCTATAATTTCTCAATGTTTCTCTCTTCTCAACCCCTCTCAAGCTTGAGAAGCTTAATTGGTATGGTTTTTGAATGCTATTGAAGTTAATTGATTAATGATAGAAAAGAATTACATAAATTTCTATTTACGTTTAATTCTAATGGTTTTTTCTCTCTCTCACTTAAGAAATGGTCATACTCATGACCCACTCTCAATCCAAATGAAGCTTTTCATAAAGCTTTTCTTTAATCCAAGATTAATCTATGCTTAAGAATAAATTAATGGTTTTTTTTATCTATGCTTTTAGTTTATGTATTCTATGATTATTTTTTATTCAATCCATTAAGGGTTAATGATCTAATTAGGGATCATTCTAATCATTCCCTTAAAGATAAGCCTTATCTTTTTTAATAATTGGGATTTATCAGTTATAGTAGCGGAACTATGGTAAAATTTTTATAAAAATTTACACATAAAATAATTTCATTCAAAAAATAAAAAGAGAATTTCCTACCATATTCTAGGAATTATCATCCTAGATTAATGGAAAGAAATTCATTAGAATCATGAGAAAATTGAATTTTTATATTATGCATAAAGGATAAATTTTTATATCAAAAGTATTACTTTTATCTTTTTTATTTTATGCATAGAAGTATGCATAATGGATAAATTTTTATATCAAAAGTGTTACTTTTATCATTTTTATTTTCATGCATAGAAGTATGCATAATGGATAAAATTTTATATCAAAAGTGTTACTTTTAGAATAATTAAATTTCATGCATAGAGGTATGCATAAAAGATAAATATTATATTATAAAAGTGTTACTTTTAACATAATTGAATTTCATGCATAGAGGTATGCATAAAAGATAAATATTTTATTATAAAGTGTTACTTTTAACATAATTGAATTTCATACATAGAGGTATGCATAAAAGATGAATATTTTATTATTTTATTATAAAACTGTAAAGAAAAAGAATTGATTATTTTATTATAAAAAGTTATTTTCATCATATTGAATTTCGTGCATAGAAATGAAAAAAATAAATAAATTATTATTTTATTGTAAAAATATTACAAAAAAAAATGATTATTTTATTGTAAAAGTGTTACTTTTATCACAATTGAAATTCTTGCATAGAGGTATGCATAAAGGATGAGTTAGGATGTGAAAAGATGAGTTAAGAGGTGATAAGAGGTATATGAGATGTGATAAGAGGTGTATGAGATGTGATAAGATGAGATAAGATGCATATGAGATGAGTTAGGATGTGATAAGAGGAGTTAGGATGTGATAAGAGGTGTATGAGATGTGATAAGAGGTGTATGAGATGTGATAAGAGGTGTATGAGATGTGATAAGATGAGTTAAGATGTGATAAGAGGTGTATGAGATGTGATAAGAGGTGTATGAGATGTGATGAGAGGTGTAAGAGATGTGATAAGATGAGTTATGATGTGATAAGAAGTGTATGAGATGTGATAAGATGAGATAAGATGTATATGAGATGAGTTAGGATGTGATAAGATGAGTTAAGATGCTACAATTAGTCAAGGTTTCCAAATTATTAAAAGGGCTCAGAAAGAGACAAGCTGATAAGATGTGTATGGAATGAGATAAGAAGTGTATGTGATGAGATAAGATGTATATGGGTTGTCATAAGGTGAAAATGGATGTGATGTAAAAGAATATATGTGAAGGCGTATGGGGCTATATGAATGGGAAGGAAAAAATAGATGTATGTATGGATGTGAATGTGCATGTAAATGAGGATGTATAGATGAAGATGCATGAATGTGCATGTAGATGTAGATGTACGAATGAGGATGTGGAGGTATGCATATGGATGTGTATGTATGGATGTATGCATGTAGATGTGGATGTATGCATGTGGATGTGTATGTATGGATGTATGTATGTGGATGTGGATGTATGAGTAAGGATGTGAAAATGGATGTATGCATGGATGGGTATGAAGAATAATGAAGGTGAATGTGTATGGAAAATAATGTGTCGATATGAATGAATGGATGAGAATGAGTACATATGAAGGGAATGTGGAATAAGTAATGTGGATTGAGGAGGGATAATGTGGAAAGACGGAGTTCGATGTAGAAACTGTATTTTGTGACTGTTTGTAAATGACTGTTTTATGTCAAGAATGCTGGGGAAGCATTTTGACCGTCTTGTGATCAAGGTCGTGGAGACCTAACTGATAAAGTTGCAACTGCTGACGGAGAGTCAATGGAGGACGTCTCGCGCAGCAAGGTCGGCCGAGGTCTTGACTAGCCTCGGTGTGATTAAAATGGTGAGCTTCCGGTACGGTGGATGAGGGGCCAAGGAAGCGGCCTATGAGTGAAGCGCTAGGTCACCTGCGAAGGATCCTAGAGGGTGCTGACCATACGGTGCTCGGGCTCTGGGTCGCCCAGGATACCCACGCGTGCATCGAGGAAGATATTGGAACAAGGAGAAAGAGTTGTTTGCTGAAACCGGGCATGGATCTGGTTGACTGACCTTGCCGGTCCTCAACAACGGATGAGTCCATGGCTCTTTTATATGGATCTGCTGGTTGATCTTGCTGATCTTCAACGACAGTCCATCTTGAAGTGATTATATTGCCGAGTATTATGGGCTAGGAACTATTGAAAAGGCCCCTGGAGTGGACAGGTGGTGAGCGTTCTAGCTACCAATGATGCCATAGATACTTTGATGAAGGAATGATGGGAAATTGAATCAACCGGATAAATTAGAAGATTGTGATCAGTGATACTATGGTTTCATTAAAAGATTGTTTTAAAGTTAGCTGATGCTAAGAAAAAGGCAATTTCATATTGGGTGTGTAAGTGGTGTGGCTAGTTTTATGTTTGCATGAACTTCCGGCTAGGGGGCCTTGGAACTCTTTTCCTTGGTACCCGGGACAAAACCTTACCAAATTCCAAATTGGATCCCATCACTACAGTGGTTGGGCGGTTGGCTAACCCATGGGATCGGATGGGGTTAGGCTGGACTGATGGATCCGTAAATCGAGACTCAACTTTTGTTATTACGATAGATAAAGTAAATCCCGGACAGTAATTGTTCTATGGATAGGAATCAACGGCTGTGCCTCTTGAATGGGGAAAAAAGCGTTGATCCCAATGATCCAAGTGCAAGTTTCTTCCTTGATCTGATCAAGTATCTTGAAGATGCAACTGGATCAGCTTGATCAAAAATGATCTTGACTACGTTAGAGTAAAAAGTTTTCCTGGTGGAATCACCCGTGCTTTTCGGTAAAGGAAGTTTTTTCGGGTTCACTTTTGGAACAACCCACGGATTAGTCTCTTATCCGGATATCCGTGGGTGAGGCCCCGTATGTGGGACCCCTGTCCCGCGCGAGAAGCGCTACTTCCGCTGCCAGTATCCTAAATCCGTTGCTCGGTGGGAACAGGGATTTCACACTTAATCAGCTCAAATCTAGAGTTTGAGGTTTTTTTTTACACATATACTAACAATGTACACTTAGTTTGTTTTTGCCTAAACTACGTAGGCATCAGTATCCTTGCCCGTATTGAATCATCAATATAAGGATCAATTTTGAGACAACGATTATACCGACACCTATATCGACACTGGTTATTTAGCAAAGTGTCAATATAAGCATCAGACATTGATGAATATATCGACAATTATACCAAATTCTATGAGAAACAAAACATGGGCAGCATGCGAGTTTGCTCCAACCTATCCTATTGTGCTCATAGTACGTAGCTAGCAGGGGTTTCACTAACGTAAACGAGAACATGTGAACATGTTAATAACATATGTTAATAACACAAAACATCTTGTGATCACATGTTATATTCACAAAACTTTCACAAGGGCCTAAAAAAATTATCTTTGTCGGGCATAAAAAATCTTCTTAGATGGCCACTGACCTGCTATTATGTGAAGATGGTAACATGAGAACATGTGAATACACTACAAGAGCTTGAGGGCATACCGACGCTAAAATACCGACGCAAATGTCGAACGTCGGTATGTCTGTCGCAATGTTGGAGGAGACAAGCATGGCGGGGTTTTTTTAAAATTTTCATATTCCGACGCATATACCGACACCTATACCGACGCACATTCCGACGCATATACCGACGCATATACCGGCGCTCGTAAGTTTTCCACAGCCGAGAGCCTATTTTCTGGTTTTTTCGCAGAGGAGGCGGAAGAAGAAGCCAAGAAGGTCTCTCTCTCCCTCTTCTCTTTCTCTCTCTCTCCTCTTTTTTTCTCTCTCCTCTTTTCTCCTTCTTTCTTCTTTTCTCCTCTTCTCCTTCTCCTAATATGTTCTTGCAATTGCTTTTACTTTTTAATTTAAGAATTAGGACGTTTAGGATTTTGTGTTTTTTGGCTCTCTAAGCATGTTGGAAGCTCTCTATGTATGCATAGATCTCCTAATGCATGCATAGAGATTTTAGGGTTTTGTATTAGTTCTTTTTCTTGTGTTTAATTTACTAATTAGTTTGTTTAATATTTTGTTTTGCAGCTCTTTCACCTCACCAATCTTTCACCAATCCTCTCCTTCAGCTTTGCAAAAAAGAGGTAGATCCTCTTTCGATTTTTCTTGTTTATGCTATTTTCTATGAATTATTGCATCCCTGTTTTATGGTTTAGGGTTAGTTTTGGGTTCTTGTAAGCTTACACATAGGATTAATTTAATATCTATGCATAAAACCTATAATAAGCTTGCAATCTCTATGCATAGCCTTCTTGCAAGCGTTATGCATAAGCTCTATTCATAGAGCTTGTGAGCTTGTGAAATCTCTATGCATGAGCTCTATGCATAGGCTTTATGCATAGAGTTTGCAAGCTTATAAAATCTCTATGCATAGGTTTCTTACAAGCTTATAAAATCTCTATGCATAGGTTTCTTGAAAGCTTGCATGGACATTGTACATAGAGCTTGCGTAGCCTTCTTGTTGAAAGCTTTTTGAATGTTTTTACTCTCTTATACATATAACATATAAGTCTTATGCTCTGTTTTTCTATGCATAAGGTATTCTCTTTATTCATAGAGTTTATATATGTTATCAAGATAAGATCTATTATCCATGTAAAACAAGATCATGTTTATTACACCATTGGGTGATGGGATTAAGGGTTAGCATAGTGCATAAGGCATATAGCATAGAGCTTATGCATAGAGCTTATGCATAAGTCTTGCATACGCTCTATGCATAAGACTTATGAATAGAGCGTATGCATAAGACTTATGCATATGGCTTATGCATAGAGCTTATGCATAAGACTTATGCATAGAGCGTATGCATAAGACTTATGCATAGAGCTTATGCATATGGCTTATGCATAGAGCGTACGCATAAGACTTATGCATATGGCTTATGCATAAGACTTATGCTTATGGCTTATGCATAAGGCTTATGCATAGAGCGTACGCATAAGACTTATGCATATGGCTTATGCATAAGACTTATGCATATGGCTTATGCATAAGGCTTATGCATAGAGCGTGTGCATATGGCTTATGCATAGAGCGTGTGCATAAGGCTTATGCATAGAGCGTAATTGCATAGAGCGTGTGCATAAGGCTTATGTGAAAGGGATTGTTGGAATGCAATTGCAAATGCCTTGATTGTGGTTAACAAATGCTTATGCAAATGCCATGGTGAGGGCATTGTGATTTGTTGGTTTGTGTTGGAGCTTTTGGATGATGGATTGAGGCATGAGTCCATGCTTTATTGATGAGTTCTAAATTGTAAAAGAGCATGAGTCATGCTCAATACTTGTAAGCCAACAAACTTGTTCTATCATTTGATATTATCCACGTCATTTTGTACCTACACTCACCATTGCTACCACTTCAAGTTTCTATAAAATCTAGCAATGTGTGAGGGTACCTTGGCATTGGTTGGAGAGGCCAAGGGGAGAATGTCTTGAACTCTTTGTGCCGTGATTGCTTGGTAAAGCGGTACAAAGGGGGATTAGGTACACCGGTGTGAAGAAATGGCCTCAACCTTCACCTTGGAGGAAAACTCGGTGAAGGGGTGAGAAGAGTTTGGCCGGGAGATCGGCAAGCTTCAACGCGCATCCTCAACAATCCTCACCATCGACTTTGTGGATGCATTTGGGCAATGGGGCCCCTTTTCCGTCATATTGTGTGGATATTGCAAATGCTTTGATGGACAAAGAGTGCATATAATCTTTCATGACATTGTGGGATACAAAGAGTATTGCATTGTGATTTGAGAAGTTGCATTTTCATTTGAGATTTGGTTCCAATTGCAAAGGTGACTCTGGCGGAATTTTTCCAACAAGGGAGCCAAACTTATGCATAATAAGGCTGCAAGACTTATGCATAAGCTCTATGCATAAGCCTTATGCATAAGCCTTATGCATAGAGCTTATGCATATGGCTTATGCATAAGACTTATGCATAAGGCTTATGCATAGAGCTTATGCATAAGTCTTGCAGCCTTATTATGCAAGCTTATACTTATACTATGCATTTAGATTACATGGACTGGGCCTTTATAAACAGCTATTTATGAATAGAGATAGCTTCTCTCTCCATCCTTGTTCAAATTCTATTTAATTTTGTATGGAGAAGAGATAAGATGATTTGTGTTTAATGAGCTGCATATACATGTTATCCTGCTAGATGGAGCCTCTCAATCTTGAAGAGAGAATAGCGTGTCCATGCATGCGATGTAAGTACCAAATCTTTCGAAAACGAAGGATTTGCAACGAGCATGTTCATGACGCTGGCATATTTCCAATGGAGCGCTTGCAAAATTTACGGTTTCAATCGTACAACCAAGCAAGTGTGCAGCCGCATCTTGATAACATTGCGCCTGTGAATTCTTGTCCCCAACAAAAGATGAGGATATCGCAGGAGGGAGTGACAGATGGAGCTCAATTAACAGCACCCGAGGGAATGATAGAAGGTCAGGAAATGGAAGAAGGTCCAATGGAAGAAATGTTGGATGCCTTCATCGAGCAACAAGAAGCTCTCTTCGAGGAGCATGAACATGAAGATCATCAACCACGACATTCTCAACGGTCAAATTATGAACCAGAGGAAGAGGCCATGCGTAAACTTGCACGCCTTCCATTATACAATGGTGCCAACATATCTGTATTGAGTGCATCTCTTACGATGCTAAATTTGCAGTCAATTTTTGGATGGTCTAATACAAGTGTCACTGAACTATTCAAGTAAGGTCTTTTTTTGGAGATTACACCTACTGTTGAAATGATAAAATATCAACTTGTATTTGAGAAGATCTTAATAGTAACGATCAGATATTGCCATACTTGCAGGCTTTTGAAAGAGCAGATATTGCCCCCTGGCAACGAGATGCCTCCATCTCGTGCAGATGCGAAGAAGTTATTGAAATCCATAGGCATGGATTACAATAATATTCATGCTTGTCGCAATGATTGTTGCCTCTTCCGCCATGAATATGAGCATTTTCAAGAATGTCCCCATTGTGGCTCTAACAGATATAGAGAAGATGTTCAGGGGGAAGCTGTCCCGGTAAAGGTTCTCAGGCACTTTCCAATCATCCCAAGGATAAAAAGCATGTTCAGGTGCGAATCAATAGCAAGCTTGATGACATGGCATGCCACAACTCGATCCACAGATGAAGTAATGCGTGTAACTGCTGACGCACCCGCATGGAGACACATTGAAGAGAAATGGCCGGCTTTTAAGGAAGAACCTAGAAACCTCCGTCTTGGCCTAGCAATGGATGGTGTAAACCCTTTTGGTTTAAGGAGCTCTTCATGGAGCACATGGCCTGTTTGCCTTGTGAATTATAATCTTCCTCCATGGTTAGCAATAACGAAAGGTCATCTATTGCTCTCATTAATAGTTCCAGGAAAGTACAAGGTGAAGAACATGGATGTATATTTGGCACCACTTATTGATGAGTTACGCACCTTGTGGAACGGAATTGAAGTGAAGGACATGTCAAAGCAGCAGAGTGGCCAAAGACTTACAACTGTGCAAGGTATTCTCATGTGGACAATGCATGATTGGCCTGGCTATGGAGAATGCTCAGGTTTGTCTATATCGGGTTACAATGCATGTCCTGTATGTGGTCCTCGACTTGATTCAAGATACTCAAAAGCATTACGAAAGAATGTCTACCAAGGACATGTTAGGTATCTTCCAGAAAATCATGAATTGCGGGATGGTAATCTAGGAAGACCTCCTCCAAGTGCATTAAAGGCAAGCGATTGGAAGATCAAATGGGAGGAATGTGGCAACTTGGCATGTCCTGGGATGAAGAGGCTCTCTATCTTTCACCAACTCCCCTATTGGGGTGATCTCCTTATAAACCATTTACTTGACCCGATGCATATTTTCAAGAATGTAGCTGACATTCTGTGGAAGACCATGACAGGAAAAAAGGATACTAAAGGCCAAAGGGATGACTTGGAAGAGATTGGTTGCATGCAAGAGTTGTGGGCTCGCACTAGACCCAATGGAAAGGTGCTACTTCCAAGAGCCCCATGGGTTTTTAGCAAGATGGAGGAACAACAAGTCAAGAGGACAATTTCAGAGTTTCGGACTCCTACAGGTTGTATGCATTGCTTGAAAAGTGCATTTACAAAGGATGATGATCTTAGTGGTCTCAAGAGTCATGATTGGCACAAGTTTCTACAATTTGTGCTACCCATAGCAATAAAAGATTGCCTCACTGAAGACATTAGAGCTACTATCTATAAGATTGGCACATTGGTGCGCTGGATTTCTTCAAAAGAGATAAAGAGAGACACTTTGGAGACAGCGCGTTTAAACTCCATAGAGGCAGTCTCCATGGTAGAGAAGTTTTTCCCTACAAGTTTATTAACAATCCAGATGCATCTGCTAGTTCATGTTGTAGATGAGGTTGCAGTTGCTGGAACAGTCCATTCAAGATGGATGTTCTTTTTGGAGAGGTTTATGAAGACATTAAAGGGATTTGTTCGCCAAATGGCTCGCCCAGAGGGTAGTATGTCAGAAGGGTGGCTGATACAAGAGTCCCTTGTTTACATCACTGAATATTTAAGTTCCTCAGATCCAGAGATACCTCGACTATGGTCTCAAGAGTCCAACAGGCGAGTCATTGGTGAGGAACCTCAAGGCCAAGGCATTAAGAGAAAGATGGATAACACTTTGAGGGAAAAAATCAACAAATTTTGCATCTTGAACTCTCATGTAATGGAGAAGTGGATTGAGACATATGAATCTCTCAAGCGACAGTGAGTACAAGATCGTTTAAGTTTCAAAAGGAGTCGCACTACAAGAAATCTCCCATATCCAGAAGGTATGCAAGCTCTTCCGGACTTTCCCACAGGTAGATGGCTAGAAGCTACAATTTTAGAAGCCAAACGTGCTGGTTTACCTATAACAGAGGAGGAGGAGGAGCTTACAAAAGGATGCGATTGGCATGTAAGTGTTTAAGTTCTACATGTCTCTCTTTTTTTTCTCTACATGTCTCGGTGTTTGATTCTCCATCAACAAACTTTTTGTGCTACTTGTAGTACAAAAAGTATCACAAATATGGGGCGTTTTGGTCACATGGACGTCATTTTCGAGTAGAACGAATAGACCAAAGAAGAGCAACCTTTGATTGTGGTGTCACAGCACAGTTTGTTCAAGAAAGTCGTGCAAGTGCAAGTGATGATAACACAATTACTGGAATGCTTGATTACTTTGGAACCATTCAAGATATATTAAAGGTTGGCTTCAGAAGCTTTGAGTTGTTTATCTTTGATGTGAAGTGGTTCAAGGTAATCATGAATGGGCCACATGCAACTGTACGTAGAGACAAGAGTGGCCTCATCCAAGTGGACTCCACAAAGGTATGGACCGATCAGCAAGATACTTTTGTGCGCCCAGAGCATTGTGAGCAGGTTGTCTTTAAAGCGGATCCAAAAGATCCACGCTGGCTGTTTGTGGTTCAAGTCGCCCCCCGCAGTAAGCAAATTTTTGAAGAATTTGAGCTACAACAAGGTGATGTGGATGCACAGGGTAATGGAGAGCAGCAAGAACAAGGCGATATCAACAATGAAGAGGAGCAAGCAAATGAAGAGGAGCAACTAGAGCAAGATCCAAATGAGGAGGTGCAAACCAAGGAAGCTGAAAAACAAGTTGAGGAAGAAGACATAGATGATGAAGACATCCTTCATCAAGGGACTTTTAATGATGAGGATGCTGAAATGTACATAGACATAGATCTCTTTGGGACTACTGATCTTAATGAGGATGATAGAATAGATAATGATTTTTAAAAATCGTATCTTAATGATTATGCAAAAAGTTATGGCATATTTGTAATGGTTTTATGACATTGAAGGTCCATTCAAGGTCCATTCATTGTTTACCATTGTTAATGTTTACCATCATAATCACTACTGTAGGAGCAAGTTGATATAGTTTTACCAATGTTGTTTATCATTGTTAATGTTTATCTTATGGTTCTTTCATTCATTGTTTACCATGTAATTTTCATTTCGTACAAGTTTGTCATATGGTTTTTTGTCCAACAGGCCATGGGTGACTCACCGCCCTACGACTACAGTCCAGATTTCTCATTTAATCCTACACCGTAGGGCATGAGTCCCCAGCAGTTATATGGTTTTCTTTCATCCATGACTCCAGAGCAGAGAGCCATGGCTCAGAGTTATTGGGGTTCTGGAGCAGGGACATCTGCCTCACCATCTCGCTTCCCGACGCCAGTTCCCACACCCGTGGGTACGACAGCAGCTCCCACACCTCATACCACACAGCCTTCCACTCCTCTTACAGCTCGATCTACCACCTCTTCACATAGACGGCGCTCATGTAGTAGGTCTTCAGGGGGAGGTTGTTGTGGTGGTAGTGCCACAGATGCTGTGACACCACCACCACGTGAGCGTCGTCCTTCGCTCTCATCTGTTGATAGCACACCCATAGGGTCACCTTCCACTCCTTGGGGTGCACATGACCATGACAACAGCAAGATTTACACAATTAGGGATGGGGCACCAATAATGGATAGTGCAGGGAAGGCAATGAAGACACGCATTCGACAATTGTGCACTATACAGTTTCATGACTCTGTCATGACTAAATGGGATCAGCAAGACAAGGGAAAGAAAAATTATATAAACACAAAGATAAAGCAAGAGTTCCAGCCATCTGACCCTATGAATGTCGTCTCTAATGAGTGGATACAGTATACAGCTCGCATTTTGATGGGGCATCGTAGGTCAGAGGCGAGGGACGCATTTAGAGAGGGGAAGGAGAAACCTGTTTGGCTAGATGACAGGGAGTGGGCAGCCATTGCTCAGGAGCTCACCGAGACACCAGACAGGTTTCAACAACAAAGAGAGGCGGCAAGGGCAAGACTCCAAACAGTAGGGGCTTCTCATCTCGGGAGTGGTGGTTACGAAACCATGCGCCATGAATTCGTAAGTGTTTGTAGCAATTTTATTTATTTAAATGTATGTATGTGGGCTAAATGTTGATTTCTAAAAGTTATAATTGTTAATCGTGTGTGCAAGAGTTGGCCATGAATCGCCCACCAAGTAGGCGAGAGGAGAAGTACGCTCACAAACATGGCCTTGTGGCCTTGTTTGAGATGCTTGAAGAAGAAGGAGAGACCGTCAATTGGGAGGCATTACAATGATGTAAGATGACCTTCAAACTAATGAATTATGATCAAAACATTCTTGAGTATTAATGTTTAATTTAATTTCTTGTTTGTCGATCAGGAAAATATGCAAACGAGCACGGTTGTTTTTGTGCTCTATTGTAGACAGAACCAGGTGCTGTCTGTTTGTTGTTGTTGATCCTGCTCATTGCAGGCAGCTAGGCAACAACCAGGCAGCACTATTCTGCCCAAAAAAAAAATTTCTGCTACAGTGTCGGTATATTCCCCGGTATTGACGTCGGTATTAAAGTCGGTATACACCCCGGTATCTCTGTCTGTATTAAAGTCGGTATACACCCCGGTATATAACACGGTATCTGCACCGGTATAGACGCCGGTTTATGCGTCGGTATTACCCCCGGTGAACGTCGGTATATGCACCGGTATGAGTGCCGGTATTGTTACCCGACACTTATACCGAAGCTGTGGTTCCGGCGCTTATACCGATGACAAAAGTTCTTTAGACCCCGTTAAATAGCGCCGGTACAAGCCCCGGTATTAGGCTAACATGTAGTAGTGATAGTTTATTCCCATGTGTAGCCAAGCTTTTAAGGGGTTCCCAAACGGCAAGTGACCTGTTAATTTTGTGAATGGTAGCATGAGAACATGTGAGTAACTTGTTCACATGTGTTATTATCACAAAAATCTTGTGATCACGTGAATATTAAATCCCTGGTAGCTAGGTACTTTAGATATAGACAAATTAGCCTTGCGTATTGTGTTGCACATAGCCTCATGTATATCTGCATAGATAGCCTAGTGCATAGCCGCACCAGAGATGGTTTTTGAAAAAATGGTGGAGGAAAGAATGGGAGAGAAACAAATTAGCTTCTCTCTCTCTCATTCTTTTCCCCCATAAAAAAAAACTAACATTTGCATGAAAAATACAATGTTTAGAACATATTATACAAACATAGAGCTCTCATTCATGGCTCTTATGCATAGAGAGATTTCTTTATACATAAGCCTAAACCATGCATAGAGACTATACAAAACCCTAAACCCCCACACCCAAGAGTGCAAACAAGAAAAGAATAAATATTAAAAGAAATTACTTTAATTGATTGACATGCGTTGGGCTTAAAAGAGGCAAACCTATAACATAAAACAAGAAAATGAGGTAAGCATAAAGAGAGCATGTTCTTTTTATGCATGCATTTGCATTATGCATAAAGATAACATGCTCTTTTATGTATGCATAACATTATGCAAAAAAGCATACATTAAAGTATTATGCATGCTCTCCTTATGCATTATACATAATAGCATAGCATGCATAGCATTATGCCCCCTATTTTCTTGATTGTGTATGTGCAAGTGAAGGTGAAGACAATCATATTTGCATATAAACATTACGATATGAAAGACAACAAATCTTACACATAATTAAAGCCAGATTTAGTTTTCATTACTTAATTTCTCAAGAAGAACATCTTGGATTATGGTTTTAAAAAAGTAATCCCTTATCATAGGCAAACCCTTATTATACACAACATAAAAGGATAATAAAATAAAAGTCTAGGGAGTTGGTCCTCAACATCATCTTTGCTAAATACTCTCACAAATTATGATTGTTTGCTGCCCCTTGTAGTTTCAGCCTCTACTCTCATATTTTCATTGCTTTTTGGTTGCACATGGCTACGATTTGTAGTAACATGATTTTAAAAAACAACAAAACTAACGCAAGTGAAATGCAATTTAGAAAAAACAAAGTGGTAATTACAGATTTATGAATGAATCTACTTACTTGCTGTACTTGCCATGCAAGGCCTCCAGAAATAATAATCCATCATTCTTCTTACACCCTTTCAAAGAGATCTTTCAAGAGTATGCATGCTCTATTCATGCATTGAGTATGTAAGCTCTATGTATGCATAGAGTATGCAAGCTCTATGCATGCATAACATTATGCATGCTCTTGTTATGCATAAAAGTCATACATAAAGCCTAATCCAGAGAGAACACATAGAGCATGCATACTATATACTCTATGCATGTATAAAGAGAGTATAGAACTTGCATACTCTATACATGCTCTTTTTATTGCAAGCTCTATGCACGCATAAAGACATCATGCATAAAGAGCCTTTGATGCATGCATAGAGTATAAAACCAATAGTGCATAAAATAAATAAAGTAAATGCTCCTCCCACATCACCCGGGGATACATCAATATGATGTGTTTAGGACTTGTGGTGAAGAGCTTCCTTACTTGTGCGCTACAGAGCTTGCTTGATTCTAGCCTTCAACAAAGGCAACCTAGAAACAAAGAATAAACCAAAATGAATAACAAACATTAGCTCATGCAAAAATTTCAAAATCTAAAAAAAAACATTTGTAAACTTCAAAAAAAAATCTAAGCATTAACACATAGGATGCTCTTAAGTGCTTATAAGGGAGAGAATGAGAGAAATAATGAGGGAGAAGAGGGGGAAGAGGAGCCTATAAAACAAAACAAGCGCTATGCTCTATGGTTGCTCTCTTTATGCATAAAGAGAGCTTCATACTTTATGCTTTGTCTCTTTATGCATGGATAGAGTGTGCAAGACCTATGCAAGCATAAAGCATGCTCTATACTCTATGCATGCTTAAAGAGAACATGCACATAGCACTTTATGCATGAATAGATCATAAAACCAGTAGTGCATAAAATAAATAATTTAAATGTTCCCATAGCACCGAGGAGTATTAATTTAAGGCTTATGCGGCAGTGCATCATATGAAAATATGGTGTGTTTAAGTCTTAACCATAGAGAGCTTGCTTGCTTGTGGCGAGCTTGCTTGCTTCTAGTCTTCAAAGATCATAACCTAGAAATAAAAACGAACCAAAATAAACAAGATAACAATAGCTTATGCAAAACTTTCAAAATCTTTTTTCTTTTGTAAAACTTTAAAAAAACTAACCATCTTGCAAGGGAAAGAATTAGGAAGAAGAGGGGAAATATGAGCTTGCAAAACAAAACAATACAAAATGCAAAACTCAAAATAATTATTAACGTTAGCACGGACCACGGACATGCATCAACGATGCACATCTACATCTATGATAAGCTTAGTGTGGAAGCATGCATTAGTCAAATGTGGACATGAATCATCTATAATAGGCTAGGAGCATGCACAAGTAGTGCAAAGTCAATAAAGGATGTACACATGCACTACCTAAAATATTCTTGTCCACCCTCACTTATGTGTTTTCTGCCTAAGAAAGAATTAATAACTTGTTCCAATGATTGTATTTCTTGCATAATTGATGTTAATAATGTACTCAAGGGATGACAAAGCCAAGTGAAAGAGCAAGGATCCATTCAATGTGTGCTTAGACTAGCCCAGATATAGGACTAGACAATACGTGGATGCCCAATGAATTATTGGGTGTGGACACCCAAGCTTATAACTCCCTTGTATATAAGTGAATTTCTCTAATGAGAAAGAGAAATTCCCTTGAGTATTGATTGAGAGTGCGCTCTTGCTCCTTTGTGCTTTATCTCTCTACTGTATACTCTTATTCTCTTGGTAGTAGTGCTTATGTAAGAGTGAGTGTGTGTGAGAGTTGTATCCTCTTGCCCTCTTCATCTTGCCATGTCTTACTAGTGAGAGAGTGAGAGTGAGATATTGTCTTTGTGGGGTGGAGCACAGTCTTGGAAAACAACGGGAAGTGCCAAGCTCTACATAGACAACTTCTCTGGTGACATCGAGAGGTGGGTCTTCTCAAGTACTAGATTGCATTCATGCGGTTGCCTCTTCCATGAGATGGCGGGTAAGCTACTAAGTTCTCCATGACATGCCTAAAGGTGGGTACTGCTCACTTGGTTAGGTTTGTGATTAAGAGATTGCCATGCATTGCTTGTTCTCTTGATTAGTGTAGTGGTTTTAAGGGATTGAGAGATTGATTGAGGTGTTGAATGGTTGAATCCTCAAGTGGTGGTTCGTGTATGTGAGCTCTCCCTCATGGGATAAGCCTTCATGCACTAATCGGGTCGAGTCCTCGGATTGACATTGTGTTTCTCAACACATTTGTTGATCGGTAGTACTCTATGAGCACTATATTGCACGGTAGAGAGAACCGCTCTACAATGGCGCCGCTGTCGGGGAGCGAGTGCCTACATTAGTTGAGCACCATACACACACTACCACTCCTTGTTAAGCTCCAATCGGTTGCAAAACTGTTGGATAGGAGAGCAGGCTTTGGGACTAATTTTGGTACTAATTTAAGACTAATCTGTTGTTAAATTCTCTTTATTTGTCTTGCAATTTGAGTGCGATTGGCTAGCTACGCTTCTTCCTTGAGGTCCGGACAAGGATTCAACACACGGGAAGGATTGGAGGTAGGCGCTAAACCTGCCAATTTCAATTTGTGTGCGAAAGAGAGAGGCCTATTTTTGCATTTCTGTCATTCTGTTTGAGGATAATTTTTAGAGTTTCAATTTTCTACATGTTCGTTTTATTTTCTGTTCTTAGCTTAGTTTAGTTTTCTGCATCTTTAATTTTGTGCATTTTAGTTCTCTATTAAACCTACATTTTAGTTCTCTGTTAAACTTGCACCTGTAGAGAAACTGTGTGAGATCCCTGTTCCCACCGAGCAATAGATTCAGGATACTGGCAGCGGAAGTAGCACTTCTCGTGTGGGACAGGGGTCCCACATTCGGGGCCTCACCCACGGATATCCGGATAAGAGACTAATCCGTCGGTTGTTCCAAAACCGAACCCGAAAAACTTCCTTTACCGGAAAGCACGGGTGATTCCACCAGGATAACTTTTCACTCTAACGTAGTCAAGATCATTTCTAATCAAGCTGATCCAATTGCATCTACAAGATACTTGATCAGATTAAGGAAGAAACTTGCACTTGGATCATTGGGATCAACGCTTTTTTTCCCATTCAAGAGGCACAGCCGTTGATTCCTATCCATAGAACAGTTACTGTCCGGGATTTACTTTATCTATTGTATTAACAAAAGTTGAGTCTCGATTTACAGATCCATCAGTCCAGCCTAACCCCATCCACCAGTCCCATGGGTTAGCCAACCGCCCAACCACTGTAGTGATGGGATCCAATTAAGAATTTGGTTAGGTTTTGTCCCGGGTACCAAGGAAAAGAGTTCCAAGGTCCCCTAGCCGAAAATTCATGCAATTATAAAACTAGTCACACCACTTACACACCCAATATGAAATTGCCTTTTTACAGATTCAACCAAAAACAATCCTTTAATAAAACCATAGTATCACTGATTACAATCTTCCAATTTATCCGGTTGATTCAATTTCCCATCATTCCTTCATCAGAGTATCTATGGCATCATTGGCAACTAGAACGCTCACCACCTCTCCACACAGGGGCCTTTTCAATAGTTCCTAGCCCATAATACTCGGTAATATAATCACTTATCAAGATGGACTCTCGTTGAAGATCAGCAAGATCAACCAACAGATCCATATAAAGAGCCATGGACTCATCCGTTTTGAGGACCAGCAAGGTCAGTCAACCAGATCCATGCCGAGTTTCAGAAAACAACTCTTACTCCTTGTTCCAATATCTTCCTCGACGCACGCGTGGGTATCGTGGGTGACCGAGAGCCCGAGCACCGTATGGTCAGCACCCTCTAGGATCCTTCGCAGGTGACCTAGCGCTTCACTCATAGGCCGCTTCCTTGGCCCCTCATCCACCATACCAGAAGCTCACCATTTTAATCGCACCGCCTGGTCAAGACCTCGGCCGACCTTGCTGCGCGAGACGTCCTCCATTGACTCTCCGTTAGCAGTTGTAACTTTATCAGTTAGGTCTCCACGAACTTGATCACAAGATGGTCAAAATGCTTTCCCAGCATTCTTGACATAAAACAGTCATTTACAAACAGTCACAAAATACAGTTTCTATATCGAATTCCATCTTTCCACATTATCCCTCCTCAATCCACATCACTTATTCCACATTCCCTTCATATGTACTCGTTCTCATCCATTCATTCATGTCAACGACACATTATTTCCACTACACATTCACCTTCATTATTCTTCATACACATCCATGCATACATCCATTTTCACATCCTTACTCATACATCCACATCCACATACATACATCCGTACATACACATCCACATGCATACATCCACATCTACATGCATACATCCATACATACACATCCATATGCATACATCCACATCCTCATTCGTACATCTACATCTACATGCACATTCACATCCATACTCCACATACATACATCTATTTTTTTCTTCCTTCCCATTCATATCATACACTTCTTATCTCATTCCATACACATCTTAACTCATCTTATCACATCTTAACTCATCTCATATACATCTTATCTCATCTTATCACATCTTAACTCATCTTATCACATCCTAACTCATCTCATATGCATCTTATCTCATCTTATCACATCTCATACATCTCTTATCACATCTCATACACCTCTTATCACATCCTAACTCATCTCATATACATCTTATCACATCTCATACACCTCTTATCACATCCTAACTCCTCTTATCACATCCTAACTCATCTCATATACATCTTATCTCATCTTATCACATCTCATACACCTCTTATCACATCCTAACTCATTTTTTTTAATGCATACCTCTATGCAAGAATTTCAATCGTGATAAAAGTAACACTTTTACAATAAAATAATTAATTTTTTTTCTGTAATATTTTTATAATAAAATTAAATAATTTATTTATTCTTTCATTTCTATGCACGAAATTCAATATGATGAAAATAACTTTTTATAATAAAATAATCATTTTTTTTCTTTACAGCTTTATAATAAAATATTCATCTTTTATGCATACCTCTATGCATGAAATTCAATTATGTTCAAAGTAACACTTTTATAATAAAATATTTATCTTTTATGCATACCTCTATGCATGAAATTCAATTATGTTAAAAGTAACACTTTTATAATAAAATATTTATCTTTTATGCATACCTCTATGCATGAAATTTATTTATGCTAAAAGTAACACTTGATATAAAATTTTATCCATTATGCATACTTCTATGCATGAAAATAAAAATGATAAAAGTAACACTTTTGATATAAAAATTTATCCATTATGCATACTTCTATGCATAAAATAAAAATGATAAAAGTAACACTTTTGATATAAAAATTTATCCATTATGCATACTTCTATGCATAAAATAAAAATGATAAAAGTAATACTTTTGATATAAAATTTATCCTATATGCATAATATAAAAATTTAATTTCTTCATGATTCTAATGAAATTCTTTCAATTAATCTAGGATGATAATTCCTAGAATATGGTAGGAAATCCTCTTTTCATGCTTTGAATGAAATTATTTTATGTGTAAATTTTTATAAAATTTTGCCATAGCTCCGCTACTATAACTGATAAATCTCAATTATTTTAAAAGATAAGGTTTATCTTTAAGGAAATGATTAGAATGATCCCTAATTGGATCATTAATCCTTAATTGATTGAATAAAAAATAATCATGGAATACATAAACTAAAAGCATAGATTAAAAAAAACCATTAATTTGTTCTTAAGCATAGATTAATCTTGGATTAAGGAAAAGCTTTATGAAAAGCTTCATATGGATTGAGAGTGGGTCATGAGTATGACTATTCCTTAATTGAGAGAGAGAAATTACATAAAACCCATTAGAATTAAACTTAAATAAAAATTTATGTAATCAAATTATGTAACTCTTCACTACTATTCATCAATTAACTTCAATAGCATTCAAAAACCATATCAATTAAGCTTCTCAAGCTTGAGAGGGGTTGAGAAGAGAGAAACATTGAGAATTTATAAAAAAAATTCAAAATTCACCATTTACCTTACAATTTGCTTGATTCTTTGTTCACGGTAGAGGCCCCCAACCAATCAATTGGTTTAGTATGTTGATGGAGCCACCAATGGGGATTAAAGAAAGAGGAAAGTGTCAAAAACTAGTGAATTATTAAAGAATTCATAGTTCTTGGCTTAGGTGGAGTAGAGTAACAATGCATAAGACACTATATTTTTTTCAACAAGGGGAGGCTTCTATTTATAGGAAAATTTGAGCTCCTAACCAAACAAACTGATTCTAGAATTTTCCAAGTCAGTTTGGTCACTTTTTGACCATTTTTAGGCCAGTTAAGCTAACTTTTTGGAACTAGACTTGAATGAGGAGAGATGAAATATCTCAACTTTTATGATTTTAAAACTCATTTAAGCATGTGTTTTAGGCGCCTCATTGAAGGCCCTCCTTTTCCTTACTGATGTGTCAAAAATGGAATCCTTACACTCAAATTATCTCATATTTTTATATTACGCATAGGATTTTTACTATTAAACCTTGTACATTTTCAACTCTTCATCTTATGTGAGCATTTAAGGGACTCCCCTTCCTTACATATGTGTCAAATTGAAATCATTATACCCAAAATATCTCATATTTTTAATATTGCTCATAGTTTTTTACTAATAAACCTTGTACATTTTCAACTCTTCATCTTATGTTAAATATGCACCTCCTTTAAAGAACTCCCCTTCCTTACATATGTGTCAAAATGGAATCATTATACCCAAAATATCTCATATTTTTAATATTGTTCATAGTTTTTTACTAATAAACCTTGTACATTTTCAACTCTTCATCTTATGTGAGCATTTACTCATTTTTGGGTATCTTCTTTTTTACAAATTGGATTTATCTCCTCCCTACACATGGATTGATGCTATTGGCCCATAGGAACCTTAATTGGACCATAATCCAAAGATTTTTGAAAATCTAGACCCTTAGACTAAGGTTCTTTATACCTATTTCTAATTAATTCCAATTGCACATTGAAAAAATTCTTTTTGAATTTCTGTTTCAAGGGAACTTTATTTAATAAGATGAGATAATTTTCTATCCAAAAATATTAAAAATCTGAATATTCTCTCTCTAGAATATTTTCTCTCTCTATGTTAAAACAGTTAGAAACAAGGTCTTTATATTTCTGAAGAGGGAATTGATTACAGGGGAAGATACTAGACATTTTGAGAGGCTGGGGAGGAATCTTACATTCTCTCCCACTTGAAAAACGCGAGATGTCCTCATGTCGCAAACTGGGGTAATTTTGCAAGATGCACGAATATGAGACTTAGAGAAAAATTTTAATCAAGATTAACCACCAAGAAAAGTTTCAAAGAGAGCAAGATTCAAGATAAGAACAAGTTTTAAACTTTATTCATTCTCGGAACATATACAGTAAAGATAGAAGAACTCTTTACACTTCCATAAGCCCGTCCATCATATGGTCACAAAAGCAGCACTCACAAGCTGCACAAGTATAAGGTAACTCATCTATGGGAATAATTCTGTTGGTTATTGCCGCACCTATCTCAGTGGTATGAGGTGATCTAACAAAAGGACCTCTGAGAGGCAAGCCAAAAATGGGGTAAAGGCATATCTTCTCATGAGAAAGAAAACACGCCAGTAAGAAAACCCGCTCAGAAAACCCAAGATGCCTTGATCTCATGACGCAGTAGTATCGGGGACCCTAACCCAAAGCTTCAATAACCATGGCCAAGCGGACATTATTACGAAAATGTTGCTGACCCCAGGGTGTTACCCTAGTTATGTCTTGATAGGTCCGCCATTTGGTCTGAGCTACAAAAGTTCCCAAGTGAGGGAAAAGTGAGCGCTCATACTAATCTATAAAATCCTTCTTCACAGACTCACTTGCATCTTGAAGGTGAGGAATCATTATGGATAAAACTAGTTCTTGTTGCCAGGCCATGAAAGAGATTAAGAAAGAAAGGAGATCGATGGGAGTAAGATTACTGTGAGCGACAAGTAAAAGTTTCGACTTATATAAAGGAAGGAGCTAGCGTAACTTAGAAGCCAATGGTAACTTGTCACTGAAGTTTTACCGTCTTTCCATGATTTGGGTTTGGCACATTTTTCTATAGAAGGCCTTAAGAACTTTGAGATGAGGAGATAAAAGAAGTTCGTAGGCTAAGTTACCTACTTTCTTTGGTCCACAATATCTGGGGGATAACTTCTTATACTTCCCAAGAGATAAAGAACTTCTTTTGGGCCGTACTCGAATGAAGACTAAAACCTTGATATCTAAAATATCGATTCTCACTTCAGAACTCATCGTTCATAATCCTTAAAACAGGTGGGATTCTTGAGAAGTATTCTGGGGAAAGGTTCTTTCTTTTTTAAACATAATCTTTCTTTTATTTTAGAGAGGAAATAATTATAAGATCAGAAAGGGAGATTCTTTCTCCTGTATACCTCGAAGGCTGGGGAAAAATTCTTATATTCTACCCCACTTAAGAAGTGTGAGATGTCCTCATCTCGCAAAGTAGAGGACAACTCTTTTTCTTAAGATCCAATTTATTCTGGGGTTCCTTATATTCTAGTCGACCCAACAGAATACGGGGATAATTATCCCTTAAATAGAACTCATCATTCAAATCATATCATTCATATCTTTAATACGATAATGGTCCATTAGACCAAAAAAATTCCCTTCTGAACATTCCTCTACGAGAATTTCAGTTAAGCAAGTTCTCAATTTGTCATCCCTTAACTTGATCTACCGAGTCAAGTGTTAACAGTATCAATCTGACAACACAATCCACTAATCTCATAGTGATTTGCTGAATTCATTATCATCATTTCTGTTATGAATATCATCACTGGGACTCGTCCCATTCATCCTCATTGTGGTTTCGCTCAGCTTATTACATTTCAACTAAATTTCAGAAATCATCATTTTTCAATCAGAATCTAAATCAATTAATCAATTCTCAAACAGAATTAAAAATCATATCAACCACAATCGAATTCATCATCTGGATAGCATTAACGCTTATAATTTCAAGTCTTAGATTTACTCGTATATACTGTCAGTAAAGAGCTGCAGTTATACTCTCGGTATATACGGTAGTCGCGGCCCTTGGAATTATAAGGTAAATACCATCATGTCTAGGCCTCAAGCAAGTCAGGGATTCTATATAATTGCGGTATTTCCATGTGAAGACCCAATTACCAATTTATGAATTTCAGTTTGAATATCAATTTGTATGATTTATATCACACAATTACAACCTTTTTGTGCTTCTTGATAAATTTTAGACATAATTGGCTCCTCAGTTGATCTTATTGGAGATTTAAGACATAAGTCTGATAAACAGATTTTTCTTTATCCGATCGTCCGTAAACAATCACTTAAATAACAGGAAAAACATTTGTATATTTATATACAAGTTGCAATAAGTACATAGAGTGGCTCGGCTCCAAGATTCAAAATCTCCTCGGGAGACGCATAAGACGACGGTATTAGGCCATAGTCATGCCCTGTTACATAATTTCTCTAATTGCGAAGGGAGCTATTATTTTCTCCTTAGGGATAAATCAACTAAAGAGTCTATAAACTCGGCAACAATAAAGTCTGAAAATTTGAGGTGTTGAATTATATAGAATGACACCACGCGTCATTTTCAGCTTTATCAGAATCATGGCCAATGAGAGATTCTGCCTCAACATTGCACGCCGGTTGCAGAAGGCGTGGACATATTGCCCTGCAAACCACTTATGCTGTCATCTCTCCATTAGGTTAGGAAAATATAATTCTTCGAAATAGCGTGCGAGTCTTGCTCGGCTTGTTGGAGTTAAAGCAGAAGAGATGAGATGCTCGAAGGCAAATGCAATCATATCTTGAGACTGGGTGAGGTCGGGAATACCAGATAAATGGAGAACTTCCATCTATAAAAACAATTTCTTTGATTAAAAATTTCTTCATTAAAGAAGCTTACGGAATGAAAATACATTATGAAAATGCTCTTTCTGAATTCTTACTACCAATTTCAGATAAGAATTTAATTATCCTTATTAGCTTTCAAATTCTGCTCTGATACCAACTCTGAGATCCCTGTTCCCATCGAGCAATAAATTCAGGATACTGGCAGTGGAAGTAGCACTTCTCGCGTGGAACAAGGGTCCCACATTCGGGGGCCTCACCCACGGATATCCGGATAAGAGACTAATTCCAAAACCGAACCCGGAAAAACTTCCTTTACCGGAAAGCACGGGTGATTCCACCAGGATAACTTTTCACTCTAACGTAGTCAAGATCATTTCTGATCAAGCTGATCCAATTGCATCTACAAGATACTTGATCAGATCAAGGAAGAAACTTGCACTTGGATCATTGGGATCAACGCTTTTTTCCCCATTCAAGAGGCACAGCCGTTGATTCCTATCCGTAGAATAGTTACTGTCTGAGATTTACTTTATCTATTGTAATAACAAAAGTTGAGTCTCGATTTACGGATCTATCAATCCAGCCTAACCCCATCCAGTCCCATGGGTTAGCCAACCACCCAACCACTGTAGTGATGGGATCCAATTAAGAATTTGGTTAGGTTTTGTCCCGGGTACCAAGGAAAAGAGTTCCAAGGCCGCCTAGCCGGAAGTTCATGCAATTATAAAACTAGTCACACCACTTACACACCCAATATGAAATTGCCTTTTTACAGATTCAACCAAAAACAATCCTTTAATAAAACCATAGTATCACTGATTACAATCTTCCAATTTATCCGGTTGATTCAATTTCCCGTCATTCCTTCATCAGAGTATCTATGGCATCATTGGCAACTAGAACGCTCACCACCTGTCTACACAGGGACCTTTTGAATAGTTCCTAGCCCATAATACTCGGTAATATAATCACTTATCAAGATGGACTCTCGTTGAAGATCAACAAGATCAACCAACAGATCCATATAAAGAGCCATGGACTCATCCGTTGAGGACCAGCAAGGTCAGTCAACCAGATCCATGCCCGGTTTCAGAAAACAACTCTTACTCCTTGTTCCAATATCTTCCTCGACGCACGCGTGGGTATCCTGGGCGACCCAGAGCCCGAGCACCGTATGGTCAGCACCCTCTAGGATCCTTCGCAGGTGACCTAGCGCTTCACTCATAGGCCGCTTCCTTGGCCCCTCATCCACCGTACCGAAAGCTCACCATTTTAATCGCACCGAGGCTGGTCAAGACCTCGGCCGACCTTGCTGCGCGAGACGTCCTCCATTGACTCTCCGTCAGCAGTTGCAACTTTATCAGTTAGGTCTCCACGAACTTGATCACAAGACGATCAAAATGCTTTCCCAGCATTCTTGACATAAAATAGTCATTTACAAACAGTCACAAAATACAGTTTCTATATCGAATTCCATCTTTCCACATTATCCCTCCTCAATCCACATCACTTATTCCACATTCCCTTCATATGTACTCGTTCTCATTGTAAGATCCCTGTTCCCACCGAGCAACGGATTCGGGGTACTGGCAGCGGAAGTAGCGCTTCTCGCGCGGGACAGGGGTCCCACACTCGGGGCCTCGCCCACGGATATCTGGATAAGAGACTAATCCGTCGGTTGTTCCAAAACCGAACCCGGAAAAACTTCCTTTACCGGAAAGCACGGGCGATTCCACCAGGATAACTTTTTACTCTAACGTAGTCAAGATCATTTCTGATCGAGATGATCCGATTACATCTATAAGATACTTAGTCAGTTCAAGGAAGAAACTTGCACTTGGATCATTGGGATCAACGCTTTTTTCCCCATTCAAGAGGCACAGCCGTTGATTCCTATCCATAGAACAGTTACTGTCCGGGATTTATTTATTTATTTTTTTCTATCGTAAAAACAAAAGTTTGAGTCTCGGTTTACGGATCCATCAGTCCAGCCTAACCCCATCCAATCCCATGGGTTAGCCAACCGCCCAACCACTGTAGTGATGGGATCCAATTAAAAATTTGGTTAGGTTTTGTCCCGGGTACCAAGGAAAAGAGTTCCAAGGCCCCCTAGCCGGATGTTCATGCAAAATAAAACTAGTCACACCACTCACACACCCAAAATGAAATTGCCTTTTTCAACCAGATTCAACCAGTTTAAAACAATCCTTTAATAAAACCATAGTATCATTGATCACCATCTTCCTATTTATCCAATTGATTCTTAATTTCCCATCATTCCTTCATCAGAGTATCTATGGCATCATTGGCAACTAGAACGCTCAGGAGCCGTTTCGATAGTTCCTAGCCCATAATACTTGGCAATATAATCACTTAACAAGATGGACTCTCGTTGAAGATCAGCAAGATCAACCAACAGATCCATATAAGGAGCCATGGACTCATCCATTGAAGACCAGCAAGGTCAATCAACCAGATCCATGCTCGATTTCAGAAAACAACTCCAACTCTGTTCCAATATCTTCCTCGACGCACGCGTGGGTATCCTAGGCAACCCAGAGCCCGAGCACCGTATGGTCAGCACCCTCTAGGATCCTTCGCAGGTAACCTAGCGCTTCACGCATAGGCCGCTTCCTTGGCCCCTCATCCACCGTACCGGAAGCTCACCATTTTAATCGCACCGAGGCTGGTCAAGACCTCGGCCGACCTTGCTACGCGAGACGTCCTTCATTGACTCCCCGTCAGCAGTTGCAACTTTACCATCACGACTTTAATCACAAGACGGTCAAAATGCTTCCCCCAGCATTCTTGACATAAAACAATCATTTACAAACAGCATTTACAAACAGTATTTACAAACAGTTTACAACACAATTTCTATTTTAACTTTCATTTTTTCACATTATCCTTTATCAATCTACATTACTTATTCCATATTCCATTTATATGTATACTCATCCCATCACATCATTTCTATCTCATCACTTCAGATTCCCTCACATCGCATATCGTATATTCACATCCATACATCCACATCTATATGCGTACATTCACATCTACATGCATACATCTACATCCACATCTATATGCGTACATTCACATCTACATCCATACATCTACATCTCTATGCATACATCCACATCCACATTCACATTCACCTCCATACATCTACATCTACATGCATAGGTACTGGCAGCGGAAGTAGCGCTTCTCGCGCGGGACAGGGGTCCCACACTCGGGGCCTCGCCCACGGATATCCGGATAAGAGACTAATCCGTCGGTTGTTCCAAAACCGAACCCGGAAAAACTTCCTTTACCGGAAAGCACGGGCGATTCCACCAGGATAACTTTTTACTCTAACGTAGTCAAGATCATTTCTGATCGAGATGATCCGATTACATCTATAAGATACTTAGTCAGTTCAAGGAAGAAACTTGCACTTGGATCATTGGGATCAACGCTTTTTTCCCCATTCAAGAGGCACAGCCGTTGATTCCTATCCATAGAACAGTTACTGTCCGGGATTTATTTATTTATTTTTTTCTATCGTAAAAACAAAAGTTTGAGTCTCGGTTTACGGATCCATCAGTCCAGCCTAACCCCATCCAATCCCATGGGTTAGCCAACCGCCCAACCACTGTAGTGATGGGATCCAATTAAAAATTTGGTTAGGTTTTGTCCCGGGTACCAAGGAAAAGAGTTCCAAGGCCCCCTAGCCGGATGTTCATGCAAAATAAAACTAGTCACACCACTCACACACCCAAAATGAAATTGCCTTTTTCAACCAGATTCAACCAGTTTAAAACAATCCTTTAATAAAACCATAGTATCTTTGATCACCATCTTCCTATTTATCCAATTGATTCTTAATTTCCCATCATTCCTTCATCAGAGTATCTATGGCATCATTGGCAACTAGAACGCTCAGGAGCCGTTTCGATAGTTCCTAGCCCATAATACTTGGCAATATAATCACTTAACAAGATGGACTCTCGTTGAAGATCAGCAAGATCAACCAACAGATCCATATAAGGAGCCATGGACTCATCCATTGAAGACCAGCAAGGTCAATCAACCAGATCCATGCTCGATTTCAGAAAACAACTCCAACTCTGTTCCAATATCTTCCTCGACGCACGCGTGGGTATCCTAGGCAACCCAGAGCCCGAGCACCGTATAGTCAGCACCCTCTAGGATCCTTCGCAGGTAACCTAGCGCTTCACGCATAGGCCGCTTCCTTGGCCCCTCATCCACCGTACCGGAAGCTCACCATTTTAATCGCACCGAGGCTGGTCAAGACCTCGGCCGACCTTGCTACGCGAGACGTCCTTCATTGACTCCCCGTCAGTAGTTGCAACTTTACCATCACGACTTTAATCACAAGACGGTCAAAATGCTCCCCCCAGCATTCTTGACATAAAACAATCATTTACAAACAGCATTTACAAACAGTATTTACAAACAGTTTACAACACAATTTCTATTTTAACTTTCATTTTTTCACATTATCCTTTATCAATCTACATTACTTATTCCATATTCCATTTATATGTATACTCATCCCATCACATCATTTCTATCTCATCACTTCAGATTCCCTCACATCGCATATCGTATATTCACATCCATACATCCACATCTATATGCGTACATTCACATCTACATGCATACATCTACATCCACATCTATATGCGTACATTCACATCTACATGCATACATCTACATCTCTATGCATACATCCACATCCACATTCACATTCACCTCCATACATCTACATCTACATGCATACATCCACATCTCCATTCACATCTACATCTACATGCATCCATCCACCTCCACATCCACATCTACATCTATACATCTACATCTACATGCATACATCCATATCTCCATTCCCATCTACATCTATACATCTACATCTACATGCATCCATCTACCTCCACATCCACATCTACATCTATACATCTACATCTACATGTATACATCCACCTCCACATCCACATCCGTATCTATACATCTACATCTACATGTATACATCCACATCCACATCTATACATCTACATCTACATGCATACATCCACATCTCCATTCACATCTACATCTATACATCTACATCTACATGCATCCATCCACCTCCACATCCACATCTACATCTATACATCTACATCTACATGCAAACATCCACATCTCCATGCATAATAAAATTCTTTTAATTAATCTAGGATGATAGTTCCTAGAATATGGTAGAAAGTCCTCTCTTTATGCTTTGAATGAATTTATTTTATGCGTAATTTCTATAAAAATTTTGCCATAGCTCCGCTACTAAATCTCAATTTTTTTCTAAGGGATAAAGCTCATTATTAAAGAAATAATTAGAATGGTCTCTAATTGGATCATCAATCCATAATGGTCTCTAATTGGATCATTAAGAAAACAATTAGAATGGTCTCTAATTGGATCATCAATCCATAATGGTCTCTAATTGGATCATTAAGAAAACAATTAGAATGGTCTCTAATTGGATCATCAATCCATAATGGACTGAATCATCAATGTGCATAAACTAAAAGCATAGCAAAAAGCCATTAATTTGGCCTCAAGAATAGTTTAATCTTGGATTAAGGAAAAGCTTTATGAAAAGCTTCATTTGGATTGAGAATGGGTCATGAGTATGACCATTTCTTGAGTGAGAGAGAGAAATTATAAAAACCATTAGAATTTAAATATAAGTGGAAATTAACTTCTATAGCATTTATTAAATTATGTAACTCTTCACTACTATTCACCAATTAACTTCATTAGCATTTAAAAAAAAACCATACCAATTAAACTTCTCAAGCTTGAGAGGGGTTGAGAAGAGAGAATCATTGAGAAATCATAGAAAAGATCGAAATTCAATATACTTACCTTA
The DNA here is from genome assembly GCF_041138505.1 of Cibotium barometz. Taxonomy (NCBI): domain Eukaryota; kingdom Viridiplantae; phylum Streptophyta; class Polypodiopsida; order Cyatheales; family Cibotiaceae; genus Cibotium; species Cibotium barometz. The sequence continues at coordinate 1,023,481 of NC_141109.1, forward strand.
TGATTTGCTTGATTCTTTATTCACGGTAGAGGCCCCCAACCAATCAATTGGCTTAGTATGTTGATGGAGCCACCAATGGAGATTGAAGAAAGAGAGAGGTATCAAAAACTAGTGAATTATTAAAGAATTCACAGTTCTTGGCTTAGGTAGAGTAGAGTAACAAGGCATAAGACACTATATATTTTAGCTTAGGTGGAGTAGAGTAACAAAGCATAAGACTCTATCTAATTTGGCTTAGGTGGAGTAGAGTAACAAAGCATAAGACTCTATCTAATTTGGCTTAGGTGGAGTAGAGTAACAAAGCATAAGACTCTATCTAATTTGGCTTAGGTGGAGTAGAGTAACAAAGCATAAGAGACTATATATTTTGGCTTAGGTGGAGTAGAGTAACAAAGCATAAGAGACTATATATTTTGGCTTAGGTGGAGTAGAGTAACAAAGCATAAGAGACTATGTTTTTTTCAACAAGGGGAGGCTTCTATTTATAGGAAAATTTGAGCTCCTAACCAAACAAACTGATTCTAGAATTTTCCAAGTCAGTTTGGTCACTTTTTGACCATTTTTAGGTCACTTAAACTAACTTTTTGGAACTAGACTTGAATTAGGAGAGAGGAGAGATGAAATATCTCAATTTTTATGAGTTTAAAATTCATTCAAGCATGTGAAATATGCACCTCCTTTAAAGAATTCCCCTTCCTTACATATGTGTCAAAATTGTATTGCTCATAGTTTTTTACTAATAAACCTTGTACATTTTCAACTCTTCATCTTATGTGAAATATGCACCTCCTTTAAAGAACTCCTCTTCCTTACATATGTGTTTATTTACTAATAAACCTTGTACATTTTCAACTCTTCATCTTATGTGAGCATTTACTCATTTTTGGGTATCTTCTTTTACAATTTGGATTTATCTCCTCCCTACACATGGATTGATGCTATTGGCCCATAGGAACCTTAATTGGACCATAGTCTAAAGATTTCTGAAAATCTAGACCCTTAGGCTAAGGTTCTTTATACCTATTTCCAATTAATTCCAATTGCACATTGGAAAATTCTTTTTAAATTTCTGTTTCAGGGGAACTCATCTAAATTATAAGAGATATTTTTCTATCCAAAAATATTCAAAATCTGAATATTCTCTCTCTAGAATACTTTCTCTCTCTAGGTTAAAACAGCCACAAACAAGATCTCTTATATTTCAGAAAAGGAATTGATTACAGGGAAATATACTAGACATCAAAAAGGGGTTGGGGGAGGAATCTTACATTCTACCCCACTTAAAAAACGCGAGATGTCCTCATCTCGCAACTTGGGATAATTTTGCAAGATGCACGAATATGAGACTTAGAGAAAATTTTTAATCAAGATTAACCACCAAGAAAAGTCTTAAAGAGAGCAAGATTCAAAATAAGAACAAGATTTAAACTTTATTCATTCTTGGAACTTATACAGTAAAGATAGAAGAACTCTTTACACTTCCATAAGCCCGTCCATCATATGGTCACAAAAGCAGTCCTCACAAGCTGCACAAGTATAGGGTAACTCATCTATGGGAATGATTCTGCTGGTTATTGTCGTACCTATCTCAGTGGTATGAGGTGATCTAACAAAAGGACCTCTGAGAGGCAAGCCAAAAACGGGGTAAAGGCATATCTTCTCATGAGGAAGAAAACACGCCAGTAAGAAGACCCGCTCAGAAAACCCAAGATGTCTTGATCTCATGACGCAGTAGTATCGGGGACCCAAACCCAAAGCTTCAATAACCATGGCCAAGCGGACACTGTTACAAAAGTGTTGCTGACCCCAGGGTGTTACCCTAGTTATGTTTTGATAGGTCCGCCATTTGGTCTGCGCTACAGAAGTTCCTAGGTGAGGAAAAAGTGAGCGCTCATACTGTTCTATAAAGTCTTTCTTCACAGACTCTCTTGCGTCTTGAAGGTGAGAAATCATCAGGGATAAAACTAATTCCTGTTGCCAAGCCATGAAGGAGATTAAGAAAGAAAGGAGATTGATGGGAGTAAGATTACTGTGAGCGACAAGTAAAAGTTACGACTTATATAAAGGAAGGAGCTAGCGTAACCTAGAAGCCAACGGTAACTTACCACTGAAGTTTTACCGTCTTTCCATGATTTGTGTTTGACACATTTTTCTATAGAAGGCATTAAGAATTTTGAGATGAGGAGATAAAAGAAACTTGTAGGCTAAGTCACCTACTTTCATTGAATTCAGATATAAGGATCACAATATCTGGGGGATAACTTCTTATACTCCCCAAGAGATAAAGAACTTCTTTTGGGCCGTACTCGAATGAACACCAAAACCTTGGTATCCAAAACACCGATTCTCACTTCTAAACTCATTGTTCTAAATCCTTAAAACAGGCGTGACTCCTGAGAAGTATTCTAGGAAAAGGGTCTTCCTTCACAGAAAATTTTCTTTTATTTTAGAGAGGGAATAATTATAAGATCAGAAAGGAAGATTCGTACTCCAGTATACCTCGAAGGTTGGGGAGGAATCTTACATCCTATCCCACTTAAAAAGTGCGAGATGTCCTCATCTCGCAAGATAGAGGACAGCTCTTATTCTTAAGATCCAATTTTATTCTGGGGTTCCTTATATTCTGGGTGGTCAACCCAACAGAACACTGGGATAAATATCCCTTATATAGAACTCATCATTAAATAACAATTCATTCAGATTATATCATTCATATCTTTAACATGATAATAGTCCATTAGACCAAAAAGTTTCCTTCGGAACATTCCTCCACACGAAAATTTCAGTCAAGCAAGTTCTCAATTTGACATCCCTTAACTTGATCTACCGGTCAAGTATTAACAGTAGCAATCTGACAGCACAACCCACTAATCTCATAGTGATTTGCTGAATTCGTTATCATCATTCTAGTTATGAATATCATCACAGGGATTCGTCCCATTCCCCCTCATTGTGGTTTCATTATATTTCAACTAATTTTTAAAAGTCAACATTTTTCAATCAGCATTTTCAATCAGAATCCAAATCAATTCATTCATTCTCAAACAGAATTAAAAATCATATCAATCACATTCGAAATCATCATCTAGATAGCATTAACGCTTATAATTTCAAGTCTTAGATTTACTCGTATATACTTTCAGTAAAGAGCTGCAGTATACTCTCGGTATATACGGGTAGTCACGGCCCTTGGAATTATAAGGTAAATACTATCATGTCTAGGCCTCAAGCAAGTCAGGGTTTCTATATAATTGCGGTACTTCCATCTGAAGACCCAATTACCAAAATTACGAGTTTCAGTTTGAATATCAAATTGTATGAATTATATCACACAATTATAACCTTTTTGTGTTTCTTGATAAATTTTTGACATATTTATCTTCTCAGTTGATCTTTATTAACCAAATGCTCTGATACCAACTGTAAGATCCCTGTTCCCACCGAGCAACGGATTCGGGGTACTGGCAGCGGAAGTAGCGCTTCTCGCGCGGGACAGGGGTCCCACACTCGGGGCCTCGCCCACGGATATCCGGATAAGAGACTAATCCGTCGGTTGTTCCAAAACCGAACCCGAAAAAACTTCCTTTACCGGAAAGCACGGGCGATTCCACCAGGATAACTTTTTACTCTAACGTAGTCAAGATCATTTCTGATCGAGATGATCCGATTACATCTATAAGATACTTAGTCAGTTCAAGGAAGAAACTTGCACTTGGATCATTGGGATCAACGCTTTTTTCCCCATTCAAGAGGCACAGCCGTTGATTCCTATCCATAGAACAGTTACTGTCCGGGATTTATTTATTTATTTTTTTCTATCGTAAAAACAAAAGTTTGAGTCTCGGTTTACGGATCCATCAGTCCAGCCTAACCCCATCCAATCCCATGGGTTAGCCAATCGCCCAACCACTGTAGTGATGGGATCCAATTAAAAATTTGGTTAGGTTTTGTCCCGGGTACCAAGGAAAAGAGTTCCAAGGCCCCCTAGCCGGATGTTCATGCAAAATAAAACTAGTCACACCACTCACACACCCAAAATGAAATTGCCTTTTTCAACCAGATTCAACCAGTTTAAAACAATCCTTTAATAAAACCATAGTATCATTGATCACCATCTTCCTATTTATCCAATTGATTCTTAATTTCCCATCATTCCTTCATCAGAGTATCTATGGCATCATTGGCAACTAGAACGCTCAGGAGCCGTTTCGATAGTTCCTAGCCCATAATACTTGGCAATATAATCACTTAACAAGATGGACTCTCGTTGAAGATCAGCAAGATCAACCAACAGATCCATATAAGGAGCCATGGACTCATCCATTGAAGACCAGCAAGGTCAATCAACCAGATCCATGCTCGATTTCAGAAAACAACTCCAACTCTGTTCCAATATCTTCCTCGACGCACGCGTGGGTATCCTAGGCAACCCAGAGCCCGAGCACCGTATGGTCAGCACCCTCTAGGATCCTTCGCAGGTAACCTAGCGCTTCACGCATAGGCCGCTTCCTTGGCCCCTCATCCACCGTACCGGAAGCTCACCATTTTAATCGCACCGAGGCTGGTCAAGACCTCGGCCGACCTTGCTACGCGAGACGTCCTTCATTGACTCCCCGTCAGCAGTTGCAACTTTACCATCACGACTTTAATCACAAGACGGTCAAAATGCTCCCCCCAGCATTCTTGACATAAAACAATCATTTACAAACAGCATTTACAAACAGTATTTACAAACAGTATTTACAAACAGTTTACAACACAATTTCTATTTTAACTTTCATTTTTTCACATTATCCTTTATCAATCTACATTACTTATTCCATATTCCATTTATATGTATACTCATCCCATCACATCATTTCTATCTCATCACTTCAGATTCCCTCACATCGCATATCGTATATTCACATCCATACATCCACATCTATATGCGTACATTCACATCTACATGCATACATCTACATCCACATCTATATGCGTACATTCACATCTACATGCATACATCTACATCTCTATGCATACATCCACATCCACATTCACATTCACCTCCATACATCTACATCTACATGCATACATCCACATCTCCATTCACATCTACATCTACATGCATCCATCCACCTCCACATCCACATCTACATCTATACATCTACATCTACATCTACATGCATACATCCATATCTCCATTCCCATCTACATCTATACATCTACATCTACATGCATCCATCTACCTCCACATCCACATCTACATCTATACATCTACATCTACATGTATACATCCACCTCCACATCCACATCCGTATCTATACATCTACATCTACATGTATACATCCACATCCACATCTATACATCTACATCTACATGCATACATCCACATCTCCATTCACATCTACATCTATACATCTACATCTACATGCATCCATCCACCTCCACATCCACATCTACATCTATACATCTACATCTACATGCAAACATCCACATCTCCATGCATAATAAAATTCTTTTAATTAATCTAGGATGATAGTTCCTAGAATATGGTAGAAAGTCCTCTCTTTATGCTTTGAATGAATTTATTTTATGCGTAATTTCTATAAAAATTTTGCCATAGCTCCGCTACTAAATCTCAATTTTTTTCTAAGGGATAAAGCTCATTATTAAAGAAATAATTAGAATGGTCTCTAATTGGATCATCAATCCATAATGGTCTCTAATTGGATCATTAAGAAAACAATTAGAATGGTCTCTAATTGGATCATCAATCCATAATGGTCTCTAATTGGATCATTAAGAAAACAATTAGAATGGTCTCTAATTGGATCATCAATCCATAATGGACTGAATCATCAATGTGCATAAACTAAAAGCATAGCAAAAAGCCATTAATTTGGCCTCAAGAATAGTTTAATCTTGGATTAAGGAAAAGCTTTATGAAAAGCTTCATTTGGATTGAGAATGGGTCATGAGTATGACCATTTCTTGAGTGAGAGAGAGAAATTATAAAAACCATTAGAATTTAAATATAAGTGGAAATTAACTTCTATAGCATTTATTAAATTATGTAACTCTTCACTACTATTCACCAATTAACTTCATTAGCATTTAAAAAAAAACCATACCAATTAAACTTCTCAAGCTTGAGAGGGGTTGAGAAGAGAGAATCATTGAGAAATCATAGAAAAGATCGAAATTCAATATACTTACCTTATGATTTGCTTGATTCTTTATTCACGGTAGAGGCCCCCAACCAATCAATTGGCTTAGTATGTTGATGGAGCCACCAATGGAGATTGAAGAAAGAGAGAGGTATCAAAAACTAGTGAATTATTAAAGAATTCACAGTTCTTGGCTTAGGTAGAGTAGAGTAACAAGGCATAAGACACTATATATTTTAGCTTAGGTGGAGTAGAGTAACAAAGCATAAGACTCTATCTAATTTGGCTTAGGTGGAGTAGAGTAACAAAGCATAAGACTCTATCTAATTTGGCTTAGGTGGAGTAGAGTAACAAAGCATAAGACTCTATCTAATTTGGCTTAGGTGGAGTAGAGTAACAAAGCATAAGAGACTATATATTTTGGCTTAGGTGGAGTAGAGTAACAAAGCATAAGAGACTATATATTTTGGCTTAGGTGGAGTAGAGTAACAAAGCATAAGAGACTATGTTTTTTTCAACAAGGGGAGGCTTCTATTTATAGGAAAATTTGAGCTCCTAACCAAACAAACTGATTCTAGAATTTTCCAAGTCAGTTTGGTCACTTTTTGACCATTTTTAGGTCACTTAAACTAACTTTTTGGAACTAGACTTGAATTAGGAGAGAGGAGAGATGAAATATCTCAATTTTTATGAGTTTAAAATTCATTCAAGCATGTGAAATATGCACCTCCTTTAAAGAATTCCCCTTCCTTACATATGTGTCAAAATTGTATTGCTCATAGTTTTTTACTAATAAACCTTGTACATTTTCAACTCTTCATCTTATGTGAAATATGCACCTCCTTTAAAGAACTCCTCTTCCTTACATATGTGTTTATTTACTAATAAACCTTGTACATTTTCAACTCTTCATCTTATGTGAGCATTTACTCATTTTTGGGTATCTTCTTTTACAATTTGGATTTATCTCCTCCCTACACATGGATTGATGCTATTGGCCCATAGGAACCCTAATTGGACCATAGTCTAAAGATTTCTGAAAATCTAGACCCTTAGGCTAAGGTTCTTTATACCTATTTCCAATTAATTCCAATTGCACATTGGAAAATTCTTTTTAAATTTCTGTTTCAGGGGAACTCATCTGAATTATAAGAGATATTTTTCTATCCAAAAATATTCAAAATCTGAATATTCTCTCTCTAGAATACTTTCTCTCTCTAGGTTAAAACAGCCACAAACAAGATCTCTTATATTTCAGAAAAGGAATTGATTACAGGGGAATATACTAGACATCAAAAAGGGGTTGGGGGAGGAATCTTACACTCATCCATTCATTCATGTCAACGACACATTATTTCCCATACACATTCACCTTCATTATTCTTCATACACATCCATGCATACATCCATTTTCACATCCTTACTCATACATCCACATCCACATACATACATCCGTATATACACATCCACATGCATACATCCACATCTACATGCATACATCCATACATACACATCCATATGCATACATCCACATCCTCATTCGTACATCTATATCTACATGCACATTCACATCCATACTCCACATACATACATCTATTTTTTTTCCTTCCCATTCATATAGCCCCATACGCCTTCACATCTATTCTTTTACATCACATCCATTTTCACCATATGACAACCCATATACATCTTATCTCATCACATGCACTTCTTATCTCATTCCATACACATCTTAACTCATCTTATCACATCTTAACTCATCTCATATACATCTTATCACATCTTAACTCATCTTATCACATCCTAACTCATCTCATATGCATCTTATCTCATCTTATCACATCTCATACACCTCTTATCACATCTCATACACCTCTTATCACATCCTAACTCCTCTTATCACATCCTAACTCATCTCATATACATCTTATCTCATCTTATCACATCTCATACACCTCTTATCACATCTCATACACCTCTTATCACATCCTAACTCCTCTTATCACATCCTAACTCCATTTTTTTTAATGCATACCTCTATGCAAGAATTTCAATTGTGATAAAAGTAACACTTTTAAAATAAAATAATGATTTTTTTTCTGTAATATTTTTATAATAAAATAATAATAATTTATTTTTTTCATTTCTATGCACGAAATTCAATATGATGAAAATAACTTTTTATAATAAAATAATCATTTTTTTTCTTTACAATTTTATAATAAAATATTCATCTTTTATGCATACCTCTATGCATGAAATTCAATTATGTTAAAAGTAACACTTTTATAATAAAACATTTATCTTTTATGCATACCTCTATGCATAAAATTCAATTATGTTAAAAGTAACACTTTTATAATAAAATATTTATCTTTTATGCATACCTCTATGCATGAAAATTAATTTTGCTAAACGTAACACTTTTGATATACAATTTTATCCATTATGTATACTTCTATGCATGAAAATAAAAATGATAAAAGTAACACTTTTGATATAAAAATGATAAAAGTAACACTTTTGATATAAAAATTTATCCATTATGCATACTTCTATGCATAAAATAAAAATGATAAAAGTAACACTTTTGATATAAAAATTTATCCATTATGCATACTTCTATGCATAAAATAAAAATGATAAAAGTAATACTTTTGATATAAAATTTATCCTTTATGCATAATATAAAAATTCAATTTCCTCATGATTCTAATGAAATTCTTTCAATTAATCTAGGATGATAATTCCTAGAATATGGTAGGAAATCCTCTTTTCATGCTTTGAATGAAATTATTTTATGTGTAAATTTTTATTAAATTTTTCCATAGCTCCGCTACTATAACTGATAAATCTCAATTATTTTAAAAGATAAGGTTTATCTTTAAGGGAATGATTAGAATGATTCCTAATTGGATCATTAATCCTTAATGGATTGAATAAAAAATAATCATGGAATACATAAACTAAAAGCATAGATTAAAAAAACCATTAATTTGTTCTTAAGCATAGATTAATCTTGGATTAAGGAGAAGCTTTATGAAAAGCTTCATATGGATTGAGAGTGGATCATGAGTATGACCATTCCTTAAGTGAGAGAGAGAAATTACATAAAACCCATTAGAATGGGGTTGTCCGCCCATGTGTGAAAGAGGCCTAGGGTTAGGGTTAGTGACATCTCTATAAAAGAGATGTTAGCTAAAGAAGGGGACGTTTTTGGCCATTCTCATAAGCTATTGAGTGAAGCTCTTGAGATCTCAAGCTATGGCAACTCTCTAAATCTCTCTCTATTGTACTCTAATGAGCATCAAGCTCCAATGACTATAGCTCCACTTCTTTCTCTTAATCTGTTTTAACATCATTGAAGTAGATTAATCTATGATTAGTTGAATGCTTCTTTCTTTCTCTTGCGTATGCATGCTTGAAGTGTGTGTGTGTGTAGCCTCCATTGATGCAAGCTCTTTCCCACTTCATTGGCCAATGAGTTATTCATGGATAGACTCTCTCTATGAGCTTGTGGGTTTGTGAATGTTACATTATATGCTTGCTTAAGCTTGTGGGTTAGTAGATGCACGCTTCTGGGTTTGCTGGCATTAGGGAAAGCTAAGATTTATTCAATGTTTGAATGGGATTAAGAGATTTCCATGCATTGCTTGTTCTCTTGATTAGTGTAGTGGATTTAAGGGGGATTGAGAGATTGATTGAGGTGTTGAATGGTTGAATCGTCAAGTGGTGGTTCGTGTATGTGAGCTCTCCCTCATGGGATAAGCCTTCATGCACTAATGGGGTCGAGTCCTCGGATTGACATTGTGTTTCTTAACACATTTGTTAATCGGTAGTACTCTATGAGCACTATATTGCACGGTAGAGAGAACTGCTCTATAGTCTCACCTCTACTGGGAGTTTTATTTGATTAGAGTGGTAGGTTTGCAATTGATTACTGTACATATGCATTAGCTTCTTATGGTGGTTGGAACTTTGTCTTACTACATTGAATTGAAGAAATCTTTGGTGGTGTTTTGCTTGTGCATTCAATTTCCTCATTTACTTAACACTAACATAACAACTAACATCTGAGAGTGGATTTGATAGGATCCTACCTAGCTTCACGTGGGTCTCTTCACAACCATGACTCCGGGCCTCCTTTGCGTTGCCTCCAAGGTGTGAGTTCTCTGTGTCTTTGGACTTTTGGTTTTGTGTGAGCATATTGGCATCCTTAAATAGATGATCAATCTAATCACACGTGAAGGAGAATATGTTGATGGCCACCATCATATCAATGAGATCATGCAACTTGAAGGGGTAAACCGAGAAAATGTAATTGAACCTTTAAACCCTAAGGTTTCCAGATTCACAAACAAGGAAGGGTGTAGAGTGTATAAGGAATATTTTGGGAACATCTACTACCCTAAGATTCTCATAGGAGAATCTAGGTTTGACCACACAACCTCTCCAACAAAGCCTATTGGGTCCTCAAATCTTTCTCTTAGTGCACTAGATACCCAATAAAAGTCTAGTGTATCTAAAACACGTGGAAGTCTTACAAAGTCACCAAAGGCAAGTCCTATAGCATCAAAAAAATTTAAGTCATCACCCAAGGCTCCTAGTCTTTCTGAGAGATAGTAGAGGTGTCTCCTATAGAGAGAATGCTGGATTTTATTATTGAAAGTGGAATTGAGGCCTCTTTCTTTCCAGTTGCTAAGGACATTTTCAATCCAGAAATTGATGTTTCAGTGATTATTACCATGCAATTTATCAAAGTGGACTTTGATGGAATTGAGGAACTTGTAGGGCCTTCTATCTTGATTGTTGATAATAAGGAGTATGTCCATGTCCCTGTAGGAACCTCCTCTGTCCAGAGACAAACACTTGCAAAGAGGTGTAGTATGTACAAACTTCAAATGTTTTTAGTAGAAAATGCAGAATGCTCCTCTCATCCGAAAGGCTGCAAGAGAATGGTCAAATCTGCTACATTCATAGTTTTCTCCATTGTCAAATATCCTCTTAGAGGTGAAGAGGAGGAACTTGAGGAGATTGAAGGCTCTTTAAACTTTTGCTTTCTCATAGATTTAGAGGCAAATGATATAGAGGAGGAACTTGGACCTGAGGAGGATGAGAGGCTTTCCAAGGATAATGAAATCACAGAATTAAAGGCACATACAATTGTTCAATCACCCAAGGAAGGTGGAGATCCATTGCATAAATATACTGTTCCTTCAGCCAAGTTTTCCTATCAAGGATAAGGAGAATTTACTCCTTATTGATATTCAAAAGTTATTTAACTTGAGGGAGGACTATTGTCTTGCCATCATTGCAGAGGGTTGTGAAGCTGCTGAAGGGCTCATTGATATTGAGAATGAGCATAATGATGAATTTGCTGCTTTAGATGTGTTTACTTCAGATGACAAGTTCACTGACTCAACTCATGCTTTATCATTATGTATTAAGAAAGCACAGGAGCCAGAACCATTGATCTTCGAAGATGAATTTAATTAGCTTTAAGCTTCACTTGGTAGTATTGCTGATGTTGGTAGGGAAAAGAGTGATTATGTCCAACTTAAAGACATCAAAGAAACCTCAATCTCACTCTGGACATCAGATATACTTGAACAAGATGAAAATCAAAAGCATTTGAATCCATAAATTATATTGTTTTAACTTACAATAATTTCACAGTATTGCTCTAGTTTACAGTTGCAGCTAGCATATGAAAACTTCTTAGGGAGAGGTAAAGGCTCAAGGCAAGGAGGCTCTAGCAAGAAAGATACTGCACTTGGACACTATTTTTCCAAGATAGATGAGAATATGATGTGCGTGCCTAGTAATGTGACTTTTCCATCCCTTGGTTACTGTATGTTTGCTAGGGGTGCATGCTCGTCAACAAAATATGGCCCATGTACATGGAGGATGTGCTGCATAACAAAGAAAAAGAATTTAGCATATGTCAATTACACTGAGTGTATCATGAATACAAAGGAGTATTACCAAATAGTATGTGATGTCTTTTCCTCCCCATGCTTCTTTGATTATTTGAATGAGATTTCTAATAGAACTTTTGTACTCTTGCGCATATGTAGATGATGTCTTTTGTTGTCTAAAACCATTTAAAAATATGTAAAGATGCTTCCAAACTTGCATTCTAAGATTTTCTAGCTACGGTGTACTGGCAACATTTGTCGTGATCTCACACAATTCTTTCCAACAATCCCACATAACATTCATTTATTTTTTACTATGGTTTCCTAAAAATCTTTTGGATTTTGCACCTCCCATGGAGACATCTGTCAGACATCTCATGTTTTCCCTGAAACTGTGGATATTTCCTTAAATGAACGTGACTCCCATGAAAGCCCATTTTTGATAACAATGCTTCACATTTATCAATACATTGATCTGCAACGATGTTGGTTTAATAGAATATGCATAATCAAGATGCAATCTCGGAAGCTTGTCAATTATTCTTATCTCTGCATGCAAAGTTCATATGTGAACATTCTTAAGAGATAGGAAGAAATGGATCCCAAATGTCTTCTTTATTCTTGAACTTACTCAGATCTATAGAGTCTCTCATTGGGACTCTCTTTGTTGGTTGCAAACTTCTCCACTCTTTTGATCCCCCCTACCTTCCATACAATAAATGCAAGGATACTTTGCATTAGCTCCGTTGCATATTCCAAGCATACATTTGATAGTCTTTAAGTCAGCACCTAAATGCCATTCCACTTTGAAAATTGCCAACTCCATCAACTATGAACATATCTCTAGTAATTTGGGATTGAATGATATTAGGGATACCTATGTGTGGGAGAATAACCATTTGAGGGTTTGATGATTTTCAGTTGGTATCTGAGTTGCACCAACCCACCAAAGCTCCATCTCCAGCTAGATTTTATGTTATGGTTCCTCTACTCTAACATTTCTGTACTCAAATACCTTGTTCATGATAGATATGATCACTCTTTCCATCTTTTGTCCTTTTTGGTTATGTGCCTCATCCAGCTTCAACACGAACTTTAGCACACCACCACATTCTTCTACAGTAATTTTATACATATGCACCATTGCAATTTGTACTTTTCTAAGATCCACCCATATATTGTTGAATGCATTATAGACAAATGTACTCTTTTTCTTCTACTTCTCATAAGGAATTATCCCTTCAATATGTATGTACTCTCCAAAAATACTCAAAATTTTCTGATTCATAGCAGTCCTAGCATCAAAAACTGGAAGGGATCTTGGCAAACCAAAAGCCTTTATTCTCTTACATCTAAGATTTTGGAACCATAATCCAAAAAGATCTTCGTAACCTTTGCGACGACTGATACCCATAGTGTTAGAAGTCTCTACTATTTGATTTGGTTTCACAATGGTCCTTAAGTCTCTTACCAACTCTTTGAGAGTAAGATCTCTCAAATTTGTATTCTCTGGAGATTGAAGAATTCTGACCAAGTCTACCTTGTTCATGGTTTCAATGAGAAGCTTGATTCTCTCCTCATTTCGACGAATATTAATACGTGAAATGTGAGAGACACATTTCTTTGTAAGGTTGAGTCTCCTCTTTTTAGCCTCACTACTTTCAGACAACTCACTATATTCTTTAAAGTTCTCTTTCTCTCTCTGAATCCTCTCGGGGTTTCTTTCAAGGAGTGGTTTACAGCTTCTATCTCTCTAATCTTGTCATAAAGCTCCGAAATAGTTTTCTAAGATGTTAATAAAGTTTCTTTCAATTGATGCATTTGGACTGAGCACACAAAAGATGCAGAATATAACTTCATACAGTAACCAAGTAGACCATCAAAACCATCTCCAACAAATCTAATCAAGTCATGAACATTTACAAATGGAGGAGGTCTACCAGTTGAAGGATCATTGGGATAAATACTTCCATCCCACCAAATCAATGTACTTTCTTCCCTCTAGTCGTAGTCTTTTTGCCTCATCTTTGTCCAACAATGCTTGGTGATGAATACTTCTCCACAATGAATAGACCTATTCTATGTTAATAGCAAGTTTGTATCTGTGTTCTCTTGCATAATTGAGTAAAGAGTTAATGACAAACATTAGAGTATAATCCACTATCCAAGGGTATAACAAAAAAGAATAGAATAGAGAGAGAGAGAGAGAGAGAGAGAGAGAGACAGCAAGAAAAAGAAAGCACTCAAATGATGATGAGAGGAAAAACAGACGTGTTTTGCTGGGAATATTTGTACAATAGACATTTCAAAAGTTCAAATAACACTGAGAATAACGACTGAAAAGTAACTTTGACATGATTTAAGGAATGTTAGCATTTATTATGGCCCGTCTCTTAAATGCACCAAAAGTGCCTCTCAACGGCCAAATTTGGAGGTGTCATTCTACTAAAACCTCTGCTAATTAGTGTTTTAATCAAAGCCTTAGAGGGCCCTTTTTTTCATTTTTGGCCCTAATGGGAGCTTCATTGGAAGAGTCATTTAGAGGGATTCAAAAAATCGAGCAATGGAGACCTGGGCCATTGTACAATATCTGTACACGAGATATACATCTTCATAAAGAAACTCGATTCCCATGCAACTATAAGTATCATAGGAAAGGAAGGAGGCATGTGATATTACGATAGCTATATCTTTTATGTTTAATGATCTTATTTTTGGGTTGCAGATATTTTTCCTTCCAACTTGGCAAAGGAGCAACCATTATGAAGCCTTACCGGAACATTTCAAGCACTCCATGCAGATGCTTAAAGCATAAGGCTTAAAGCATATGCATAAGGCTTATGCATGGGCTTAAAGCATAAGGCTTAAAGCATATGCATACGGCTTAAAGAATAAGGCTTATGCACGGGCTTAAAGTATATGCATAAGGCTTATGCATGGGCTTAAAGCATATGCATAAGGCTTAAAGCATATGCATAAATCTTAAAGCATAAGGCATAAGGCTTATGCACAAAGCATAAAGCTGAAGCATAAGGCCTTAAGCATGAGGCCTTATGCATAAAGCATGCATGAGCATTATGCATAAAGCATAAGGCCTTAAGCATGAGGCATTATGCATAATGCATTATGCATAAATTTTATGGGTAAACCTAGAAAGAAAAACCCCAGCACCCAAGGGTGCAACAATAATAGAGGAAAGATATGACAGCACTTACCTCTTTTTCGTGATGTTGAAAGTGAAATTTTATTTTGAGGTATTTATAAAAACATTTGTCTTGGTATAGTGCACAATGTTTAATGCTTTGTGGTCGGAGGGTAAACATTTTTGCACTCAAAGGATTTATGACAAGAGGAACACCCAAGATTGTGGGGTAATTGCAAGCTTTGAGGGAGCCAATGGAGCCATGGATGATTATTGTGGATTGCTTCAAAATATCATTAAGCTTTACTTTGGAAGCTTCTTTGTATATATTCTGGATGTCAAGTGGTTTAAGGATGTGGTGGAAAGAGGTCCTAATGCAACAATGAAGCGTCATGCAAGTGGCTTTGTGACCATTGACTCTACAAAGTTTTGGCAAAGAAAGGATGGGACTCTAGTGCTACCACAACATTGTGAACAGGTACATATAATAATTGGTAATTACAATATATGTATTTACAGATAGTAGAGATGCAATTTTTTTGTATGATGTACCTTTGTGCTTGAATAGGTTGTGTATCAAACCAATAATTGACAATGAGAGATGGTGGCATATAATCCCAATCTCACCACGTTCAAGAGCCGTTTACAGTACATTCACCCACATTGAGCATATGGAAGAGCGTGTCAACTCAACTATGGAGGGAGATAGCTTCGAAAACATTGATGATAATTGTGCCATTGGAGATGATGCTCATGCTATTGGAGATGATGCTATTGCCTCTCATAGTGATGATTATAGTAGTGGGATGGATCTCTTTGTAGATTTGGATATAGGCATGGCTGTTCCACGGGAACACTCACGGGAAAACGGATTATGGAAGGAGGCCGGAAGCAATTAATGCGAGAGAGCGGGATTGTAGCCATGGGAACATAAAGACACACATAATTTTTCCATATTTTTGTGCTGAAGTGCAATTTAAATCATTTTAGGCCAATGTGGGTTCTAAATGAGAGTTCTAAGTGTATTAAGCAAGGCTCACTTATGGGGTTGTCCGCCCATGTCTGAAAGAGGCCTCGGGTTTGGGTTAGTGACATCTCTACAAAAGAGATGTTAGCTAAGGAAAGTGTACGTTTTTTGCCATTCTTATAAGCTATTGAGTGAAGCTCTTGAGCTCTCAAGGTATGGCAACTCTCTAACTCTCTCTCTATTGTACTCTAATGAGCATCAAGCTCCAATGAGTATAGCTCCACTTCTTTCTCTTAATCTGTTTTAACATCATTGAAGTAGATTAATCTATGATTAGTTGAATGCTTCTTTCTTTCTCTTGTGTATGCTGCATGCTTGTAGTGTGTGTGTGTGTAGTCTCCATTGATGCAAGCTCTTGCCCACTTCATTGTCAATGAGTTATTCATGGATAGACTCTCTCTATGAGCTTGTGGGTTTGTGAATGTTACATTCTATGCTTGCTTAAGCTTGTGGGTTAGTAGATGCACGCTTATGGGATTGCAGGCATTAGGAAAAGCTAAGATTTAATCAATGTTTGAATGGGAGATTGCCGTGCATTGCTTGTTCTCTTGATTAGTGTAGTGGATTTAAGGGATTGAGAGATTGATTGAGGTGTTGAATGGTTGAATCGTCAAGTGGTGGTTTGTGTATGTGAGCTCTCCCTCATGGGATAAGCCTTCATGCACTAATCGGGTCGAGTCCTCGGATTGACATTGAGTTTCTTAACACATTTGTTGATCGGTAGTACTCTATGAGCACTATATTGCACGGTAGAGAGAACCGCTCTACAATGGCGCTGCTGCTGGGGAGCGAGTGCCTACATTAGTTGAGCACCATACACACACTACCACTTCTTGTTAAGCTCCAATCGGTTGCAAAACTGTTGGATAGGAGAGCAGGCTTTGGGACTAATTTTGGTATTTATTTAAGACTAATCTGTTATTAAATTCTCTTTATTTGTCTTACAATTTGAGTACGATTGGCTAGCTACGCTTCTCCCTTGAGGTGAGGACAAGGATTCAACACACGGGAAGGATTGGAGGTAGGCGCTAAACCTGCAAATTTCAATTTGTGTGGGAAAGAAAGAGGCCTGTTTTTGCATTTTTGTCATTCTGTTTGAGGATAATTTTTGCTGTCTGAGGTTAATTTTTACAGTTTCAATTTTTCTGCATGTTCGTTTTATTTTCTGTTCTTAGCTTAGTTTAGTTTTTTGCATCTTTAATTTTGTGCATTTTAGTTCTCTGTTAAACCTGCACCTGTAGAGAAACTGAAATCTGTACACACACATTAAGATTGAATATTTCGAATTTGCTGCAAATCTCAAAGCTGCACATGCATTGAGTTCACTGCACACGCACTTCAAAAAAGAAAATAATAATAATAATAAAAGAAGGCAGTTGTGCGTGAATAGCGCACCGCACCGTAAAGACCGCCACCGCACCGGATAAAGGGGTGTAAAAAAATAGCCGCACGAGAGATGTTTTTTGAAAAAATGGTGGAGGACAGAATGGGTGAGAAACAAATCAGATTCTCTCTCTCTCATTCTTTTCCCCCATTAAAAAAAAATAACATTTGCATGAAAAATACAATGTTTAGAACATATTATACAAACATAGAGCTCTTATTCATGGCTCTTACGCATAGAGAGATTTCTTTATACATAAGCGTAAACTATGCATAGAGACTATACAAAACCCTAAACCCCCACACCCAAGAGTGCAAAAACAAGAAAAGAATAAATATTAAAAGAAATTACTTTAATTGATTGACATGCGTTGGGCTTAAAAGAGGCAAACCTATAACATAAAACAAGAAAATGAGGTAAGCATAAAGAGAGCATATTCTTTTTATGCATGCATTTGCATTATGCATAAAGATAACATGCTCTTTTATGTATGCATAACATTATGCAAAAAAGCATACATTAAAGTATTATGCATGCTCTCCTTATGCATTATACATAATAGCATAGCACGCATAGCATTATGCCCCCTATTTTCTTGATTGTGTATGTGCAAGTGAAGGTGAAGACAATCATATTTGCATATAAACATTACGATATGAAAGACAACAAATCTTACACATAATTAAAGCCAGATTTAGTTTTCATTACTTAATTTCTCAAGAAGAGCATCTTGGATCATGGTTTAAAAAAAGTAATCCCTTATCATAGGCAAACCCTTATTATACACAACATAAAAGGATAACAAAATAAAAGTCTAGGGAGTTGGTCCTCAACATCTTCTTTGCTAAATACTCTCACAAATTATGATTGTTTGTTGCCCCTTGTAGTTTCAGCCTCTACTCTCATATTTTCATTGCTTTTTGGTTGCACATGGCTATGATTTGTAGTAGCATGATATTAAAAACAACAAAACTAATGCAAGTGAAATGAAATTTAGAAAAAACAAAGTGGTAATTATAGATTTACGAATGAATCTACTTACTTGCCGTACTTGCCATGCAAGGCCTCCAGAAATAATAATCCATCATTCTTCTTACACCCTTTAAAAGAGATCTTCCAAGAGTATGCATGCTCTATTCATGCATTGAGTATGTAAGCTCTATGTATGCATAGAGTATGCAAGCTCTATGCACACATAACATTATGCATGCTCTTGTTATGCATAAAAGTCATACATAAAGCCTAATCCAGAGAGAATACATAGAGCATGCATACTATATACTCTATGCATGTATAAAGAGAGTATAGAACTTGCATACTCGAGACATGCTCTCTTTATTGCAAGCTCTATGCACGCATAAAGGCATGGTGTATACTCTATGCATGCTCAAAGACATCATGCATAAAGAGCCTTTGATGCATGCATAGAGTATAAAACCAATATAGAGGCCTTTATAGCCTCTATTATAAACGTGCTTATAGACTCCTATATAGACACATAAATTGACGTGCTTATAGATGCACTCTAGAATTAAAAACAAATTCCAGAGAGCTACCTCTGCAGATGTACAGCTACATTTTCTACACATGCATTTTCTGCACAGGCAGCTCTCTGGTTTAAGGTTTTTCTTACTTGTACATAGAGAAATCAAGATCATCAAAGATATCAACATAAAAACTTAAATTAAAGATAGATATGCACAAAAGGATTTGTGAACACACTTTGAATATTGATTAAAGAAGATGAGAAATTACATTTATATCCAAAACTTTCTCCATACATGATCGTAGCCACATAAGGCTTGAATAAAAACATAGATACATAAAGAAGATGAAGAATTTCATCTTATATCCAAGAAATTTTCCATACATGATGGTAGCCACATGAGGCTTGAAAAAGAAACATAGTTACATAAACCAAAACTATACATGAAGAAAAACTACAAGGAAAACTACTCGGAGGAGTCATCACTCTCTGAGTCATCTTGTCCACCTTGTGCCTACACATAGTGAAGATGAGTACAGGGCAGCTTTCACAGCTACGGTTGAGTGTGTGTGGCTCAGACGGCTTATGGGGTGACTTGGGTGTTGGACAGGAGTCTGCCACCTCTATCTACACTGACAGTCAGAGCGCATTGGCAGTTGTGAGAAACCCAGTTTTTCATGCTCGCACAAAGCACATTGAGGTGCATTATCACTATGTCAGGGAGAGACTCTCAGCAGGAGAGATCAGCTTGGCCTATGTGCTAACACAGGACAACCTCGCCGATCTTTTCACAAAGGCGCTTCCTCGTGAGAAGTTCAAAGCTTTCCGCAAAGCTTTGGGCTTGCTCCCCTTTGTGGACTGATCTACTTAGGGCATGGCACTTCCCTATACATGAGTGCCAGCTCTCGTTCACACCATCACTCCCAGGGGGGATTTGTTGCCATATATATAGGAAGTGATGTGTGTGAACACACTTAGGACCGTCGGGGCACTTTTTCCCTCTTTAGGAGGTTTTTTCCCCCGGCTTGTATATACGCCTATCATTCTAGGGCTAATTTATCTTTGTACATTGACACAATCTAATACACTTTGTGTTGTTTGCATTCTTGCTTCTTCTTCTCCAAGCTTTCAAGGGTGCTTTCCTGCAACCCTAATTCCAACAGTCCATTTATATAACTACTAATATTCTTAGCTCACAAATACTTTCACTTCCATGAATAAATATTAACTCATCATTTAGTGTGTTAACTTGATGACATCCTTATGTCCATTTACATAGCTACCAATATGGTATTAATGATCATATTTGTTTGTAGTAAGCCAAAGATAATAATGCAGATAAAATAATGATATTTGTAAATCTAAGAAAAATACATTTGTAGATAGACCGATCATTAAAGATAAGGCCTTAATAATGAAAATTAAAAATGCTAACTATAAAGGACTAATTCTCATAAAAATACAGTTGTAGATAGACCGATCATAAAAGATAAGGCCTTAATAATGACACTTATAAATTTCCATAACTATAAAGGATGAATGCTCATTTTACAAAATAGATTGAATGAAATGTAATGAAAATGATGAAAACTTAATATTGATAACATGTTGCAATCAAAACTCATAGTTGGCAAAAGAGCTCATCTCCGACCTTAAGGTTACATAGAGATTCAACATAAATATATCCATATTCAAGGTTATTAATTAATGTGTGAGTTTGTTTATACCAAGGTGGAAAAATGGAGAAAACAAATATCTCACATTCCCTTTCTCATTGAAACCCCTACAACTATTTATGTAACCTGCCACATTTCCATCACCCACCATTTAGACTCAATCCTCTTCAATGTCAATTATTTGGTCCTGAAGAATGGAGTACCTCCTTGATCTGGAGTGCATGAAACACAAAAAATTCCAACCATCATGAAGAAGTTTAGGTCCATAATAGTGCAACAAAGATCAACTGAGAGGAACACTTGATTGGATGAATAGTCCTCAACCAGCACCACAATTGTCGAGTTCTTATCCATGAAGGCAACCTAATTAATGTAAAAGACTTCATCATTTTGAACTAGAAAATGAGATGGCTGTAAATGGTCACCATTGCTATCGTAAATGCAAAGTGGAGAAACTTCAAAATATTCTTACCGTCTCGCTGAAAAAAATAAAAAATTCATGATCATTAGTGTTTAGTATTTGTACTTGTTATATGCTTCGAGTTGTGATATGAAATCCTTAACTATAGCTCCTGTGATGAACCTTTCTTATAACCCAATTGTTTAGTATCTTACCGTCTCGCTGAAAAAAATAAAAAAATCATGATCATTAGTGTTTAGTATTTGTACTTGTTATATGCTTCGAGTTGTGATATGAAATCCTTAACTATAGCTCCTGTGATGAGAACCTTTCTTATAACCCAATTGTTTGGCATAGTGCATGTAACCATTTCATTTACTTTTAACACTGGTGGTATTTTTTAAAATATCTTTAATTATGTAGTACTTAGACTCAATGGAGGAGAGTGTATTGTTCTTTAAAATATAACTTCATAATCACATGCTTCGTATTTAATAACACTTTGGCATAAACTGATTATGTCATTTTCATCATGATGAGGCTGCATATCCCTTGGATTCATTCTTGTACATCTCCTCCCACTCTATAATTACACGTCGAAAGTATTCATAGAAGATATATCCTTGTTGTACTGGCAACTACCCATATCTATCAAAAGAAATCATTGTACAAATGTCACCAACAATATCCAAATATCGTAAGTGTCTATATAAGTCTTCCAATGTGTTGTCATACGTATTAATGTTAAATTTGGGTGGAAAAATGCAATTCTATGGTGGAGTTTCATATCCTTTGTAAGGACTACATCAATGAGAATTGCCCTTGTTACATATCATTATGCATTACATTGGTGCGAAACCTTTTTGAGTGGTTTGACATAGCCTACACACCCATTTTTTCTGGCCTAAATAACTTCTCATTATAATACACATAACATGGCTCCTGTCCCCATGCAATAAAAAATGGTAATTTTATCCCTACATGTAATTTTAAAGTTTCCACCATATGCATCACATTTCTGTGCAAAGCCCTAGACCATATCCCAACATGGAACTTTATGAATAGATTGGCTAAAAACTCTATGCGTCCTGGACGAAGTACAGTCCATTGTTTCGCACAACGTAAGCTTGTATGCTTATTTGACTTTATGACAAAACATTCTAACCACAATCCATTCAAATCCAGTATTACATACATTCGGCATGTCACACCCTTTTATCTGATTCTAACCATCCATTCAAATCCAGTATTACATACATTCGGCATGTCACACCCTTGTATTTGATTCTATGTTGTCATTATCTTAGTTAACACATTTGTAATATACTTTATCTGAAAGAAAAGATAAAATACATGTTAATCAACCAAAACGCAATCAAAAAATCACACACATATAATTTCTCACAAATATTGCATATCTAGTATTTCATACATTTGGCCTGACACATCCTTATCATATCTATGTTAAGGGTGGATAATGCTAGTGGTCAAATCTTATAGATTGATGTGAATTTATAGATTTAGTTGCTCCTTTAAATCCTTGTCATGGGTACTAATGCATTGGCCAATTGTCCAAATCTTATGTATGACTATAAACTTTATGTGGCCTTATTGACATACCCAAATGATAAACTATATGTGACTCGGTTTAAATTTGAACAATTATCCAAATATTTGTTTGCGGTGTCAATCAAAATACCATAAACACATGGTCTAATTGATGTAATGAACATGTCTTATGCTATACTTTATAACAATGAACATGGCCTAGTTGATCTAATGAACATGGCAAATTTTTTTAAAATAACAATGAACAAATTACGATGATGTAGTCACTTTGTCATTATGAACAAATTATGATGTAGTCACTTGGTCATTATGAATAAATTATGATGTAGTCATGTTAGCTCAATAATAGTGTCTTTAAATTTGACAAAATGAAATAGAAGTTCTTCTACTAAGTCAAAATCATAAGTACCATAAACACAAATCTAATTGAGGAGCCCATCTGTTTTAAGGATTCAGAACAATGAGTTCAGAAGTGGGAACCGGTGTTTTGGATACCAAGGTTTTGGTCTTCATTCGAGTACGGCCCAAAAGAAGTTCTTTATCTCTTGGGAAGTATAAGAAGTTATCCCCCAGATATTGTGGACCATATCGAAATTCAATGAAAGTAGATGACTTAGCCTACGAGCTTTTTCTACCTCATCATCTCAAAGTTCATATTGTATCTCATCTAAACCTTCTATAGAAATATGTGCCAAACCCAAATCATGAAAAGAGGGTAAAACTTCAGTGGTGGCAAGATACCCCGTTGGCTTCTAGGTTATGCTAGTTCTTCTTTTATATAAGTCGTAACTCCTACTTGTCGCTCGTAGTAATCTTACTTTCATCGATCTCCTTCTTCTTAATCTCTCTTATGGCTTGGCAGCAAGACTTAGTTTTATCCATGATGATTTCTCACCTTCAAGACGCAAGCGAATATGTGAAGAAGGATTTCATAGAACTTAACATGTTAACATGTTCCCAAAAAAGCCGGTGGGAGGTTCCCTGGTAACCGGCTAAAATCCCGCCGGGATTTTTGGAATACCCGACGGTCCCACCGGGAATATTAAAACCCCGGCGGGCCCCACCGGGGTCGTCATTTAGCCCGGCAGGCTACATTTTTGTATATATATGGGCCCGGGGGGCCCTTTGGGAGTTCATTGCTGACAGTATACACAGGTAATGACAGTTGTGGGTGTGTGTGTTTGTGTGGGTGTGTGGGTGTATCGGTGTGTGTGTTCGTGCGCGGGCAGCCGCCCATGGTCGCAATGCGCGGCAGGATGTGGGTGGTCTGCCACACGAGGGGTGTGTGTGTAAGGCCATTCTTCGGAATGGTGCTTATCGTGGGGCACATAGTCGGTAATGCGGCTGGTTTGTGTCCTATAGTAAGTATGGCATGCCGTAGCGGTACTAGTCGGTAACGCGGCAAGCATAGTATCGTTATGGCGATGTCACCTTCCCTTTCCTTCCCTTTGTCAAATGCGGGCATATGGTCGGTAACGCGGCTAGTGTATGTCCATGTCCTATTCATAAAATCCAAGATTCGGGTGGCTTTTTGTCGTGAACGCGGCAAGTTGGTGTCGTCCGTTAGTGCATATATTATTTTTTGCATATTGCGGCATTTGATCGTTAACGCGGTCGAAAAAATGTCGTAAATTTGCTTGATGCGGCTTGTATTGTTTTTATTGTATGTGATCCATGCGATACTTGGTTGGTAACGCGGCATGAGTATTTCATGGATCAAAGTTTACATCATATTATCTTTAAGTTTAATTTCATGATATCGTGACTCGTAAAAATGAATATCTCTCTCTCTCTCTTCCTCCCCCCTCTCTCTCTCTCTCTCATGATACACTTCACAACTCTCTCCCTCTCTCGATACACTTCACAGCTCTCTCTCTCTCTCTCTCTCATGATACACTTCACAACTCTCTCTCTCTCTCTCTGTCATCACGATAGGTGTGTAGATGAGGAGTTCTTTTTTTTCTCTTAAAATATACATAATCCCTAATAAATTCCCTTTTCTCCCTCTATTTTCTTAAAATATAAAACAATACTAAAAATTATTTTCCTCTCTTTAGGAACTCACAAAACTATTGAAAATGTCATTTAATGTTTCCTCTCTCTCTATCTGTCTCACGACTCTCTCTCTTTCTCTCCCCTCTCTCTCTCTCTCATGATACACTTCACAACTCTCTCTCTCCCTCTCTCTCTCTCTCTCTCTCTCTCTCATGATACACTTCACAACTCTCTCTCTCTCTCTCTCTCTCTCTCTCTCTCACGATAGGTGTGTAGATGAGGAGTGCTTTTTTTTTCCTCTGAAAATATACATAATCTCTAATAAATTACCTTTTCTCCCTCTGTTTTCTTAAAATATAAAACAACACAACATTATTTTCCTTTCTTTAGGAACTTACAAAACTATTAAAAATGTCATCTAATGTTCCCTCTCTCTCTATCTATCACGCCTCTCTCTCTTCCTCCCCCTCTCTCTCTCTCTCATGATACACTTCACAACTCTCTCTCTCTCTCTCTCTGTCATCACGGTAGGTGTGTAGATGAGGAGTGCAACATGTGTGCACTTGATAAGTAATGATAAGTAATGATGCACTCGATTGTCTCACGTTCGATAATGTATTGCATGATGTTGAGTTCAGTAATATTGTTTGATATTCCGTTTTTGTTTGATCATTGATAAAGTAATGATACACTTGTTGCGGTTGTCTCACGTTTGATGATGTATTGGATGATGTTGATTTCAGTAATATTATTTGATATTCCGTTGATAAGTAATGATACACTTGTTTGCTGTTCTCTCACGTTTGATGATGTATTGCTTGATGTTGATTTCAGTAATGTTGTTTAATATTCCGTTTTTGTTGTGTTTAGTGATATTTGCTAGATTTGCGAAGACGAACATCATGCTTTCCCCTCCCCTGAAGAGCGTAAAATTGTTCTATGAGCAATTCGCATTGAAGCAGTCATCGCAGTGTCACAATGTTCAGAAGACATCGTCAAAAAGATCAATGAGTCTGAGATACTCATGCGAGATCTATTAGAGTAGATATGGGAAAATGCACAGTGTCGACTTCAAAGCGGAGGCAACGCTGAGTTGCTTGATAGACAAAAGATAGCAGACTTCAACCATCAACATATAACACGAACTATTTTGGGGAGCATGCATGTAGCATGCATGCATGTAGCATGCATGTAGCATGCAATGATCTTAGAGATGCTGCCTTGCCTGAAGCTAATATGCATCGTCTACAGTTATGGGACGCTGTATGGAGCGAGCAAAGAGCCAAGAGCAAGCGCATGAAGGCGCTGGATGCAGAGTCACTCCCCAAAAGAGTGCGCATTGCCTAGGACGTCGGTGCAACGTCTAGCCAACCAGATGCAAGTGGGACGGGTGCCATTAATCGCACAATCTACAATTCTATGTGCACACACCTCATTGGCATCCCGCACGAGGCTCTGCTCGAAGGGCGAACAATAGGCTCTAGTGTTTTTGGCACAGTAAAAGAGTATACAGTTAGAGGTATATCATTTTTGCCAGAGCACATTACTTTTTGTGGAAAGCACTACAAAGGAGAAGGCAGCGCCAAGTTTGAGAGCTTCCCAGGCAGAGCACGGCATGCAGGTTCTACACCCATCAATTGTCAGGTGTATTGCCTTCACAAAAGAATCTCCTTGGATCACTATTTTCCCATACTATAACGGCGGCTCGCTTGGTGATACTCTTCTGAAGGTCCCCTTCAGATTCAGTGAGTTCACCAGAGCAATTTTCCGTTTGGATCGAGGATGGAGAAAACCCCCGCCGAATAATATTTCTTTAAGTCATCTAGAACTTTCTAAAATAAAATAAATAGTAATAACCATGCCACATATTATGCATGCCCTGGTGGAAGGCCTAGCGTCAGCACATTTGGCAGTATGTACCATCTCAAATAACCTATTCAAGCAAGCATATAACAATGAATACACAAATGAAAAAACAACAAAGTCACTCACGTATTACAAAACATACATCAGCAGACAAACTACTTCGAAACTATCTTGACAAACACAAAAGATCATTACATAACACAAAAGTACTTCGAAACTATCTTGCAAGGTCTGACTACAAAACTACTTCGAAACTATCATGCACATTGCACCTGAAATAGCCTTCCAAGCACACAAAAAGACAGCAAATCCCGGACTCAAGCATGCAAAATATATGCACTGGCAATGGGCTCAGCCCATTGCCATAAAAACTGCAAGAA
The DNA here is from genome assembly GCF_041138505.1 of Cibotium barometz. NCBI lineage: Eukaryota > Viridiplantae > Streptophyta > Polypodiopsida > Cyatheales > Cibotiaceae > Cibotium > Cibotium barometz. The sequence continues at coordinate 1,050,473 of NC_141109.1, forward strand.
ACACTCAAATACACTCAAGAATGGCACACACTCTCTCTCTCTCTCTCTAGGAAGCTACAGCCATGCACACACAAAAAGAAACTAGACCTAGGTTATGGCACACAAAAGGTAAGCATAGAGATCATCCTCACCATCTTCTTCTTCACTCTCTTCCTCCATGGATATGGCGTTGAAGCAAAAGAGAGATGGAAGAAACAAGAAACAAGAAAGCAAGAGTTTGTGCCAATTGAGAGAGATTGAAAAGAATCGTGAGTTTGGTAGATAAACGTAGAGAGAGGTTGTAACCAACTTCCAACTTCCCAAACCTCCCAAATCACACGACTCCTTTCTCTTTCTTTCTTTATTGAATTTGAAAATTTTGTTACATAAGCTTTTTGAAACCTTTCATTTTTGTGCATACATAGACCATGGCTTTTAACCTTACAAAATAGCTAGAGAGAGTTTCCATGCTTTGGCTTTACAAGTGCGGACCCGCTAAATTGCCAAGCATTTACAAAGTTGGACATGCGTACAAATCATACGGCAACAAGTGTATGTCTAGGCTTGGATACAAAATAAACATGGGATAACATCATTCTTATTTGAGAAAAGCTGCATCTTCTTAGCCTATTTGATGTCAAAATTGGAGGCTATCATTCCTCCCACACTTAGCTTGTGAGCTCCCGCGAACAAAATATCAATGAAGTTTCTCCCTTTTCACATAATCACTCCTTCAAAAAACTCCTCAAACTTCATCACACCTCTTCAAACTCCTCACTTACTCTCCTACACTTACTCCATACTCCACCAAACATAGAATGAGGTGAAAAATCATCAACACATCCCCCACAAAAAACCCCCAAACATCCTATGGAAATAATAATAACTCTCAACTTCAAACACCAAAATAATCCCCATCAAAAGATCATAGTGTCATAGCTTTCCCTCACTCAAAATCTACATGAAAATTTGCCACCCTTAAAAACATACCCTTGCTACGCCAAAAATCTCCGGGCATGAACCAATGAAAACGCCAATGTGTGGTAGGAACTTCTGCAACCTCTCCGGGCATGAACCACCTCTAATTTCTTTTTGATTTCATTATTAGTTTTTTTAACCTTCAGGCAACGTGGCCGTCTTACCCGTCAGGCAACTGACACTTGTAGGTTTCGAGTTCGCTCTCCTGTCTCGATGTGCACGCTTTCCTCCTCCCAGCTTCCAAGCACTTCCTACACGGCATACAACAGCATCTTCCTCCTTTCTTGACCTACTCCCAGATGTGCTAGGCTCCTCAATCGTCTCTGGTTATTTTGTGCGCAACAGGCCTCATGCTCTTTCCCTCTGCGCTTCCCTCTTCATCATTCTGTACCCAATCTTGGCCTGCTGCCCTTTCTCTTGCGAGCTTGGCACGACTGAGGCAGTGTGCCCACCTCCTTTCTCTACATCCATGGCCTGCATCACACCTCCATCACACACAGGTTGCACACCCGTGATCTAGCCAAGCGGCTTCTATCCTGCGTCTTCTGTATACTACCCTTCTTCCACTTCTTCATGGCTTCTCTGCTCTGGTGGCTCTTCACCTACTACACTTACACCCGCCTTTGGCAATTTCGTCCTCCTTTCTCGTCGAAGAGACACCCTCAGCACTGCTGGACTCACACGACAGCATCCTTCTCCTTGCGCAACAAAAACAACAGGTTGTTCCGTTAGGTTTGAATCGGCTAGCACTGCAATGCAGGTGCTTCTGTGTTGCTACACCCATCATCATAGCTTTCTTCTGCTCGAATTACTCAATCAATGCTGTACTTTCCTAATTCTCCTCCTGTTGTTTCCCTGTTCTTCCTACACACGGCCTGCATACCTTCGAATTTTGGCTGCTCCCTTTCTTCCATCTTCCGTCTCTTCCCCCAATCTGTTCAAGCAAACCGCTTCCCCTCTCTACCTTCATTGGCTTTTGCATATATTGTATGCCCTCTATGTCAACATTTTCTGCCCATTTCCCACAAATTCCATAACTAGCTTCTCCCGGGCGAACGCACCAAATGAAATAGCCTTCCAAGCACACAAAAAGACAGCAAATCTCGGACTCAAGCATGCAAAATATATGCACTGGGCTTAGTCCATTGCCATAAAAACTGCAAGAAACACTCAAATACACTCAAGAATGGCACACACACTCTCTCTCTCTCTCTCTCTCTCTAGGAAGCTACAGCCATGCACACACAAAAAGAAACTAGACCTAGGTTATGGCACACAAAAGATAAGCATAGAGATCATCCTCACCATCTTCTTCTTCAGTCTCTTCCTCCATGGATATGGCGTTGAAGCACAAGAGAGATGGAAGAAACAAGAAACAAGAAACAAGAAACAAGAAAGCAAGAGTTTGTGCCAATTGAGAGAGATTGAAAAGAACCGTGAGTTTGGTAGATAAAGGTAGAGAGAGGTTGTAACCAACTTCCAACTTCCCAAACCTCCCAAATCACACGACTCCTTCTCTTTCTTTCTTTATTGAATTTGAAAAGTTTGTTACATAAGCTTTTTGAAACCTTAGGCTTAGCTTTCATTTTTGTGCATACATAGACCATGGCTTTTAACCTTACAAAATAGCTAGAGAGAGTTTCCATGCTTTGGCTTTACAAGTGCAGTCCCGCTAAATTGCCAAGCATTTACAAAGTTGGACATGCGTACAAATCATACGGCAACAAGTGTATGTCTAGGCTTGGATACAAAATAAACATGGGATAACATCATTCTTATTTGAGAAAAGCTGCATCTTCTTAGCCTATTTGATGTCAAAATTGGAGGCTATCAGCACCCCCAATGAAGGATGCTTTTGTACCCAATTAAGGTTACTTTACACAATCAAAGATCTATGCTTGCCCAATACTCTAGTATAGGACAATAGACCTTCTCTAACATTCACAAAGAAAATCAAAGATCTATGCTTGCCCAATACTCTAGTATAGGACAATAGACCCTTGTCTACTCTACACTATATCAAGTATCAAGAACCAATACAATCCCCTAAGCAGGACTCTTGGTTCCATCAAACCATTCATAAAGCAGAATGAGGTAGTTTACCTACGTAGCTCAAATGCAAAGCTGAATGACTCCAACTTTGTCCCTAAATCTCCGCAAGTATTAGCTACAAACCACACCCTGCCCCCAGTTCAAAGAACTAAGGACGAGTGGCTCAATAGCCTTAGGAGTGCCTACAAGGAAAGATGACAGCCCCTAAGATAACGACGTTCTTCCCAAGAGAACACTTCTAGCAACTCGAGAGCTCTACAAGTACTTTGAGGAGAGATATCATCTCCCCAAAACAAGGACTGTCTCCCCAAAAGTTGCACGATGGGTGTTAGGCAATGTTTATAAACATGAAAGAACCCCGTCGGGGTTCTTTTGTTTTCCCGGTGGGCCCGCCGGGCTATTAGATATCCCGACGGGCCCGCCGGGAAAACAATGAACCCCGACGGGGTTACGGGACTAGTAGGTTTTGGCAGGTCGTTGCTCAGGTCATGTGAATATACAATGTGATCACAAGTTTTAATATGTTAATAACAGGTTTTGTTAACGTGATCACGAAATTGTGAAGACGTTAATGAAATCCCTGGTCCACATAGACATTTCTTTTTATTTGTAGACCTTTTCCAAGTAGCTTATTAGCTTGATAGGTTTTTATGCATGTATAGAAACAATTGTAAGGCTCCTTGTACCATGTCTACCATTATGGAATCCATAACCACTCATAATAATGCCTCTCTTTAATATTATCAACATTTCTTTAAACAAATGAGTATATGTCATTACTTTCTTTTACAATCACATACTCATACCTTTACGATGTGGCCAAAGCAAACATCACTTTATTATATCACCACCATGAGAACTTATAGTCTTTCCTCTTTTCCAAGGATTTAGACTCTTATTTATAGATAGACAGGTTGCATTTACCAGACATTAACTATCTTTACCAAGCATTAACGATCTTTTCTGCTTTTGACCCTTCTTTAAGTGATTCCTTTGAACCACTATCTTTTTAAGTGATAGCCTTTTGACCCTTCTTTAAGTGATTCTTTTGAACCACTATCTTTTTAAGTGATAGCCTTTTACCAAGCATTAATGATCTTTTCTACTTTTGACCCTTCTTTAAGTGATTCCTTTGAACCACTATCTTTTTAAGTGATAGCCTTTTATCAGCAAAGCTACATTTTCCTATTTGAGGGTAATTTCTTTTAATCAAGTAATTCCAAACTACTTGTGATAGCTAGGGTTATTAGCACATTTTTCTTTTAAGTGAGTCAGCAACTCACTTTCTAGTTGAGTAAAACTCAACTCATTTATCATGGGTGCTCAACTTAGAGCATCTGCCCCATGACTTAAATGTTCCTTTTCTATATATGATCTCAAAATCAAACTCTTGTAGGATTTCAGCCCATCTAGCCTTCCTACCTTTTAACTCCTTTTGAGTACTTAACAATTTAAGACTTTCATGATCAAAAAATACTTCCAAATTGGCACTATACAAATAATGACGCCGCTTTAAAAAAGCGTGTGCAATTGCAAATAGTTCTTTTTCATAAGTTTAATTACTCTGAGCTTTGTTCAACTTTTACATTCAAATAATTTAGATTTTATTTGGCAAATAATTTATTTTTTCTCTATAATTGAAATACTTTTCTAAGGTGCTCAATATTTTCTTATTCATTTTGTCTAAAGACTAATATATCATCAATAAAAACCACCATAGATTTTCCTAAACATAGAAGTAACAAGAGAATTAGCTAGACCAAAAGGCATTACTAAAACCTCAAAGTGCCCACCAAAAGCAGTCCTAAATGTTGTTTTTTGCACATGTTCAATTCTAGCTTTTACTAGACTCGATATCCGGACTTAAAATCCGTCTTACTAAACTATTTAGCACCTTTGAATTAAACAAACAACTCATATATCTCCTAAAAATAAGATTTTTATTAATGATTGAATTTAATCCACAATAATATATGTAGCACAAGCGCATATATATGCATCTTTTTTCTTCACCAATAATATTGGTGAAGTCTAGGTAGACTTACTTGGCCTAATAAAGCCTTGTTCTAAATATTCAGCCAATGTCTTTTCAACCTCTTGTGTTTCTGTCAAACTTATTCTATAAGATGACTTATTAATTAGCTTTGAATTCTTTTAAAATGTCTATGGGATGATCTATCCCTCTATCCGGAGGTAAACCTTTTGGCAATGTTTCCAAAAAAAACATCTTTAAATTTTTCTAATAATTAACTACTTTACAAATACTTGAATTAATTGTTTCACAATGGTTTTTAAACTGAGGCATTGCATGACACAAAAAAAATTAGTTCTATTTCATTATCTTGATGAAGCTTTTGGAGATCAATATTACATATCAAAGGAGAAGATGGTACATTGTGTTCTCATTTGCAATGTAATAAATTTTCTTTTATTCTCAAATATTAGTGTATTTCACAAATAGCTTCTTAAAAGTATTTTTCCCAATGAAAATAATTCAAGTGTGCATTCCTTTAGGCTTATTATTACCATTCCTAGTAAGTTCTTGTCCTTGGGACTTAGGAAAATTCCTTTTATCATGTCCCGGCTCAAGACAAGAGAAACAAATCCATTCTTTCACCACTGTCTCAAAATCTTGATTTTTTAGAAACTTAATAGTATTGGATTTCTTTTTAAGGGGTTCTTCCTCTTTTAAAGAAAAACCCCTTACTTTTTTGAGAGCCAAAATTTTCTTCATGAGGCTTATATGAAAATTTTTAATCATTTTCTTTACGATTACCCATTACCCGTAATATCGTCAAATGTTTTTGCAAATTTTATAGCCTCATCTAAGTTTCTAGCTCTTTGGAGTGAACTTCCTTCTTGTAACCCCTTTTTAGGTCTTCAATGAAGCCTCTTACTTTTTGAAAATTGTCTATGCCCTTAAGTTTTAAGAGAATTTCTATATAGCAATCTATATATTGAGTGAGATTTAAATTCTTTTGTTCCATAGAACAATTATTCCACTCCTCCCAATTTTGCTCTTTTTCTGGAACATATTCCGTTAAGAATAATTCCTTAAATGAATCCCAAGAATCAGGTACTTGCTTAGCTTTTGCTAAGCTCATCCACCACTTATAAGATTTGCCTCTTGTAAGGATAGGATAGCTTTAATGGGGTGGTTATGATCAAGCACATTTCTTAAAGGATGCAAATCTTGCCATTTTTGTAGAAACATATGGATCTCATCTTTATTTTTCTCCTTCTCTTCTCCATTAAAAGTGGGTGCCTTTAAATCTTTGAGTACCATATAGTGGTCTCTAGTTTTGGGACCCTCTTCAACTATGGTTTCATTCAATCGTTTTTTTAGAGTTTTTTCCCTTCCCTCATCAATGTTACTTTTAGATATTTCTTTTCCTCCCAATCCTTCCCATCTCATCATGGAGCTACGAAGATCCATAATTTTCTCAAGTTTATTCTCTATATTAAAGATTTTTCCTTTCATATCCTTCATTTTTATATCCTCATAGTCATTAAGATCTAAATATTAGATATCTATTTCATCTGTTTCATCTATTTTTGTAATATCCTTTTCCATGTGGAAAGAGGACATTGGGAATTCCCCCTTCTCCCCATTTTGATCCTTCCCACCTTGAGACACCATGTACTCTAACAATAAGCAGAACATAAAGTTTCTAACAAAGCAAAAAAAAACAGATGCAACACAACGACCTTACTTGGTTGGGTAAATATGAATTGTCTCTAATGATGTGAAGAACAATTATGTTGATTCCTCTTTGTTGATATTTGCTTCAATGATTCTTCAAGGTCATCATGTACTCCACTTGCTTCATGCAAAATCTCCAAAGTATTCCCAATTTATTAGGCAAGAGGTATGCCCAATCTATTAAGCAATTTGTATTTGTATGGGGAATATTTGAGAAGTATAAGGATTAGCTTATGGAAATAAATAGAGAAGATATTAAGAAGTAGATAGTAGATTTAGCAATGAGTAGCTCAATGGAATCCCAAATTGACCCTAAACACATGGTTATATATGCTTGGGTGATGCATGACCTTCCAACTTCAGCCCCCTGGCCTTTCAATGGCTAGGCATGGCCCTTTCACTATCCAATTAGGTACAATGGGTGGGAATTGGAATGGTTGAGTTGGTTGAAGTTGAGGCACATACGATGAGGTTGGCCAAGGTTGTTTGCAGGGAGGGCAAAATGGGAGTATGTGGTGCTAGCCATGGATAATACGAGGGAGATGGAGTCGTGGCTTGTTGTGGCTCGTAAACACATCGATAAGAGCTCTCCACATTAATGGCAAAAGTGATGGCCGTATTCAAGTCATTTGGGGCTTGAGCTCTAACCAAAATTTGGATGCTAGGGTGTATGCCTTGTAGAAATGAGTCCATGATGAAGAGCGGGTCGATGTTAAAAACGGGAGTATAATGATCAACAAAGTTCCTAAACCTCATGGCCGCTTGTTCCACGGTCTCATGCGGGTGATTTTGCTTGAATGAACGTAATTGCTCAAAAAATACAAAGAAGTTTGGAGTTTTGTGAAATTTAGCCAAGAATTTTTGCTCGAAATCGGCAAAGTTTGGAGGTTTGCGAAATTCAGCGAAGAATTTTTGCTCAAAATCGACAAAGTTTGGGATGGAGTTTGTTTGTTGCTTGGCAAACCAATATTTGAGGCCTCACCATTGAGTGTAGTGCTAAAATAATTCATCACATGCCCTTCCTCGACGATGTGCGAGGTCAAACAAGCAATTTTGAAATTATTTAGATGAGCGGTGGGATCCTCCAACGGCGTCCCATAGAATGTGGGGAATGGGATGAGGGGTGCATCAGGACGGGCCAAATTTGGTGGCAAAACCAAAGGTGATTGAATGGCGAATGGAGGAGGAAGTGGTGGTTGAGCCATAATTGGAATTGGTATAGAAATTACGATCCCAAGTGAACTCCCTCCCGATGATGGTGAAGGAGGTGAACTTTGTAATGGAAAAGTGCTAGTGAGGCTAGGGTGAAGTAGGTGTTGCTTGGCTTTCTCCCTTTTATGGTATCTCTTAGCTCAGTCACTCTCTCTCAAGCTATCTTGCCAATCTTTGGCACTTTGCAAAAGTCCCCTTTCCAAGTAGGTTCGTGTCGTGGAACCAAGACCAAGTAAAGGTCCCACACCGGGCGTGCCACTGTCTGGCAGATATCTGGATGAGCAAGGCAAAGAGGACAAAACCCGACAACCCCCAGAGATATCCAACAAAGAATGGAGCTACACTCTCCCAACACCCCAAAGGAGAAGGCACTAGTAGATAGGAATGTGTGTTATGGATCTTTCCGACAAATGCGGCGCTGCAATGATGGGGTGCTGATGATGTATGCACACACAAATGTTAGACAAGCTTTGTGCTAAATGACAAAAGAGCGAGATGACACCACGACACCAATGAACGAGGCAAGATATAATGTGAAATGTGCCTTGTATAATATTGAATTTGATGTGCACGTGTTTGATTCATGAAGCAAATTTATATAGCTTTAATATGAGAAAAAGAGAAAGATCTTATCTAGCCACTTCTTGCTTGACGTTGAGGGCCATTGAAAGATTTCTTGTGAAACTCAAGAAATGGGAAGGAGTGAGTTCCATTTCATTGACAGACTTGCTATCTGCAACACTGTCCTGAATGCTTATATTATGTTATTGGTTGATTAATTTTGGAAAAGCTAAGTGGAATAGGATTATAAGTCCTATTAGAGACTTCCTATGGAGAAATAAAGCCAATTATAAAAAGGTACATTTTTGGTAGATGGGGGATTGGGCTACATCTTCCCACTCATACTTCTGCCAAGATTTTTCTCCTTCTACCTAAATGACTATCTCAAGAAGAAAATTGGGCTAGAATGTTTAGAGAGGTTGTTGAAGAATCCCTAGTATATCACAGGGGGATGTCGATGGGATACAATTGGAGAAATAAGCTGTTTTCCTCTACACCCCTTAAGATCACAAACTCCTAACTTTGTAGTATTTTATGTGGCAAATGGAAAGAGTTGCTATTTCTATCACAGTGGGATGGTTTCTCAAGATTCATAGGCAACTCTTTCTTTAGCCTTAGAATTTGGTGGTCCCACATCTTCAACCCTCCTTTAGCTTTGTTAGACATCAATGTCACCAAAAAATTGAACAACAAAGGGCTAAGAAATCTTGCAGATTGTTGGGACTAGTCCCAAGCACGCTGGAAAGAACTTGATCAGCTAGTTATCATTTTTGGCAGTATTGTACATGCGTAGACCACTTTTCAAAAAGAGAAAAACGTGAACCTTTTTAATATCTTTGAAAGAAGCCAAATGTTTTCTCGTTTTCAGAAAATATTACCTATTTTATTTGCAACAGTGTTTCTAGATAGCTTTGTCCATTATCATGAACTTAGGTGATGGTATGTCCAAGGGTAGTGTAGGAATGAGTTGTGGTTACAAATATTTAGAGGATATGTGAAGGATGCTAAGAGATGGTATGTCTAAGGGTAGTGTAGTAATGAGCTCTAGTTACAATTATTTGGAGGACATGTGAAGGATGTTGCGAGATGCAGTCTTCGCCCACCATCATCCTGACATTGTCCTTGTGTGCCTGCCATCAGGGGATTTTGGGCCAGGATAGGGAAATGGGTAGTTAGATGTTTGGGAGTACATGGACATTGGGGAGACTAGATCTTGGGAAGGGGGTGTAATCTGAAGAGGTTACTAACTGGTTGTTCAGTATTATAAGATATGGTTGATTATGGGAGATTTGGATATTTAGGAATAACTTAGTGTTTCATAATGGTGGGGAAACTGGTTTGAATGTCATTGAAATAATGTATAAATGTGTTCATTTGTGTAGATCTGGATATTATGTTAACAAGTTGAATGATGTGAATACACTTCAGGTAATTTAATCTCTCCTCAATGGAATTACATGATCTGTAATAGAGTTAACCTTGGTATATACTAGGATTCCCTAACATAAGATTGTATGCAGGCTTGCCTAACTAAGGAAGGGAAGATCATGCTGCCCAAGTTTGGACCCAAGACTAAGAGGTGGTATCTCAAGGAGAAACATCCTGTGTATACCTTTGTGGCATTTGTGAAAAATCCCCTAGGTACTAGACCTATGATGAAGGTTTGGTCAGGCAAATATATATTGGAAAATCTCCCACCCAAAGGTTTCACCACTAAGCCTATGATGATAGCCTGTATGCAGTAAGGCTATCATGTGTGCTAGAGTCAATCTTCTTCCTTCTTGGTTCTTGTCAATTAATATGATAAATGTAATATAAATATTTTGTATCTGAAGCACATGTATGTTTGTTGTTATGAAAATGGATGCATTCATCTTGACCAATACCCTTTGTTTTATTAATGCACCTTCTATTTTATTAATTACTCATTCTTCAATATTTCAATACATAGACTCTTTCTCTCACTTGGCAGTGCACCCTTTCATGTTATCAAAACGGGTGCATTCATCTTGACCAATACCCTTATTTTCATAGATTCACCTTCTATATCTGTCAATAACTTGTTCTTCATTATGTTAATACACGTACTCTTTCTCTAACTACTAGTTCACCTTTTCTTCCATAGATCAATACACGTACCTATCTTTTGGGATATTATAGTATAACCCTTCCTTTCATAGGTTGATAATGTGTCATCGATATGAGTGAATGGATGAGAATGAGTACATAGGAAGGGAATGTGGAATAAATAATGTTGGATTGAGGAGGGATAATGTGGAAAGACGGGAGTTTGATATAGAAACTGTATTTTGTGACTGTTTGTAAATGACTGTTTTATGTCAAGAATGCTGGGGAAGCATTTTGACCGTCTTATGGATTAAGGTCATGGAGACCTAACTGATAAAGTTGCAACTACCTGAGACGGAGAGTCAATGGATGACGTCTCGCGTAGCAAGGTCGACCGAGGTCTTGACCAGCCTCAGTTCGATTTAAATGGTGAGCTTTCGGTACGGTGGATGAGGGACCAAGGAAGCGGCCTATGAGTGAAGCGCTAGGTCACTTGCGAAGGATCCTAGAGGGTGCTGATCATACGGTGCTTGGGCTCTGGGTCGCTGAAGATACCCACACGTGCATCGTGGAAGATATTGGAATAAAGAATAAGAATTGTTTTCTGAAACCGGGTATGGATCTAGTTGATTGACCTTGCTGGTCCTCAACGGATGAGTCCATGGCTCTTTTATATGGATCTGTGGGTTGATCTTGCTGATCTTCCACGGAGATTTCATTCTGTTATATGAATATATTGCCGGTTACTATGAGCTAGGAACTATGGAGAAGGCCCTTGAGTGAACAGGTGGTGAGCGTTCTGGTTGCCAATGATGCCATAAGTACACCGATGAATGAATGACGAGAAATAAGGATTCAACCAGAGACTTTGAGGATTATCATCAGTGACATAATGGTTTCATTAAAGGATTGTTTGAAAGTTAGTTGATGTTGAGAAAAAGGCAATTTCATATTGGGTGTGTAAGTGGTGTGACTAGTTTTATGTTTGCATGAACTTCCGGCTAGGGGACCTAGGAACTCTTTTCCCTGGTACCCGGGACAAAACCTAACCAAATTCCTAATTGGATCCCATCACTACAGTGGTTGGGAGGTTGGCTAACCCATGGGACTGGATGGGGTTAGGCTGGACTGATGGATCCGTAAATCGAGACTTAATTTCCGTTATTACAATAGATGAAGTAAATCCCGGATAGTAATTGTTCTATGGATAGGAATCAACGGCTGTGCCTCTTGATGGGGAAAAAAGCATTGATCCCAATGATCCAAGTGCAAGTTTCTTCCTTGAACTGATCGAGTATCTTTATAGGTACAATCGGATCAGTTTGATCAGTAATGGTCTTGACTACGTTAGAGTAAAAAGTTATCCTGGTGGAATCGCCCGTGTTTTCCGAATAAAGGAAGTTTTTCCGGGTTCGATTTTGGAAAAATCGACGGATTAGTCTCTTGTCCGGATATCCGTGGACGAGGCCCCGAGTGTGGTACTCTGCCCCGCACAAGAAATGCTATTTTCGCTGCTAGTACCCGAATCCGTTGCGCAGTGGAAACAGGGATCTCACAGTTGGTATCAGAGCGAATTGGCTAATAAAGATCAACTGAGAAGCCAAATATGTCAAAAATTTATCAAGTAGCACAAAAAGGTTGTAATTGTGTGATATAATTCATACAAATTGATATTCAAACTAATTTTGTAAATTAGTAAATTAGGTCTTCAAATGAAAGTACCACAATTATATGGAACCCTGACTTGCTTGAGGCTTAGACATGATGGTATTTACCCTATAATTCCAAGTATCATGACTAACCGTATATACCGAGGGTATAACTACAGCTCTTTATCGGCACTATATATGAGTAAATCTAAGACTTGAAATTATAAGCGTTAATGCTATCCAGATGATGATTTCGAATAGGGTTGATATGATTTTTAATTCTGTTTGAGAATTGAAGAATTGATTTGGATTTTGATTGAAAAATGATGATTTCTAAAATTTAGTTGTAATATAATAACCTGAGCGAAACCACAATGAGGATTAATGGGACGAGTCCCTGTGATGATATTCATAACTAGAATGATGATAATGATTTCAGCAAATCACTATGAGATTAGTGGATTGTGCTGTCAAATTGCTACTGTTAATACTTGACACGGTAGATCAAGTTAAGGGATGACAAATTGAGAACTTGATTAACTGTAATTCCCGTGGAGGAATGTTCAGAAGGGAATTTTTTGGTCTAATGGACCATTATCGTGTTAAAGATATGAATGATAAGATTGAATGAATGATGAGTTCTATTTAAGGGATAATTATCTCCGTATTCTGTTGGGTTGACCAGAATATAAGGAACCCCAGAATAAATTGGATCTGAAGAAAAAGAGTTGTCCTCTACTTTGCGAGATGAGGACATCTCGCACCTTTTTAAGTGGGGTAGAATGTAAGATTCCTCCCTAGCCTTCGAGGTATACAGGAGTAAGAATCTCCCTTTCTGATCTTATAATTATTCCCTTTCTAAAATAAAAGAAAGATTCTGGAAGACCCTTTCCCTAGAATACTCTCAGGAGTGAGTTCAGAAGTGTAAATCGGTGTTTTGGATACCAAGGTTTTGGTCTTCATTCGAGTACGGCCAAAAGAAGTTCTTTACCTCTTAAGGAGTATAAGAAGTTATCCCCCAGATATTGTGGGCCTTATCTGAATTCAAAGAAAGTAGGTGACTTAGCCTACGAGCTTCTTTTACCACCTCATCTCAAAGTTCATAATGTATGTAAGCCTCTATAGAAATATGTGCCAAACCCAAATCATGGAAAGACGGTAAAACTTCAGTGGCAAGATACCATTGGCTTCTAGGTTACGCTAGCTCCTTCCTTTATATAAGTCGTAACTTTTACTTGTCACTCACAGTAATCTTACTTCCATCGATCTCCCTTCTTCTTAATCTCCTTCATGGCTTGGCAACAGGAATTAGTTTTATCCATGATGATTTCTCACCTTGAAGACGCAAGCGAGTCTGTGAAGAAGGATTTTATAGAACTGTATGAGCGCTCACTTTTCCCTCACTTGGGAACTTCTGTAGCTCAGACCAAATGGCGGACCTATCGAGACATAACTAGGGTAACACCGCTGGGTCGGCAGCACTTTCATAACAATGTCTGCTTGGCCATGGTTATTGAAGCTTTGGGTTTGGGTCCCCGATACTATTGCGTGATGAGATCAAGGCATATTGGGTTTTCTGAGTGTGTCTTCTTACTGGCGTGTTTTCTTCCTCATCAGAAGATATGCCTTTATCCCGTTTTTGGCTTGCCTCTTAGAGGTCCTTTTGTTAGATCACCTTAGATGAGTTACCTTATACGTGTGCAGCTTGTGAGTGCTGCTTTTGTGACCATATGATGTACGGGCTTATGGAAGTGTAAAAAGTTCTTCTATCTTTACTGTATATGTTCCAAGAATGAATAAAGTTGAAATCTTTGTTCTTGTCTTGAATCTTGCTCTCTTTGAGACTTTTCTTGGTGGTTAATCTTAATTAAATTTTTTCTCTAAGTCTCATATTCGTGCATCTTGCGAAATTATCCCAAGTTTGCGAGATGAGGACATCTCGCGTTTTTCAAGTGGGAGAGAATGTAAGATTCCTCCCCAGCCTCTCAAAATGTCCAACATATTCTCCTGTAATCAATTCCCTCTTCAGAGCTATAAGAGATCTTATCTCTACCTGTTTTGGCATAGAGAGAAAATATTCTAGAGAGAGAATATTCAGATTTTGAATATTTTTGGATAGAAAAATCTCATCTTATTAAAATGAATTCCCCTGAAACAGAAATTCAGAAAGAACTTTCCAATGTGCAATTGGAATTAATTGGAAATGGGTATAAAGGACCTTAGCCTAAGGGTCTAGATTTTTAGAAATTTTAGATTATGGTCCAATTAAGGTTCCTATGGGCCAATAGGATCAATCCATGTGTAGGGAGGAGATAAATCTAATTTTGTAAAAGAAGATACCCAAAAATGAGTAAATGCTCACATAAGATGAAGAGTTGACTATGTACAAGGTTTACTAGTAAGAAACTATGAGTAATATCAAAAATATGAGATATTTTGGGTATCCAAAAATAAGTAAATGCTCACATAAGATGAAGAGTTGAAAATGTACAAGGTTTATTAGTAAAAACTATGAGCAATATTAAAAATATGAGATATTTTGGGTATCCAAAAATGAGTAAATGCTCACATAAGATGAAGAGTTGAAAATGTACAAGGTTTATTAGTAAGAAACTATGAGCAATATTAAAAATATGAGATATTTTGGGTATAATGATTCCATTTTGACACATATGTAAGGAAGGGGAGTCCATTAAAGGAGGTGCATATTTCACATGCTTGAATGAGTTTTAAACTCATAAAAATTGAGATATTTCATCTCTCCTCTCTCCTAATTCAAGTCTAGATGCAAAAAGTTAGCTCAACTGACCTAAAAATGGTCAAAAATTTACCAAACTGAGTTGGAAAATTCTAGAATCAATTTGTTTGGTTAGGATCTCACTTTTTTCTATAAATAGAGGCCTTCCCCTTTGTTGAAACTCAACAATGTTTAATGCATGGTTACTCTACTCCACCCAAGCCAAGAACTATGAATTTATTAATAATTCATTAGTTTTTGACATTTCCCTCTTCCAAAGATTGGTGGCCACTCTTGTTCAAACAAGAGTTGAACCCTCAAACCCTCAAACCATCAAGCCAAAGGAAAGCTATCAAAGTCATTAGTAAGTTGGTGATTCTTCTTCTCTTACACTTATTTTATGGATGTTTATGGTTTCAAATGATTTTTATGCTTTATGTCTTCTCTATAATGTTAGGCCTCATTACAAAAGGCATTTTCCTCTCTTCTCTAACAAAACCAACCATTCTCTATCCTAGGTGAGTGGTTAATTGATTAATGTTAAGTTTTTTTTATATAATGATTATTTTATTATAAAAGTGTTACTTTTAGCATAATTGAATTTCATGCATAGAGGTATACATAAAAGATGATTATTTTATTACAAAAGTGTTACTTTTAGCATAATTGAAATTCATGCATAGAGGTATGCATAAAAGATGATTATTTTATTACAAAAGTGTTACTTTTAGCATAATTGAATATCATGCATAGAGGTATCCATAAAAGATGATTATTTTATTATAAAAGTGTTACTTTTAGCATAATTGAATTTCATGCATAGAGGTATGCATAAAAGATGATTATTTTATTACAAAAGTGTTACTTTTAGCATAATTGAATTTCATGCATAGAGGTATGCATAAAAGATGATTATTTTATTACAAAAGTGTTACTTTTAGCATAATTGAATTTCATGCATAGAGGTATGCATAAAAGATGATTATTTTATTATAGAAGTGTTATTTTTATCATATTTGAATTTCATGCATAGAGGTATGCATAAAAGATGATTATTTTATTATAAAAGTGTTACTTTTATCATAATTGAAATTCATGCATAGAGGTATGCATAAAAGTTGATTATTTTCGTGTGACTCCATGCTAAAACCTAAGCCTAACACAAAGGTCCAATGTGAAGGGTCCAATAAGTACCACTAATGAAGCTATAAAACAATGCTAATGGGCCCACTAATGCTAATCCAAATCAAGAGAGCAAGGAGAGTGAAAACAACTTCTGACAATGAGGCAAAAAAAAAAGTTTTTCGGTTTTATAACCTTGATCGAGGTTCAGTGGCATCATTCAATTTAGGGTTTGCAAGATGTACGCTGTGGGATTTTAGGGTTAGTGAAACATACGGCCAAGATACACACTTAATTTTAGGGTTAGTGAAACCTACGGCCAAGATACACACTTAATTTTAGGGTTGGTGAAGGATCGACGGCGGCTGAGATTTGATATTAGTATCTCGTTCGAGGTACATGGATGGCTTTGATTTTAAGTCATTACCATGACCAAGGTATATCGACGGTCGAGATTCATTATATACCTCGATCGAGATATTTAAACGGCTGAGATCGGATCTTCCAATGTGCCTAAATGGATGGTGGAGATTGCGTCTCTGTAACTCGAATGAGATATTTGGACGGTGGAGATTGCATCTCTGTATCTCGAACGAGATATTTGGACGATGGAGATTGTATCTCTGTATCTCGAACGAGCTATTTGGACGGTGGAGATTTGATCTCAATATCTCGTTCAAGATATGTGGACGGTGGAGATTGTATCCCTTTACCTCGAACAATGAATGGTCGAGATTTAATTTTGATATCTTGTTCAAGATACGTGGACGGTGGAGATGGGCTAGTCAAATATGCCTAGGGGGATACAGTGTGGCCCTGATGTGGATCCGAGTGGCATAGATATCTTGATCGAGATAATGTGGTGGCGGTGACATGTAGTGGTGACATGGATGATGATTGGAAACCCGGACCTGCTCTAGCGTGGCATTAGTTTGTATCTCGATCGAGATATGTCGCTTTAGGCTTGGGAGGCACGTGTCGTGTTTTAATTCACAGCGATATCACGATCGAGGTACTCCACCCGAGATGCATGGATGTCCCAATTTTAGAGAGAGTGAACGAAAGTGAGTACCCTCATCTTGCAACCTCCCATATCTAAAAACTACTTTAGAAGAAATAAAAAACTACTTGGAGAAGCTAAACATTCTCTGAAGGAAGTACTTATTATTCAACTAGGGACTTGTTCAAGTAGGGAAAAGAACACATACCTCTAACAATGCGACGTCCCCCTTAATGTCAACATTGCCTCATTTACTCCTAGCAACTCGAGCATCCTATAGAAAGCTTCAATTTGAAGCTCAAGTTTACGCATTTTCTCCATGTTGGTGTGCGGGTCTTCCTTCAACTCTTCCAGCTACCGCTTATTAACTTCCATGTTTGCTATCAAGATAGTTGCAACAGATGATGTGCCTTCATTTTACGAAGTAATGTGTCCCTCTTCTTATTGAAATCTATTGTTCTACAGGTGAGCTCGTGTGTCTTTTCGGACAGCTCCTCATTGGCCTTGGCAACCATGGACTCCACCTTTAGAAAATATGTACTAAAAAAGAAAGAGAGCTTTACTAGTACCTATAGCAAGAATCTAACTCTAGTCATCAATTTCAAGCTACATAGATTTTGCAAATCTCTCTCTCTCTCTCTCTCTCTCTCTCTCTCTCTCTCTCTCTCTATCACACACAAAGAAAAGCACACATTCTTTGTTGTTGAAAGAAAGAGAGGAACAATCAAGCCATGAAAGCACAAACATACCCTTAGAAGAGGATTCCGACTATGAACTCCTCTTGTGTGCTATTGGGTGTTTGCAATGGCGAGGTTTCTTCAACCAGCTTCTTGGGGGTGTGAGGCCTTCCCATGTTTCCCTTAAAGAAGACTACTCCCAAGCTAAAGATGTTGAGGATAGGGCTCTATTTAGAGAAAGGTTGTAGAGAGATGGTTGGGCATGACAAGCATGCAGTTTGTACAACAAAAAAGATTGAGCGATAGAGTAGACTGTGTTTTTTTTTTCAAAACTGAAGAAAGGTTTCTAGACGTCCACCTTACTATATCGGTTGACTCCCAATCTGCCACTGCCACCACCAAAGGAGCATCCATGATGATGAAGCAGATTTTTAGGTAGAAGACTGTTAGCACATATGAGATGCACCGAAGGAGCTTCAACATTAGTAACTAGTGAAAGAACTAGTGCAGGGTTCAAGAACAAGAGGTAGACATCAAGGAGGAGTACTTAGGATTTTGAGAACTATTTCTCTAAGAAGTGACACCTAAGCACAAAATCAGAATGGAAACAAATCCAACCAAGCCAGCCTGCTATTATTATAGAGGTGCATGCACCGAAAAAAGTTTTTTGTGACAAGTTAGCATGAACAACAGAGTCGATTGGGAGAATCCAAAGAGACTAGCTAACAAGGTGTAACTGTGGTGGTACATGTGTTGTGCAATGTGGAAGACAAGAAGATGGAGGTGATGGTAGTGATCATTTCACAAGAGGCTAAGAATTGATATCTCTTAAAAAGTCAATAGATAAGAAGAGTAAATTGGTCTCATGGGAATACCAAGCAAGAGTAAGGGATGAGAACATAAAGATGGAACAAGAAGCCCAAGGAAAGATAGGACAAACTACTAAGATAAGGGAAAAGATAAGGCTGCTAGTAGTAGATAAAAAGGCCAACCAAGTCCAGTCAAAGCAGTATGAGGATGTGCATGACATCTCAAAATTCGCGAGAAATTCGCAAACTATTAGAAGTAGCTCTTGGCCTTGATAGTGGGGTAGTGTGATGAAGATAAGGAATCTACATCATCTAAACTGGCAGTAGAATGTTAATAAAAATAAGTAGAAAATTCTTGGAGGTAGACAAGCTGGTCCCAGAAGTGATAATCACACTCTATGAGGGACAAGATATTACTCAAGTCCCTTCTAGAACGAGTATCATGACTAAACATCATCTTGAAATAGGTAGCACCATTCAACATAAGAATGCCATGTCAAAGAACATTATAGAAACCCTCAACATAATTGGAAACAAAGAAATGATTGTGGCAAGATGTAAATTTCCCATCTCATTTCTCATGCTGAAGATGGAATCAATTCACTACTCAATTGAACCAGATAACCACATGGAGGAATTGGCAAAAGCAAGTCTGATGAGCTAAAAAAAGTGGTAGAGGAAATATAAAAGAGAAATTTAGTAGTAAGTGTATTATAGAGTGCAAGAAGACAAACTTGTGGAGGTAAATATGTGCCTGGATGATCTACAAAATGTTATGATCACTGCACTACTCGAGGAAAAACTCTCATCTTACTACTGATAATATGGAGTACAAGGATGTCTTCGCATAGAATTATATCAACATAGAAGACATCAATCCAAGTTTCTATTAGCATTAAATCAAAGATGCCAATGCGATCAAAAATCGGACAATGGGTGGCGATCACAATCTTTACTAAAAAAATCGACACTAGTGATCGTGATCCTAGCGATCTTAATGATCATAAATTCGATCGTGCAATCCTGATGATCATATATTGGACACTAGACAATTACGTGATCCTGATGATTATAAAGTGGGCACTGTGGACAATCACGATCCTGATGATCAATCCTGGCAATCAAAAATTGGACATTGGGTGATCATAATCTTGATGATTGGATGCTAAACGATTGTGATCGAGAATTATACAATCTTGATGGTCAGACACTAAATGATTGTGATTGGTCAAGGAATAATAAATCGAGATTGGTGATTCAAAAAGCGCATTAAAGAGACGATAGTAAGCACAGAATTCACCATCATTTTTAGTTACTTTGGGGATCTTTACTCACCTTTATTTCCTCATACAAGAGAATATGTATAATTACCATTAGGGGGGCATTTGAACATATTTTGGGCCTTTTGTGAATGAAATTAATTAGCAATGGACCAATATGAATAGAGAATTGTGCACATTTGGTCTCCTTTGAATATAGGAGGGAGACTAGGTTGTAGGGAGGGGGACTAGGCTTTCAGTACTAATAATTATACTTGTCCCTTTCAAAACGTAGGAGGGTTAGGGTAGGTATTTCCCACCATTCTTGTGGCTCAAAAATCCTTGAAAGTTTGAAATTTTCAAGATTCCTCCAAACGTCACTTTTCCTCCCAAAAACCCATCTCAAATTTCATTATAGTCAAAAATTTCATTTTCATTATAGTCAAAAATTTCATTTTCATTATAGTCAAAAATTTCATTTTCAAGTCCGCTTTCCCTCTTGAACGTCCAAATTAAACTCTCCTTAAGCTTCCTCCCCCTTCCTCTTCCATCTCTTCAATATCCATCAAGCCCAAAACCCTAATCTGCATAGCATCTTTGCATTTTCTTTCTCTATCTCATTCGCCCAACCCTAATCTCACTAGCTTCACAATTGATATGGCTGCACCATGAAGAAGACCAAAGGATGAGAGTGAGGAGATATCACTGCACAACAAGAGGGATGATGATGGTGCTTGGGTGAGAGAGGCATTTCGCAAGGGTGCTTGGGTTTTCCTGTAGCCTATTGCTATTGGTCCGTATCGAGTTCGACGATAAGATGTGGTACATAAGGGCCAAAAATGCCTAAAAAAGGGCCCTTTACTTATCTCGTGATTAGGAAAAGAGCCAAAGAGAGAGTGTGCCACGTGCACAAGAATATGGTATTCTTGTCTCCTCTACTTTGGAGGTAGTAGAGTCCATTTCGAGCTTTTTTCCTCTAATTTAGCCGAAATCTCGAAATTCAGATGGATTGTGGTGGTCCATAGGATCCGTTATACTGATAAAATCTGTTAAAAGATTTGAAAAAAGATGGCATGTAGTTATTGCTTAAGTTTTTAAAGTTTGAAAAAACTACCTCCAATATTCCTTTTGGCACCCATACCATTTTCATTCTTCTTGTCAACGTCTAGAAGCTCTCTCTCATCTCTTTTTCCACCTCACTGAGCTTCATTGCATCTTCTAGCTCTCTCTCATCTCTTTTTCTACCTCACTGAGTTCCATTGTCTCATTCTCTTTCTTCTATTCTATATGGAATCCACAAGACGTCCTTCTCGTTCAATAGACTCTTGTGTCGTATACAACAAAAGGGATGATGGAACTTGGAAACCCAAGAGTTTCACTGTAAACGACTGGGTTACTATGTTGCCCTCATGCAAGGGATCTCACAAGGTGAAGAAAACAAAAGGACATGATACAAAATACCATTGGAAGGGACGCATTGCTTCTTTCAAGGTTACATATCTGAAGGCTGGTTTGCTCAGGTCCACAACATGTTTACATGGCAAGGGATATGTAATTACCTCCAACTCAACATATTCCTATACAAGCACATTGTAAGTTGTAGTTAAATTGTGCAAATATGTTTTTTCTTTTAATAAGTTTTAACTTCAGATTTCTTCAGATATCTTTTCCATAACAAGTTTTGAGTGGCAGCTTGTGGAGAGCTTCAGTGGTACTTTCCCAGCCATTCACAAAGACTTCTCAGAGCTCATGTATGATGACGAGAATGGGGCTTTTTTTAGTAAGGGTAATCTTTTTGTATACTACGCATAGTACGTTGTTCCCCCAAAACCAGGTGTGTATGGGCAAATTGAGGATTTAACAGTGCCAAGCCTTTCTTCTCTTAATTGGGACATTCCAGATAAAGCGACCGTGCATAGCTTCAAACATAAAATATCCCAGGATATTCAAAAGGTCATGAATCCGGGAAGGATCTCGAGGAGGATACGGTTATCATGGTTCCTGTCTCTACATGTCTTTGTAGCTTGCTTCAAAGACAGAGTGTTATAGAGGACAAAGGCATTATGGCTAAGTAGAAACTTCCCAGCAGAGCATTTGGACAACATTATAGGACTGTTTTTGAAATCTAGAGTGTATGACTATAAGGGTGACTACATAAGGTGCAATGCATGCCCTCAATCCTTGGCGTTGTCTTACAATATCTCTCGACAATCTCTTACTATGGTTTATGATTATAGGAGATACAAACTTAAGTTGGGTATCTGGGAACCTTTCGATTCTGATATAGATTGCATGTCATTTAGGTTTGAGTTGCAGGTTATTCCACATGCTGAAAGAAAGGAGGTTAATGTTACCTCTTAGTGGACGCTAGAAGACGTTAGGGAAACCTTGGAGTTTCTTGACAACACCACCCCTAGTTATAAATTCAAGGTCAATGGTACTACAATTGTAAGATTCCTCCCCAGCCTTCGAGGTATACAGGAGTAAGAATCTCCCTTTTTGATCTTATAATTATCCTTTGAGGTATACAGGAGTAAGAATCTCCCTTTTTGATCTTATAATTATCCCCTCTCTAAAATAAAAGAAAGATTCTGTTTAAAGAAGGAAGACCCTTTCCCTAGAATACTTCTCAGGAGTTCCACCTGTTTTAAGGATTCAGAACAATGAGTTCAGAAGTAAAAATCGGTGTTTTGGATACCAAGGTTTTGGTCTTCATTCGAGTACGGCCCAAAAGAAGTTCTTTATCTATTGGGGAGTTTAAGAAGTTATCCCCCAGATATTGAGCCTTATCTGAATTCAAAGAAAGTAAGTGACTTAGCTTACGAGCTTCTTTTATCTCCTCATCTCAAAGTTCTTAATGCCTTCTATAGAAAATTGTGCCAAACCCAAATCATGGAAAGACGATAAAACTTCAGTGGCAAGTTACCGTTGGCTTCTAAGTTACGCTAGCTCCTTCCTTTATATAAGTCGTAACTTTTACTTGTTGCTCACAGTAATCTTACTCCCATCGATCTCCTTCTTTCTTAATCTCCTTCATGGCTTGGCAACAAGAATTAGTTTTATCCATGATGATTTCTCACCTTCAAGACGCAAGAGAGTCTGTGAAGAAAGATTTTATAGAACAGTATGAGCGCTCACTTTTTCCTCACCTACAAACTTCTGTAGCTCAGACCAAATGGCGAACCTATCAAAACATAACTAGGGTAACACCCTGGGGTCAGTAGCACTTTCGTAACAATGTCCGCTTGGCCATGGTTATTGAAGCTTTGGGTTTGGGTCCCCGATACTACTGCCTCATGAGATCAAGGCATCTTGGGTTTTCTGAGCGGGTCTTCTTACTGGCGTGTTTTCTTCCTCATGAGAAGATATGCCTTTACCCCGTTTTTGGCTTGCCTCTCTCAGAGGTCCTTTTGTTAGATCACCTCATACCACTGAGATAGGTGCGGTAATAACCAGCAGCATCATTCCCATAGATGAGTTACCCTATACTTGTGCAGCTTGTGAGTGCTGCTTTTGTGATCATATGATGGACGGACTTATGGAAGTGTAAAGAGTTCTTCTATCTTTACTGTATAAGTTCCGAGAATGAATAAAGTTTAAATCTTGTTCTTATTTTGAATCTTACTCTCTTTAAGACTTTTCTTGGTGGTTAATCTTGATTAAAATTTTTCTCTAAGTCTCATATTCGTGCATCTTGTGAAATTTTCCCAGTTTGCGAGATGAGTACATCTCACATTTTTTAAGTGGGGTAGAATGTAAGATTCCTCCCCCAACCCCTTTTTGATGTCTAGTATCTTCCCCTGTAATCAATCCCTCTTCAGAAATATAAAGACCTTGTTTCTAACTGTTTTAGCCTAGAGAGAAAAAATTATTCTAGAGAGAGAATATTCAGATTATGAATATTTTTGGATAGAAAAATAACTCATCTTATTAAAATAAGTTCCCCTGAAACAGAAACTCAAAAAGAATTTTCCAATGTGCAATTGGAATTAATTGGAAATGGGTATAAAGGACCTTAGTCTAAGGGTCTAGATTTTTAGAAGTTTTTGGATTATGGTCCAATTAAGGTTCCTATGGGCCAATAGCATCAATCCATGTGTAGGGAGGAGATAAATCCAATTTGTAAAAGAAGATACCCAAAAATGAGTAAATGCTCACATAAGATGAAGAGTTGAAAATGTACAAGGTTTATTAGTAAAAAACTATGAGCAATATTAAAAATATGAGATATTTTAATGAGTAAATGCTCACATAAGATGAAGAGTTGAAAATGTACAAGGTTTACTAGTAAAAAACTATGAGCAATATTAAAAATATGAGATATTTTGGGTATAATGATTCCATTTTGACACATATGTAAGGAAGGGGAGTTCTTTAAAGGAGGTGCATATTTCACATAAGATGACGAGTTGAAAATGTACAAGGTTTATTAGTAAAAAACTATGAGCAATATTAAAAATATGAGATATTTTGGGTATAATCATTCCATTTTGATTTGGTTTGGTTCAAGAGAGATGAGAGATAAAAATATCGCATTATTTTTGAGTTTAAAACTCATTCAAGCATGTGAAACCTCCTTTCAAGAACTCCCCTTTTTTACATATGTGTAAAAATGGAATGATTATACCCAAAATATCTCATATTTTTAATATTACTCATAGTTTTTTACTAATAAACCTTGTATATTTTCAACTCTTCATCTTATGTGAAATATGCACCTCCTTTAAAGAACTTCCCTTCCTTTCATATGTGTCAAAATGGAATCATTATACCCAAAATATCTCATATTTTTAATATTGCTCATAGTTTTTTACTAATAAACCTTGTACATTTTCAACTCTTCATCTTATGTGAGCATTTACTCATTTTTGGATACCCAAAATATCTCATATTTTTAATATTGCTCATAGTTTTTTACTAATTAACCTTGTACATTTTCAACTCTTTATCTTATGTGAGTATTTACTCATTTTTGGGTATCTTCTTTTACAAATTGGATCTATCTCCTCCCTACACATGGATTGATGCTATTGGCCCATAGGAACCTTAATTGGACCATAATCCAAATTTTTTTGAAAATCTAGACCCTTAGACTAAGGTCCTTTATACCCATTTTCAATTAATTCCAATTGCACATTGAAAAATTCTTTTTGAATTTCTGTTTCAGGGGAACTTATTTAAATAAGATGAGTTATTTTTCTATCCAAAAATATTCATAATCTGAATATTCTCTCTCTAGAATAATTTTCTCTCTCTAGGCTAAAACAGTTAGAAACAAGGTCTTTATATTTTTGAAGAGGGATTGATTACAGGGGAAGATACTAGACATCAAAAAGGGGTTGGGGGAGGAATCTTACATTCTACCCCACTTAAAAAATGTGAGATGTCCTCATCTCGCAAACTGGGATAATTTCGCAAGATGCACGAATATGAGACTTAGAGAAAAATTTTAATCAAGATTAACCACCAAGAAAAGTCTTAAAGAGAGTAAGATTCAAAATAAGAACAAGATTTAAACTTTATTCATGCTCGAAACTTATACAGTAAAGATAGAAGAACTCTTTACACTTCCATAAGTCCGTCCATCATATGGTCACAAAAGCAGCACTCACAAGCTACACAAGAATAGGGTAACTCGTCTATGGGAATGATTCTGCTGGTTATTGCCGCACCTATCTCAGTGGTATGAGGTGATCTAGCAAAAGGACCTCTGAGAGGCAAGCCAAAAACGGGGTAAAGGCATATCTTCTCATGAGGAAGAAAACACGCCAGTAAGAAGACCCGCTCAGAAAACCCAAGATGCCTTGATCTCATGACGCAGTAGTATCGGGGACCCAAACCCAAAGCTTCAATAACCATGGCCAAGCGGACATTGTTACGAAAGTGCTACTGACCCCAGGGTGTTACCCTAGTTATGTTTTGATAGGTTCGCTATTTGGTCTGAGCTACAGAAGTTCCTAGGTGACTAAAAATCTTTTGGATTTTGCACCTCCCATGGAGACATCTGCCAAACATCTCATGTTTTCCCTGAAACTATTGGATCTTTCCTTAAATGAACCTGACTCCCATGAAAGCCCATTTTTGATAACAATGCTTCACATTTATCAATACATTGATCTGCCAAACGATGTTGGTTTAATAAAATATGCATAATCAAGATGCAATCTCAAAAGCTTGTCAATTATTCATATCTTTGCATGCAAAGTGCATATGTGAACATTCTTAAGAGAGATAGGAAGAAGGGGATCCCAAATGTCTTCTTAAGAGAGTTAGGAAGAAGGGGATCCCAAATGTCTTCTTTATTCTTAAACTTCAGATCTATAGAGTCTCTCATTGGGACTCTCTTTGCTGGTTGCAAACTTCTCCACTCTTTTGATCCCCTACCTTCCATACAGTAAATGCAAGGATACTTTGCATTAGCCCCGTTGCATATTCCAAGCATACATTTGATAGTCTTTAAGTCAGCACCCAAATGCCATTCCACTTTTAAAATTGCCAACTCCATAAACTATGAACATATCTCCAGTAATTTGGGATTGAATGATATGAGGGATACCTATGTGTGGGAGAATAACCATTTGAGGGTTTGATGATTTTCAGTTGGTATCTCACAGTTGCACCAACCCACCAAAGCTCCATCTCCGACTGGGTTTTATGTTCTGGTTCATGTACTCTACCATTTTTGTACTCAAATACCTTGTTCATGATAGATATGCTCACTCTTTCCATATTTTATCCTTTTTGGTTCTGTGCCTCATCCAGCTTCAACACGAGCTTTAGCACACCACCACATTCTTCTACAGTAATTTTATACATATGCACCATTGCAATTTGTACTTTTCTAAGATCCACCCATATATTGTTGAATGCATTATAGACAAATGTACTCTTTTTCTTCTACTTCTTATTAGGCATTATCCCTTCAATATGTATGTACTCTCCAAAAATACTCGGAATTTTTTGATTCATAGCAGTCTTAGCATCAAAAACTGAAAGGGATCTTGGCAAACCAAAAGCCTTTATTCTCTTGCATCTAAGATTTTGGAACCATAATCCAGAAAGATCTTGGTAACCTTTTGCAACTAATACCCACAGTGTCTGAAGTCTCTACTATTTCATCTAGTTTCACAATGGTCCTTAAGTCTCTTACCAACTCTTTGAGAGTAAGATCTCTCAAATTTGTATTCTATGGAGATTGAAGAATTTTGACCAGGTCTGCCTTGTTCATGGTTTCAATGAGAAGCTTGATTCTCTCTTCATTTCGACGAATATTAATACCTGAAATGTGAGAGACACATTTCTTTGTAAGGTTAAGTCTCCTCTTTTTAGCCCCACTACTTTCAGACAACTCAGTATATTCTTTGAAGTTCTCTTCCTCTCTCTGAATCATCTCGGGGTTTCTTTCAAGTTTACTAGTTTCTCTTTCAAGGAGTGGTTTACAGCTTCTATCTCTCTAATCTTATCATAAAGCTCTGAAATAGTTTTCTAAGATGTTAATAAAGTTTCTTCCAGTTGATGCATTTGGACTGAGCACACAAAAGATGCAGAGTATAACTTCATACAGTAACCAAGTAGACCATCAAAACCATCTCCAACAAATCTAATCAAGTCATGAACATTTACAAATGGAGGAGGTCTACCAGTTGAAGGATCATTGGGATAAATACTTCCATCCACTCACAAATCAATGTACTTTCTTCCCTCTAGTCGTAGTACCAAGTTTGTATCTGTGTTCTCTTGCATTGAGTAAAGAGTTAATGACAAACATTAGAGTATAATCCACTGTGCAAGGGTATAACCAAAAAGAATAGAAGAGAGAGAGAGAGAGAGAGAGAGAGAGAGAGAGAGAGAGAGAGAGAGAGAGAGCAAGAAAAATAAAGCACTCAAATGATGATGAGAGGAAAAATAGACATGTTTTGGTGGGAATATTTATACAATAGACGTTTCAAAAGTTCAAATAACACTGAGAATACTGAAAAGTAACTTTGACATGATTTAAGGAATATTAGCATTTATTTTGGCCCGTCTCTTAAATGCACCAAAAGTGCCTCTGAATGGCCAAATTTGGAGGTCTCATTCTACTAAAATCTCTACTAAGTAGTGTTTTAATCAAAGCCTTAGAGGGCCCTTTTTTTCGTTTTTGGCCCTAATGGGAGCTTCATTGGAAGGGTCATTTAGAGGGATTCAAAAAATCGAGCAATGGACACCTGGTGGCCATTGTACAATATCTGTACATGACAACACGAGACATACATCTTCATAAACAAACTCGATTCCCATGCAACTGTAAGTATTATAGGAAATGAAGGAGGCATGTGATTTTACGATAGCTACATCTTTCATGTTTAATGATCGTATTTTTGGGTTGCAAATATTTTTCCTTCCAACTTGGCAAAGGAGCCACCATTATGAAAACATTTCAAGCACTCCATGGAGATGCTTAAAGCATAAGGCTTAAAGCATATGCATAAGGCTTATGCAAGGCTTATGCATGGGCTTAAAGAATAAGGCTTATGCACGGGCTTAAAGCATATGCATAAGGCTTATGCATGGGCTTGAAGCATATGCATAAGGCTTAAAGCATATGCATAAAGCTTAAAGCATAAGGCATAAGGCTTATGCACAAAGCATAAAGCTTAAGCATAAGGCCTTAAGCATGAGGCCTTATGCATAAAGCATGCATGAGCATTATGCATAAAGCATGCACGAGCATTATGCATAATGCATTATGCATAAAGTTTATGGGTAAACTTACAAAGAAAACCCCCAGCACCCAAGGGTGCAACAATAATAGAGGAAAGATATGACAACACTTACCTCTTTTTCGTGATGTTGAAAGAGAGGATTATAGGACCTACAAAACCAATAAAAGGGTGAGCAAAAGATTAGTAATGTATACATACAAACCAAGAAAGTATTAAGAAGATTAGTAATGCATACATACAAATGATTAGTAATTAAATATTTAGAAAATATAATAAACAAACCAAGAGGCCTACCTTAGTTATTTGTGATTTTTGAGGTAAAAATCTATAAAATAGTCCAAAAAAAGTGAGCTATATAAACACTTAATTAGCTTAAGCACAAAAGAAAAATAGGGTTTAAGAAGAAGAGCAAGAGCAAGATCAGCAAAAAGAACAAGAAGAAAAGGAGCAAGAAGAAGAAGAAGAGAAAGAGACTCACCACAAGCTTAAGGTATGTACCAAGGTAAACTCTTACTCCAGAGCCCTTTTTAAAGCAGATTTACAGCCTAGTGATGAAGCTTGAGAGGGTGACAGAGGCTTGAGAGAGTGAGAGAGGGTTAGAAGCTTAAGAGGGCGAGAGAGGATTAGAAATAGGGTGGGATGCTTTTTGGAAGAACTCTGTTTTGTCATACTACTCGCAAAACACTCTCAGGTTCAACTTTCAGTCTTTTTCGCCACAGTGCTCGTCTATACACAGGTATAAAAACGCGTCTATTCTACAGAGTAGACACGTTTATAGACGCGCTTGTAGACGCGTGTACAAACACGTTTATAGATGTGAAATAGAACAATTTTTAAACACACAGAGAAAGATGAAAACTATTTATTATTTTTTTGAATATGCAGGATATCTTCATCAATCAGTTCTTCTAGTGATGATGAGTTCCTTCGTTGTTCAAAATCGAGATAGTTGGTTGTAAGAAAAAATAAAAATGTATGTGTGATCGTTGTCGAGGATGTATGCATCGACAAGGTAGCATTACGATGAATCACATTTCAATGTATGGAAAATGGTAAGTATACTTTGCTTATATTGTAAGAATTTATTTAAGAATTAGTATTCAATGGAGACTCACATTGAAAAACTCGTGTGTAGGATAATGCGCCGCACCCTTCTATGTTGACTCATAGATGGCGTCAAGAGGCCAAGCGTCGTAGAGAAATGGCAAAGGCTTCACAAACGTAGAAGTGGTGGAGGATTGGAATGATGGAGATACAAACCCACCACCCTTTCCTCATGAGAGGAAGAGGTTTTAGAAGATATGGTACGTGCTCTATTTGCCAATGAGCGTAGTGAAAATGAAAAAGCCATGGAAAATGATCACCTTTATAACGCGGCTTCGACCCCACTTTTTGAGGGATGCACATATTCCATTCTATGCACTGCTCTCGAGTTGCTCAACTTGCAAACAATCTAAGGATGGAGCAATGCAATTTTGAATGCACTTCTCAAGTGAGTTTTCTACTTTCATAAATTGTCTACTTCCATTATAGATATACAAGAAGAAAATATTTTTTATATTAATGTATTTGATTGTTTTGTCGATAGGCTTTTGTTTCTCAAAGATGCTTCTAAAAGGAGAATAAATTGCCAGCCTCAAGAGACCAAGCAAGGCGCTTTGTGACATCTCTTAGAGGCTTGGATTATACTCGCATCCATGCATGTATCAATGATTGTGTTCTCTTCTGTGGGATACATGCGGCGTCTCAAGAGTGTCCTATTTGTGGCGAGTCAAGATATCGAGAAAAGCTTAAAGGTATACATGTTTCGCGTAAGGTGTTGCAAAATTTTCCCATCATTCCTTGCATCCAACACGTGTTCAAGTGCAAATCTATTGTAGAGCTCATGTCATGGCATTCCTCTCATCGATCCAATGATGGAAAGATGAGAATTCCTACAGACACACCTGCATGGAAGCACATCGAGGAAATGTGACCAAGCTTAAAGGAAGAGCCTAGACATTTGAGACTTGGATTGGGTATGGATATGGTGTAAATCCTTTTGGAATCAAGAGCACCTCATATAGTATATGGCCACTGGTAGTGGGGTGAATTACAACATTCCTCCATCCATGGCAATAAAGAAAGGACATGTCATGTTATCCCTTCTCATTCCTGGGAAACATAAGGTAAAGAATATGGATATATATCTTGAGCCCTTGATTGATGATCTTGAGATACTTTGGTGAGGTATCCATGTGCATGACATATGTCGGCCTCCATCTTTCATGAGACTTTCTCTTGAAGGCCATCTTTATGTGGACGATGCATGACTTCCCTGGTTATGGGGCGAGTGTGTAGGTGAGTCAAATGGGTTTCTATTCACATGATGATTCTTTATTATCATTGTATTGTTTTTTGACATGCTTGAATGTCTATGTTGTTTAGGTCTCTCCACATTTGGATACCATTTATGTCCTATTTGTGGCTCATCATTGGTGGCATCTAGGCCAGAGAGCTTGAGGAAAGTGATATATGAGAATCATCATCGATTTCTCCCTCATCATCATCCCAATTTTTTTAGTTCTTGGATGGGAGTCTCTCCACATCCACTAAGCATGGGAGATTGGAAGGCATTATGGAATGGAGTGGAAAGTCCTCCTCCCCCTGGCATGAATAGGTAATATATCTTTGACATAGAATTGCAATACAAGCTTTGGATGAAAAGATAATCCTCATAATATTTGTTGTTATTGATAAGGTACTCTATCTCCTTTCGCCTACCATATTGGACGAGCCTCAAAATCAACCATCTTCTTGATCCAATGCACATCTTCAAGAATGTCGCCTCTAACATTTGGGAGCACTTGAGAGGAACACGGGACTCCTTGCTTGTAAGAGAGGATCTACAAAGCATAGAGAGGATGCAAAGAGCTTGGGAAGACAATTCTACCTCGAGCACCTTAGATATTGACAAAGAAGGAGAAGTTGGTGAAAGATGTCATTACTACATTCTGTACTGCAACGGGGTGCATGAGGTGTTTAAAAGGTGCCGTCACAAAGACAAAGAAGAGATGTGTTGAGAAATTATATGGCTTGAAGTCCCACAATTGGCACAAGATGCTTCAAGTAAATGCAACATTGAAGTTGTTTGTATTTAACTTGTTTAATCATGATGTATAAATGTTTATAGTTCATTCTTCCTACAAAAATTTCCAATTGTGCATCCCACGAAGTGCGAGAGACGATTTATAAGATGGGGGAGCTTGTGAGGTTTGTACCCCAAACCCTCATAGCCAATGTTCTACACGTGCTTTCCTCAAAATGATATGTTTAATGTTTCGCATTGTAGATATGTGAGCTCAAAGGAAATCGATCCATGTACACTTGACTATGCAAAGGGTCAAGGCGGTGGAGGTGGTTTGTTTGGTGGAGGAGACATTCCCACGGTCAATTCTCACAAGCCAACTACATCTTTTATGGTTCATTTTATTGATTAGATTTCCATATGTGGCACTGTGCATGCTCGATGGATGTTCTTTCTTGAGCGTTTCATAAAGACCTTGAAGGATTTTGTAAGGCAAAATGCAAAGTCGAAAAGGTAGTATAGCTGAGGGTTGGTTGGTACAAGAATTACTTGTTTAAATCTTAGAATACCTTGCCAAAGTGGATCCCTCTCTCCCTCACCTATGGGAGCAATGAAGAAGACTTGAGGATGACCTCTCATGTTCCTTAAGGAAAGGGAAAGACCAAAGTCATGGATATAGGCATAGTAAGCTTAATATCTTTTGTGTGCTTAATAGTGATGTGATGAGAAGATGGGTGGCAAAGTATGAGGATGAAAAGGCAAGAAGACAAAGTGAAAGGTCGGCATTCCGTAAGCGCCATGGACATAGTGTGCCATACCCTGAGCACCTACGATCACTTCCCAAGGATCTTGATATAGATTGGCTACATGAGGAGATGGGCAAGACAAAAACATGCATATCACATTGGAGGAGTGGGAGTATGCCCGAGGATGCTTCAAAAAGGTAACCAAACTTGTGTTCTCAATCATATTTTAGTATGTTAAACTTGTGAAATTTAATTTTGAGGAAACATTTGTCTTGGTATAGTGCACAATGTTTAATGCTTTGTGGTCGGGGGGTAAATTTAATTTTGAGGTATTTATAAAAACATTTGTCTTGGTATAGTGCACAATGTTTAATGCTTTGTGGTCGGGGGGTAAACAATTTCGCACTGAAAGGATTGATGAGAAGAGGAACACCCAAGATTGTGGGGTAATTGCAAGCTTTGAGGGAGCTAATGGAGCCATGGATGATTATTGTGAGTTGCTTCAAAATATCATTAAGCTTTACTTTGGAAGGTTCTTTGTATATATTTTGGATGTCAAGTGGTTTAAGGATGTGGTGGAAAGAGGTCCAATGCAACAATCAAGCGTCATGCAAGTCGCTTTTTGTGACCATTGACTCTATAAAATTTTGGCAAGGAAAAGATGGGACTCTAGTGCTACCACAACATTGTGAACAGGTACATATAATAATTGGTAATTACAATATATGTATTTACAGATAGTAGAGATGAAACTTTTTTGTATGATGTACCTTTGTGCTTGAATAGGTTGTGTATCAACCAATAATTGACAATAATTGGTGTACCTTTGTGCTTGAATAGGTTGTGTATCAACCAATAATTGACAATAAGAGATGGTGGCATATAATCCTAATCTCACCACGTTCAAGAGCCGTTTACAGTCCATTCACCCACATTGAGCATATGGAGGAGCGTGTCATCTCAACTATGGAGGGAGATAGCTTGGAAAACATTGATGATGATCGTGCTTGGATATAGGCATGGACATTGAGATAGATACTTTAGCAAGAGTTGACCTCATTGAAGATGAGGTTGGAGTCTAGTTTCTCCATTGTACTTTTATTATGGCTATATTGGTCTTCCTTTTGGTATAGATTCATGCCTTTTTGAGATTACACGTATAGATTTATTGTGATATGTTGCTTTTCGTGGGCATTCCTGAATCATTCACCTTTGGACTGCTTTTCATGGAGGTTCAAGATTTTTTTAAAAAGCTTCACTTTGAGGAAAAGATGTGGGGATTGAATCATTTTCCTTTGGATTGTTTTTCATGGCATTACTTGATATACCTTAGCCTTTGCATGTATCCATCCCTTTCACCACATTACTCGATTTATACCTATTTCTTTTCTCTTTCCTTAGCATATTTTTCCTTGTAAATATGATTTCTAGAGATTCATTTGTATAGAAACACACCAAAAAAGCATGCATATTATCAAAATCTTGTGCACATAGTTCAGAAAATGATATTTTTGGGGATTGAACATTTTGTTTTTATTTGAAAGGTCCACAATTGCAACTGCATAGGAAATTGTTACAGACTGTGTTTATAAGCGCGTCTGTAATCGCGTTTATACTCGCATCTATAATCGCGTCTATACTCGCATCTATAAGCGCGTCTAGTTTCAAAGGAATCAGACGTGAGCATAGACGCAAACGTAACTTACGTGTCTATAAGAATGTCTAGTTTCAAAGAAGTAGACGCCCTTATAGATGCGAGCATAGACGCTAGTATAGACGCCCCCATAACTTGCGTGTCTATGCTTGCTTTATGTTGTAGTGAAAGCAAGCACCATGATAATCTAACAATGATGACATAAAGAGCGTGGATGGCTACCTAGGTGCCCACCTGCATGCGAACACACCCTTAGTATAAGATGTTCCTAAGAGTATCTGAACCCAAGACCTCCCGTAGAAAGCCTAAGGTCTTATCCACTAGGCTACCGCCTTGGGGATGCCCTGAAGTATATTTCAACATTACATAGAAACAATTTCATTTTTTTTTCTTTAAAGGCATAGACTTAGGCAAGAAAAATCACCTTAAATTGTAATTTCCCCCTTCCCCTTCCGCTTTCGCTTCCCCTTCCCCCCACCCCCTCCCCCACCCCAAAAAAACGTGAGTAAGAACAAATAACAAAATTATGCATTCCACAAAGAAGTTACAATCAACAAACTTGATTTATAAGTTAAAGTATGTCTTCAACTTGATTTATAGGTAAAAGTATGTCTTCAACTTCTTCTCACCATAAGAGAATGCATTAGAAACTTAACCCTTAGCTATGGTCTTGTTGAGAACAAGCAATGCTTTTTTTGACTTGTTGGATCCTTTTTATTTTTTGTGAGGTTATGACGTTTTGATAGAAACTTGTCTTGGGAAAACTTTTCAACACTAAATAGTAGGAGATCAAAAGTCTAAGCATAAAATATAACATGAATGAAATATGTTCCCTCTATTCTAGCTTGTTTTTACTAAAACTTTTAAACAAACATCTTACGTTGAGAGGGCTAGTCATCTACTTAATTTTTATTTCATTAGTTAAGACCATGTGAAACTATTTTTTTCTGTCTATAAGACTTTCCACACACTTTTCTCCCAAAGTTGTTTGTTTGAGTGTACTTTTTCTGCACTAAAGTTTGCTAAACATACTAAACCATAGTTAACTACGCAATGAAGTAGAAAATGAACAATTTTCATACATTTCTAGGTAATCATTTGAATCAATGGTTATTCAAAATACCATTATAAATTGTGAATCCAGCTTGTTGGGGGGCTAACTAGCCATTCATCTATGTATGATTATTTTTTAAGAGGGTTCTATTTTCCATTCAAGGAATCCCCACACTTTTGAAAATTGTGTCTTAAGGTGTTGGAAAAATTCTTATGTTTAATATCTTAAGTTGTAATGGTTTTGGAGTAGAGGATTGGTTGTTTAAAGTGGAGATTTTAGGATTTGTTTTTTTCTAGTAAGTTGTCTTGAGTTATCTCTTATAACCACTTAAAAATGGCCTAAATAAAGAATAACAAGTCTCATTGTGTTTTCTTTTTGGGTGTGTGTGTGTGTGCGTGTGTGCATGCACGCATGCATGCACACATCCTCTTGTGCTTTGCATATTTTTCTTGAAGCAAGATGGTAGAAGTCTTGGTGGCATTTATAGATGAAAACTCAAGAAGATATCCCATCCAAATAAAGAAATTGTGAGTACTGAGCCATAAAGGAGTTTGTGTTACACCAACCTATAAAAGGAAGGGTTACACTATAATATCCCAAAAGAAAGGTACATGTATCGAACTATGGAAGAAAACGTGAACTACTAGTTAGAGAAAGAGTACGTGTATTAACATAATGAAGAACAAGTAATTGAAAGATAGAAGGTGAATCTATGAAAATAAGGGTATTGGTCAAGATGAAGGCACCCATTTTGATAACATGAAAGGATGCACTCCCAAGTCAGAGAAAGAGTCTATGTATTTAAATATTGAAGAATGAGTAATTTAAAAAATAAAAGGTGCATTAATAAAACAAAGGGTATTGGTCAAGATGAATGCATGCATTTTCATAACAACAAACATACATGTGCTTCAGATACAAAATATTTATATTACATTTATCATATTAATTGACAACAACCAAGATGATTTCTATTATATGATTTGTGTCTATGGATTAACAAAATTCTTGATATCATTTCTGGGATAGAACAATGTGACTTTAGAACGAAAAGCAATTCTTCAAAAAAATGAGAAAAAATTTAAAGAAATATTTTCAATTGTGCTTCTTGTTGGAAGTGCATGCATTATCCATCACTAGGAGTCATGTAGCCAAATGAGTGTTAGCCTGAATAACGTTAGATTCAATGAAGCTTGTAAAAGGGAATAAGCTCTACAAAATCAAGTGGGAGTAGGAACAAATTAGCCCACCGTGAATCTCACTAAAAGGCCTACACTATAGGGAGATAAAGTGGGCCAAATGGATAGAGCAATGGAAGATTTTGGGGGAATCAAACTTGGTCCATATGCTTGGAATTAATGCGGCTATAAAAGGGCTCCATTTTATGAAAAAAATAATCTACTTCATGCTCTAATCTAACTCATATTCGATAAGCTCTAATCTTTATCATAAGTCTTAAAACATGTTGCTAATCATGATTTCCTCATATTATGATCCACCATAGCTACTCAATGGTTATGTCTTGCTCCACAATTTGTATCAAAGCCATATTTCCCTCCTAGATGAGTCCAAAAATTTCAATTAAAGTATCTTGACTAGCATCTAATTACTAATATCTTGACTAGCATCTAATTACTAATATATTGACTAGCATCTAATTACTAATATCTTGACTAGCATCTAATTACTAATATCTTGACTAGCATCTAATTACTAATATCTTGACTAGCATCTAATTACTAATTTATTTTTGTTTCACTTTGTACCCCAAGTCTTAATCAGCTCAAATCTAGAGTTTGAGGTTTTTTTAAACACTACAAGATATCAACGTAATATTGTCACATATACTAACAATGTACACTTAGTTTGTTTTTGCCTAAACTACATAGGCATCAGTATCCTTGCTCGTATTGAATCATCAATATAAGGATCGGTTTTGAGACAACGATTATACCGACACCTATATCGACACTGGTTATTTAGCAAAGTGTCAATATAAGCATCAGACATTGATGAATATATCGACAATTATACCAAATTCTATGAGAAACAAAACATGGGCAGCATGCGAGTTTGCTCCAACCTATCCTATTGTGCTCATAGTACGTAGCTAGGTACTTTAGATATAGACAAATTAGCCTTGCGTATTGTGTTGCACATAGCCTCATGTATATCTGCATAGATAGCCTAGTGCATAGATAGCCTAGTGCATAGCCGCACGAGAGATGTTTTTTGAAAAAATGGTGGAGGACAGAATGGGAGAGAAACAAATTAGCTTCTCTCTCTCTCATTCTTTTCCCCCATAAAAAAAACTAACATTTGCATGAAAAATACAATGTTTAGAACATATTATACAAACATACTTTATGCTTTGTCTCTTTATGCATGGATAGAGTGTGCAAGACCTATGCAAGCATAAAGCATGCTCTATACTCTATGCATGCTTAAAGAGAACATGCACATAGCACTTTATGCATGAATAGATCATAAAACCAGTAGTGCATAAAATAAATAAATTAAATGTTCCCATAGCACTGAGGAGTATTAATTTACGGCTTATGCGGCAGTGCATCATATGAAAATATGGTGTGTTTAAGTCTTAACCATAGAGAGCTTGCTTGCTTGTGGCGAGCTTGCTTGCTTCTAGTCTTCAACAAAGATCATAACCTAGAAACAAAAAACGAACCAAAATAAACAAGATAACAAGAGCTTATGCAAAACTTTCAAAATCTTTTTTCTTTTGTAAAACTTATAAAAAAACTAACCATCTTGCAAGGGAAAGAATTAGGAAGAAGAGGGGAAATATGAGCTTGCAAAACAAAACAAAACAAATGCAAAACTCAAAATAATTATTAACTCGAACTCGAGGTTAGCACGGACCACGGACATGCATCAACGATGCCACATCTACATCTATGATAAGCTTAGTGTGGAAGCATGCATTAGTCAAATGTGGACATGAATCATCTACAATAGGCTAGGAGAATGCACAAGTAGTGCAAAGTCACTAAAGGATGTACACATGCACTGCCTAAAATATTATTGTCCACCCTCACTTATGTGTTTTCTGCCTAAGAAAGAGTTAATAACTTGTTCCAATGATTGTATTTCTTGCATAATTGATGTTAATAATGTACTCAAGGGATGACAAAGCCAAGTGAAAGAGCAAGGATGCATTCAATGTGTGCTTAGACTAGCCCAGATATAGGACTAGACAATACATGGGTGCCCAATGAATTATTGGGTGTGGACACCCAAGCTTATAACGCCCTTGTATATAAGTGAATTTCTCTAATGAGAAAGAGAAATTCCCTTGAGTATTGATTGAGAGTGTGCTCTTGCTCCTTTGTGCTTTATCTCTCTACTGTATACTCTTACTCTCTTGGTAGTAGTGCTTATGTGAGAGTGAGTGTGTGTGAGAGTTGTATCCTCTTGCCCTCTTGGTCTTGCCATGTCTTACTAGTGAGAGAGTGAGAGTGAGATATTGTCTTTGTGGGGTGGAGCACAGTCTTGCAAAACAACGGGAAGTGCCAAGCTCTACATAGACAACTTCTCTGGCGACATCGAGACGTGGGCCTTCTCAAGTACTAGATTGCATTCATGCGGTTGCCTCTTCCATGAGATGGCGGGTAAGCTACTAAGTTCTCCATGACATGCCTAAAGGTGGGTACTCCTCACTTGGTTAGCTTTGTGTTAGTGAGTGTGGTGCATTCGAGCTTTCCATTGCTGCCATTGACGGGGAATGTGATTTTGTACCTTAGTGCTTGTTTAGACTCTGTATAGGGTTTGCTTTCTTTGTTTCCATTTGGGTGTTGGTTGTTACATTTGGTGAAAGATCCGGTGAAGGGAGTTTGAATTGGTTGAAATGGTTGGTTTAGTTTTGTGGTTGGATTTCCTTTGTGGTAGAACAAAGTTTGTGTGATTTTTTGTTGTTTATTGGTGATTTATTTTAGGGTTTTTTTCTTTTTCCATATTAATTAGTGTTTTTGATTAGTGTCAAAAACTAGTGCTAGCTTTAAGATTAACTTTAGTATTAGTGAATAGGGTTAGTAATTAGTGTTAGTGTTATTAGGATTAGTAGTGTGTTAGTGTTAGTCTTAGTTATTAGTGTTAAAAGAATAATTAATATTAGTATTAGTATTAAGTTTTAGGGTTAGCTTAACTAACATCTAGTATTAAGTTTTAGTATTAAGTTTTAGGGTTAGTTTAACTAACATCTAGTTAATATTGACTAATTAATAAGGGTTTTAGTTAATGTTATTATTGATAGTTAGAATTAGTATTAGTTTAGGTAATAATGAGTCAGCATTAATAGTAGATTAGTTAATTTTAATAATTACTATATGTTAGTAAGTAGGATTAGATAGTGGTTTTTTAAAAAAAATAGAAGAAAAGGAGAAAAAGAAAACCAAAATAGCAAGGTCATCTTGACAAAGGAGAGGAGCGTGTAAGGAGGAGCCGGCGAAGGTGAGGGAAGCGGTCGGCCAGGAGGGCAAGATAGGGCCACCAAGCGAAGCAAGGGCATGGAGCACAAGGCACAGCAGCCGAAAGCGAAATGAAAAAAGCGAAGGCCTTTTAGGAGCTAGTGCAAGACGGCAAGGCGTTGAAGCACGAAGCGCTGGTAGCTGGGCCATAGGCGAGGCGTGTTCACAGCCATATCCATCCATCGCAAGCTTCCAAACGCTCTCACCACAACGGTCTCTTTTTTGTTTCAAGCACGCCGGTCTCCTTGCTCTGTTGAGGCAACACGACTGTTCTGAATAGAGGCCCAAGTCGAAATTCTAGGGGAGATTATAAAAGAAACACAAAGAAAGAGAAACCCTAGCAGAGTAAAAAGGAGGAAGAAGGGAGTGTTTAGCCTGCGGCAAAGCGATCTGGCTGGAGAGAGTTCTCGTGAGAGTCAAAGCAACAAGGTAAGAAAATACGCACACAGAAACGTGCCTCGCACAGACAAAGATGATGAAAGAATAAGCCTGACCAGTGACTTTCCCTACCTAACCTTTGAACCAGGCCAAGACAAAAGCAAGTGGCTACGTGGCCAGGCGTAGCATAAGGCGCAAGGAGTGAAGCAAGACGCGGTTGTGAAGGCTAAGCAAAGGACAGAACAAGGTGAGCGCTCGGGTGGCGCACATCCAGGTGTAACGGCTGGGCCTAGCACATACCAAGCCGGCGTGATTGTGGGCTGGTTGGCTTGAAAGGTGGGCTGTACGTTGAGACCTGGCCACAAACAATGCACATCAGTGCATAGAAAAGAGAGGCGCACACCTAGTCGGAAATGAAGGCAAAAAAGAAAGGCGCCTAGGCGAGGCACCGGCAGCCACACCATAGGCATCGAGAAAAAGGAGACGCAGTCAAAAGCAAGGAGAATAGAAGAATTGTGGCTACAGCCATGCTGGTGTTGCCATGGCTGCAGCATACACGAGAGGGAGAGGGAGAGGGAGAGGGAGAGAGACGCGCTCGTAGTTGATACGAACCGTTCTGATTGTATCGATTGACGGTGGTTACATTTATAAACGAGTAGAAGCACCCATTCATTTGCATCACTTTTGATGGGCGTTCACACTCGTATAGTGGACACGAGCATTAATTCCAACACTCCCCCTTAATGCGAATGTCGGCATGAGGGTGAATGAGGAAATGTATTGTGTATAGTGATGTATGCATTATGAATTCATGTGTAATGCTATATATCTTTACATGATGAGTCGATGATGATATAACTGCTTTGGTAATCGCAACACATTTGTTTTGTGATTATGTCAATATGCTTTTTGTCGAAGTTGATCTTCTTGACAACCACAAGACACATGTTCCAATATGATGTTGAGACATTGTGCTTGGTAGTAACTGCAACACGTGTGTTCCGATATGATGTTGAAACATAAGTTCTTCCACTCTCAGACTTGCCATCCGTATTCTTCCCCTCAAGTTGAGTAGTGGAATTCCAAGTATTGCATTGGGTACATGTCAAAAGAGAAAGGTTGTATGAGTACTTATGTGATCAATAAATATCAAATGAGAGGTGATGTTATTTACAAGTGTGTATGTGTGTACAATTAAGTTTTAATGTCATCGCTCAGAGGCTAATTCGTTTTCAGCTTGTCGAAGACCAACGTTTAATTTTGGCCTCATGGGTGCTGCAGACACTCCAATGGGCTCAATTGCCTCTTTGGGCATAGTTATTTCCCTCTCGGGGTCGTAATTCCCTGTTTGGGTTGTTGTTTCATGCACCTTTAGGCGCTTAGGGTGGACGATCACCCATAATTTTGTTTTAATCTCATACCTCGTGGGTGTGGCCAACATTGATGCCTCTTTGGGCTGACTTTTCGGGTCTTATTTGTTTGCTCGGGTCTTATATTAGTGTCCATTTTGTAGGACGGACCTCTTTGGGTCCTTTTACGGGTCACTGTGCCATTGGTAGGTCTTTGCCTATTTGTGGCTCTTTGCCCATTTGTTTTGTTTATTTGTTTGTTTTTTTAAATTTAATAATAATTATTATTATTTAAAAAGATTTTTGTCATATTTGTGTAAAATGGTGTGTGTGCATGCAAATAGCCTGAAAGAGTAGGCATGATTGCGCTTACGAATAGCCTGAATGTTTAGGCATGTTGGTGATGTGAGTGAATTATTAAATATAAAATTAATTTTTGATTGATTATAAATAATATAGTGATTTCTAAGTATTATGTGTTTTTACAAAAAATCATTATAGTTATTGTTAGTCAAAATGTATGAAAAAGAGCACGTGGTGAGACGTGAGGGTGATGCTTGTAGACTTGAGGAAGAGGCGACGGACGTTTTGTGCTTGCTTCGTACACTGATGCCCATTGACAGGCAAGTGATGGCCACGGCAAGAAGACGGAGGACACGACAATAACAATGATACGGATGTTGTGCATGCACAAGAGAGAGTGGGGTTGGCGCACAAGCATAAAAGGATGGTTGGCGCTGCTCGAAGGGGTTCTTGGCACCCTTAAGAAAGGCTTAATAGCTGGTTTAGTAAGGTAATGCAGCATTGACACAAGCGAAGGGCTGGTGAATTTCACAGTAAAGGATACAAAAATGGCGTGTGTAACGGTAGCGTTATGACCAACGGTGGTGGTGGCTCTGGCAACAGGGGCAGCGTGGGCATCCAAGGCGCTGATGGAGTTGATTAGGGACAAAGGGGATAATTTTGATGTAGGTTATTTATTTGCACGATGGCGATGATGACAATGATGCTTTGGTTGCTTTGAGATGAATCCGCTTCTTTTGTTGCTCTGAGATGGCTGCTTTTGTTGTGGTAGGTGAGAGGAAGCGAAATCCTGGAAACCCTGGTGGGCTGCAAGCACGCGATGACAGGATGGTGATCTTGAAATGGAAGCGCGCATGATTCAGCCTAGCATAGGCACTCTAGAAAAGGAGGTGTGATACCATGTAAAAAATGAGGCTACAGCCATGCTGGTGTTGCCATGGTTGCAGCATGCACGAGAGGGAGAGGGAGAGGGAGAAGGAGAGAGACACGCTCGTAGTTGATATGAACCGTTTTGATTATAACGAGTATAAGCACCCCGATGGGTGTTCAGACTCGTATAGTGGACACGTGTATTATTTCGAACAACAATAGAAGGAGCGCTAGGCACAACAGCGCATGCCGAAAGGAGAGAAAGGGGGCTCGGAGAGGCGCCAACAGGGCCCAAAACAAGGCACCAAAAGGAGGTGCATTAGTGCCAAGGCCACGTGAGCGAGTGGCTATAGTGCTTTGCCACAAGGCGTAGCAGTGCATAGTAGCAAGATGGACGTGGTCATTGGGCACAATGAAAAGGAAAGAGAGCAAGCAAAAGGGCTAAGGTTTTTTTCTCTCTCTCACACGTTTTTTCTCTCTCTGTGTAATTTTCTTGTCCTATGATGCTGTAAAGAAGAGCTAAGGTTGTGGCGAATAGTCGACGCAATGCAAACCATAATCCATTGACGTTTCTTTACCCCATTACAGACCATAATCCATTGAAGATTCACACGGACCTGAGAATTGCAAACGTACGTTGGCAAGGTTTTTTGGTAAAGGTCTCGCCCCGACTGGCAGGAAGTTTTATTTGATTAGAGTGGTAGGTTTGCAATTGATTACTGTACATATGCATTAGCTTCTTATGGTGGTTGGAACTTTGTCTTACTACATTGAATTGAAGAAATCTTTGGTGGTGTTATGCTTGTGCATTCAATTTCCTCATTTACTTCACACTAACATAACAACTAGCATCTGAGAGTGGATTTGATAGGATCCTACCTAGCTACACGTGGGTCTTCACAACCATGACTCCGGGCCTCCTTTGCGTTGCCTCCAAGGTGTGAGTTCTCTGTGTCTTTGGACTTTTGGTTTTGTGTGAGCATATTGGCATCCTTAAATAGATGATCAATCCAATCACACATGAAGTAGAATATGTTGATGGCCACCATCAGATCTATGAGATCATGCAGCTTGAAGGGGTAAACCGAGAAAATATAATTGAACCTTTAAACCCTAAGGTTTCCAGATTCACAAACAAGGAAGGGTGTAGAGTGTATAAGGAATATTTTGGGAACATCTACTACCCTAAGATTCTCATAGGAGAATCTAGGTTTGACCACAAAACCTCTCCAACAAAGCCTATTGGGTCCTCAAATCTTTCTCTTAGT
Source organism: Cibotium barometz (assembly GCF_041138505.1). Classification (NCBI taxonomy): domain Eukaryota; kingdom Viridiplantae; phylum Streptophyta; class Polypodiopsida; order Cyatheales; family Cibotiaceae; genus Cibotium; species Cibotium barometz. The sequence goes on from NC_141109.1 coordinate 1,094,156, forward strand.
GCACTAGATACCCAATCAAAGCCTAGTGTATCTAAAACACGTGGAAGTCTTACAAAGTCACCAAAGGCAAGTCCTATAGCATCAAAAAAATTTAAGTCATCACCCAAGGCTCCTAGTCTTTCTGAGATAGTAGAGGTGTCTCCTGTATTGCTCTTGATTGTGTCTGGGTATTTTCTTCCTGGGCAGTCTTCAATTTTTTGCAAAGGCTGTCTTTTTGCATGAGGGTTGCAGCAGCGATTGTGTCACACACCTCTAGTGCTTCTACTTTTTTAATCACCAATGGGTGTCCACTTGCTGAATTGAATGTTTCTTCCTCTTAAAGTGTAGCGTATGTGACACACATGGGTGGCCAGATTGCAAACTAAGAGAAAATTCATATTTAGCGTTAAAAGATCTGTCGCATCATGCATAGAGTTTAGCCATCATCATGATGGTATTTGATATTGATGAGATGCATATTCCTTAGAGTTGTTTGTCCATGATAATCAACATATTTGATTCTTACTTTCATGATGTAAGTAGAAGAAGATCTGTCCCATGCGTATGCTGGTGTGTTCTTTCTTGGGATCTGAAGTTCAAATCATAGTTTTTCATATGTCAGACATATGACATACGCATACCGCCTAAAACCTACGCGAACCCTCTCAAGAAGTTTTAGGTGAATTCATATTTTAGCATTAAAAGATCTGTCACATCATGCATGGAGTATAGCCATCATCATGATGGTATTTGATATTGATGAGATGCATATTCCTTAGAGTTGTTTGTCCATGATAATCAACATATTTGATTCTTACTTTCATGATGTAAGTAGAAGAAGATCTGTCCCATGCATATGCTAGTGTGTTCTTTCTTGGGCTCTCAAGTTCAAATCATAGTTTTTCAGACATATGACATACGCATACGGCCTAAAACCTACGCGAACCCTCTCAAGAAGTTTTAGGTGAATTCATATTTTAGCGTTAAAAGATCTGTCGCATCATGCATAGAGTTTAGCCATCATCATGATGGTATTTGATATTGATGAGATGCATATTCCTTAGAGTTGTTTGTCCATGACAATCAACATATTTGATTCTTACTTTCATGATGTAAGTAGAAGAAGATCTGTCCCATGCATATGCTGGTGTGTTCTTTCTTGGGCTCTGAAGTTCAAATCATAGTTTTTCATATGTCAGGACATATGACATACGTATACGGCCTAAACCTATGCGAACCCTCTCAAGAAGTTTTAGGTGAATTCCCTTGAAACATTTCAACTTTGAAGATAGTTTATAGGTTGATAGGACGGCTTCTACAGTGGCTTACTTCCATGGCAATTTTATTAAAACTAAGAGAAAATTCATATTTAGCGTTAAAAGATCTGTCGCATCATGCATAGAGTTTAGCCATCATCATGATGGTATTTGATATTGATAAGATGCATATTCCTTAGAGTTGTTTGTCCATGATAATCAACATATTTGATTCTTACTTTCATGATGTAAGTAGAAGAAGATCTTTTGTACTTTATGCAACTCACATTGATCGTGACTTATGCCATGGTCTGGTATAACTCTTATAAGTTTTTTATGCTACCATGATGTACTTCTACAATGATCTTGATCTTTTGGATTGCTTCATGAGCTAATATCTTGTGATCTTGTTTTAGTGCTAGCTATAGGAATCACATGATTAAGCTTGGATGTTCATAATGTATTTATTGACAATCCAAGGTATTATCACATGATGGTAATTATGCCTTTCTTTTCGATCAACTGATGATATGTATATGGATTTTGTTCATCCTACCATGGTTTTATTTTGTGATGCTCACTATGATGATTTCTTTATATTCGTTGATGACGTTTCCATGGACTTTATGCATGATGCCATGGTTTTGGCTTGCTATCCCTTTGGTGTGTCTGCTTGATATTGCTTACATATCTGATGTTGGATCTTACTTTTTGAATGGTTACTCCTTCTCTCAATGTCAATTCGTAGCCCTGTGCGTGTGAGCAAAAATCTCGCATACCAAACCAAAGGTGTGCATTAGTTTGTTTGAAATAGGTTGGTTCTAATTTGTGCCCATGAAATGCTTGTGGTAAATTCAATGATGACCCTTTTATCTCATGACTTCAGAATCGTTAGAGTTACTTGCTCATGGTCATCTCGGTGATGATCTGATCGTTTTAACTCATGACTTAGGAATCGTTATAGTTACTTGCTCGTGGTCATCTCGGTGATGATCTGATTGTTTTAACTCATGACTTCAGAATCATTACGGACTTGCTCATGGTCATCTCGGTGATGATCTCATTGTTTTAACTCATGACTTCAGAATCATTACGGACTTGCTCATGGTCATCTCAGTGTGATGATCTCATTATTTAGATCTCATAATGTTTATTTGAATTTGTTTTGTATTCTCTAATCTTTGGTACAAGAGTATAGTTATGTGCTCATGGTCATCTTGGTGATGATCTCATTATCCTTTTATCTCATGACTTAAGAATTGTTATAGTTCCTTGCTCATGGTCCTCTCGGTGATGATCTGATCGTTTTATATCATGACTTCAGAATCGTTACAGTTACTTGCTCATGGTCATCTCGGCGGTGATGTTGATCTCTCGTTTGATTGTTCTCACAAGGAAGTTATGTATTTGTTCTTTCTATGGCTTCAAGGAAGTTTGTCTTGTGCGTAAAGAGGACTTTATTGATGCTTAGCATGCTGCTACTGCTTGAGAGGATTTGTAAGCATGCAACTATTTCTCGAGAGCCTTTGCAAGATATAGTTAAAGGTGCCATGTGTTCTACTTTTGCTTGTTACATTACAACCAGTCTTCTCACGGACTTGACAATTATTATTTTAAGCATGCAAGCCTCGGTGATTCTGACAAGTTTGGTGAGTTTGTAATTTTGGTGCCTTGGTAATCATATCATTAACTATGTCACTTTGACTCATGGCATCTCAGTAATGATAATCTCTAGTGCCAAGACAATAGTACCTTTTTCATATTCATCTCAGTGCTGCCTTTCCTATATGTTATTTGTATGACACATTTGTGATTTCATATGCGCACATTTTTCATTAGTATTATTTGTATCTATGTTGTCCATAGAGCGGCATCATGACCCGGCCGTCTCTTATGGCATTGTTCTTATGTTGTGATATTTTGTATATAACATAATTATACAACTTTCTGTTAAGTTTATGATATTATAGATTATGCTGCCCAGATCTGAAGAGAAGGTAAAGACATATCACAAAGACAATGAGATTACAGACTATGTTGCCTAAATTTAAAGAGAATACAAAGACATATCAAAGACAATGAGTGAATCTATTTCCTCATTTAGTTGTAGCTATAAATCATTTAGTTGTTTCTGCAATTTATGTCCGTATCTACATACCGTTTGTATCTATGTTGTCTTGAGAGCAGCGTTGCGAACCATCTCTTACGACATTGTGATTGCATTTCACATTCATAATCTTTCCATAACACTTTACGTGGATTCTTTGTTTTGAGTTTATGATGCTTCTAGGTCATAACAAGCAGAAGTCGTATTCAATTGATGACTCACAGAAAAGTTGAACTCAAGCCGATGATTCTAGGTCATAACAAGCAAAAGTCGTATTCAATTGATGACTCACAGAAAAGTTGAACTCATGCCGATGACAAATTCTTTCAAGATGTTTTATATCTTTCAAGTGAGCCTTTGTGGCCACCATTGTATATTTGGGAGTGATGTAGCTCCTTTGAACAATTCTTTTGTAACTTGAAATAATTTAATATAACGGTAGGTGTATATAGAGCTGTGGGTTTTTCCCTTGAGCCCCCAAGGGTTTTTTCATCCACAGTTAGAGACCCTTATTTGAGCGGGGGTGTTGGAACTATATATATAGATGTGCTCTATATATAGATGTGCTCTATATATAGATGGGTCTCCTCTATATATGATCAATCTCTCGTGTGTATTGAACACACCTTTGGGGATGCATATGACGTGTCTCTCTCTCTATATATAGATGGGTCTCCTCTATATATGATCAATCTCTCGTGTGTATTGAACACACCTTTGGGGATGCATATGACGTGTCTCTCTCTCTCTCGCTCACGTTGGTTCAACATAGATGTCACCATCAATTGTCCTCTTAGGCCAAGTCTTCTATTGATTATTAAATTGAAGACTTTTTTACTTTGAAAGTGTGATGAGATAATAGCCAAGTCTAAGTGGCACGTAGGTGGAGATCCCACTTACACATGGCAGAATTCTCCTCTTCCATGTAGGCATTCTAGAAGAATCTTTCCCAATTATGCACCTACACACACTCCTCCACATGCCTTCCACACTCCCCAACTTGTAGCCTTATGGTGAATACCATATTAGTAATACAATTAAAATCCATGTGAGCATGAAGGCCCACTTTTATTCTCCACATCACTAGCCTATCTACCATACCAAAGTATTTATCAAGCATACTTGTGGCATTTACAATGTGTGCACCCTAAATCAAGTAAAACCATTATATTTGAAGATAGAATGCTGTTATCAGGGTAGCTGCCAAGCCGCCGCATCACCATGCCGTTATTCCATTGTGGACGCCGCAATCTTCTTGGACAAGCTTCCACCTTATTACCATTGAGAAACCATCAAAATATGCACAAAATTGAAAATAAAAGATATCAATTTTTCATGTCACATCTTTCCCCCCCAGCAGATCCTCCATGGTTGTCTTGGGGGTCTGCTGGCCATGGTGCTTGGCATGTCCGGGAACCTCGTGGCCACTTGCATCCTCTAGAAGATAGGTGTTATTTTTGAACTTTTGCTTTATCTTGAAGGGGCCTCCTAGCATCGAAGAGGCTTCTTATCTAGCTGTTTCTCCACACGGCCATCATACCTCTTTTCCTCTTGGATCAAATAAAACTATACCCCCAGCCCCACATTGCCTGGAAGGGCTAAAGGCTCCATCAAAATGCATAATGAAAGCAGTTGGTGGTGTCTCCAAATCTTCATATACTTCTTCCTTTGTTCTTGTTCCTTCTCCTTCTTCCTTCCTTGTAAGCAAATCTGCAAGAGAGGCCCTAGTGGTGTTTTCTGTAATAAAAGTGAGAGAATTCTTGAAGCTCGCAAATCCACTTTGCAAGCTTACCTCCTACAGGATTGGGTTTGCGGACCAAGAATTGTAAAGAAGGTTGAGATGTGAGGAAGAAAAAAGGGCGAGGTAACAAGTATGACCTCAACTTCTTTACTGCAAAAACAAGAGACAAACCATCTTTCTCCATTTCACCATACCTCTCCTCGGCATCAGTCAGTTGTCGGCTTGCATAATACACTGGTTGCATATGCCCTTGCTCTCCCTTTTGCAAGAGTATAGCACCCACTGAATGTGATGAGACACTTGGGTTCACATAAAAGTCCTCCCCCCACCTACTAGGAGGCTGCACAATTGGACTTTGACTCGTGCATTCCTTGAGCAAACAAAAAGATTGAATTTGATCGGGCCCCCATTGGAAAGAAACATTCTTCTTTGTTAACAGATTTATAGGATAGATCTTCTCAGAGAACATGTCAACAAAGCGTTGGTAATACTTTGTTTTACCCAAAATCCTCCTTACCTCTCCCTTACATTGGTAGGTGGTGGGAGGGCTACAATTGCCTGCACCTTCTCACGATCCATCTCTATGCCTACTTTTGAGATAACATGTCCCAAGAGAACCACCTTCCTTCGTGCCAAGCGGCATTTTCCAGGATTAAGACACCCTTTTGCATCATCAATACTTTACAATGCCAACCTCAACTTTTCCAAGTGATCCATGCGGCTTGAATAAATGCAAAAATCATCCAGAAAGACCCTTATAAACTTTCCCAACTGACTCATGAAGCGTTGAAAAGTTGCTGGTGCATTGGTCAAGCCAAATGGCATCACCCTATAGGCATACACTCCCCAAGGTGTGATAAATGAGGTTTTCCTTTGATCTTCTTCATAAATCCGGATTTGAAAGTATCCAGAGTATCCATCACACACTGAATACAACTCATACATGCAATTTGATCCAAAATCTCATCCTGAAAGGGTAGAGGATAATAATCCCTCTTTGTGCATGCATTCAGAGGGCGAAAGTCCACACACACACGCCATTTTCCACCCTTTTAGGGAGTGACTATAACTGGGGAAATCGACTCTGAATTCTCTACTAGAAAAATAAATCTAGCTTCAAGCAAATTAGTTACCTCCTTCTTAAGCACCTCTGCTTGCACTACTCCCAAATGCGTTAGCCATTGTACCACTGGCTTACTTTGGGGCTTGAGATCAATCTTGTGCTCTACTAGGGTAACTTGGCATACTTGTGAGTAGCTGTTTGCAAAAAGGTTAGGAAATCCATCCAACATTTTTAAGTAATTCTCCCTTTCAGTACCTGCTATGGACTCATAAGAAGAAACTGTTCATTTTGTTGGTGAAGACTAGTGTCGTCCACATCTCCTTTCTTACACATGGTTGACGAAGCTTCCCCTTCCAAGGCTCCATTGTCTTCAGCATCCCCTCGATCCCTTCCCAAGGAAAGACCAAATGCAACTCCCTCCACCTCCCCTCGATCCCTTCCCAAGGAAAGACCAAATGCAACTCCCTCCACCTCCCCTTCTGAGATGGAATTCTCGGAGCTACCACTTGTCACTCTGACTCTAAACTTTCGGAAGCTGAAGGTTCACCTCTTACCACTTTCTTGCGACGACTCTTGATGTTGTAGTGGACCTTCTTATTCTCACCTTGTAGAAGAAGATCACCTGTCTCCCACTTTTGAATTGCCTTCACTTGGCGAAGCCATGGCCTACCCAATATCAACGGGTAAGCCCTAGCATCAGGCTTTGTAGAAATGACGTGAAAAGTTGTAGGCACAGAAATTCCACATACATCCACTCCCAAATTCCTGAAAATTCCTAAGGTTTTCACCCTAGTATTATCAGCAGGTTTAATGCGATAGGGAGAGTTGGTAGAAGATAACTTTAAATCAATATCTTTCATTGTTTTTTCACTCATGACATTGATTGACGCACCTCCATCAATGTATGCATTAGAAATTGTTTGCCCCTCAATGATGACATCAATCACAGGCACATCATCTCCTACATCAATATTCAACCATAGGAGTCCCATTATCCCTCTTCTTCTTTTTCTTAGATTCCCTTGTGCTAGCCAGCTTACCCCATTCCTTTCTGAGCTTTGGAGAGAGTGCCAAAAGCTGCCCAAATGTGTGCTGTTTTTCCCCTAAGATTTGTTAAGAGGTCATAACTAAGAGATCCTTGTCTAAGAGGAAAGTCAGATTGTCAAATGTTTCTCCTAGACAACTTCTTCTTCTTCTTATTTTTCTCCTCTTCTTCAGATTTATCTTCTTGTTCTTCTTCTTCTTGACTCCTAGTTTTACGACCCCTTTTTTCCATTAATGGCATCAATGTTTCCTCTTCTTCTTTTGAGCATGTTTCCTCTAAAAGTGCTAAACTTTTATCCTGTCTTTTCCTCAATTTTGGACACTCAGTGCGATAGTGCCCCTTCTCTTGACATTCATAGCATGTGACACTACTTCTATCCCTAGGTTTCTCCTCAGCTCGTGGAACCCTAGGTGGCCTTGCATTGACTAAGTGTAACTTCGAATCAGTAAATTTTGCCATAAGTTGTGCAATGTTATGATCCAAGGATGGAGATTGCACTTGCGATGTTGAGGCTATCTCTACTCGTAGTGGGGTTGGCACACTCGGAGAAGATTAGAATGTGGACTCAATATGAAGAGTGGCCTCCTTTTTCAAAGCAATACGAAGAGCCTCTTTAAAATTAGTGGGATCTTTGCTAAGAACTTTTCCATGCAAGCGGGGATCCAAAGCCCTGATAAACTTGCTCATCTTAAGGTGCTCCATTGCTAAAGAACTCTTTGAATCTTCCATAGAAGGTGAAGAAGAAGAAGCAACAACATGTAAAGCAGCTTGTTGATATTTGATGAATAAGGCCTCCCTTTCTCTCCCAAGGATAAAATAAAGATATACACATCAAAGGTGAGATCATAATTCATGGAAGGAAAGATGAAAGGCTTAGGAGAAGCAAGAATTTCTGCCAGTCTGGCAGCTCCAAACAAGAGGGCAATTATTTGTTGGAAGAAAATCTTCCGACTCAGGATTATGTGAACGGAAACATACGGGGAATATTGGTAAGGTTCATCCGTTCGAATTGGGAAATTTGGACGGAACATATTAAAGCAAAAGAATATAGCAATCACTTACAAGAGGATAAGACACATGGGGTTTGTCTTTTGATAAGAGATTAGGAGGAATTAATCATGATTAAGAAGAAATAATAGCCAAAAGTCTATAAAAATAGAGATACACAGAGAATTATAGTTTTAATTCCATATAGATAGTGCAAAAGAGGATTACATAGGTGCGTAGAGATTGAAGAGAGCTTTGTGCCCATATGAAAACTTTCAAAAACGGACAAGCGAGCGAAAAGTTATGAGCATTTTACTACTACAAGACTATAAAACTGCCAAAATTAAAGTTAGCAACTTTGGGAGAAATTCTGATCATCAATGAAGTAAAGGATTAAGAAATTAGTTACATGAGTGGACAGAGCATATAAAGAGCTTCCTAGACATATGATCAATTTTAGAAATCAATACCCGAGTGATGAGTAATTACCGGTTGAAATTTGGGTATTGGACCACAAAAACTGCACTTCCCTCTCTTTGCATGAAACCTCAATTTTCACATAGCCTCTTGCTTCTCATCTCCTTCATGATTCAAGCTAGAGGGTAAGGGTTAACATTGCTCAGTGGACAATCGTAAAGATTTACCTATGGTCCCCAAAGTCTTTCCACATGCTCATTACTGCTAAAACCATTGGTACCTCCAAAGGAGGGCGACAATAAGGCAAGGGCTACCTTAAGAAGTCACCGGCCCACCAAGATAATAACTCCTTATCCCACTTATCATGAATCATCAAAGAGGTCCAAAATTGGGTTAAGCATGAGGAGCTAATGCTAAATGAGATATTCACATGTAAAGAGTGTGTTTGAATAAGGGTTTGAAAGATAAGAGAATGGCAATGACACAAAATGCTCAATTGAGGAGGCTTCATTCATTGATTTGAAAGGGAGAGGAGGGATCCTTTTATAGGTGGAGAATCACCCTCTCTTCCATTGTTACAAATTACAACATAAAAAATCTTCAACCCTTCAGTGACATAAGGGTAGATGTCACCATCAATTGTCCTCTTAGGCTAAGTCTTCTATTGATTATTAAATTGAAGACTTGTTGACTTTGAAAGTGTGATGAGATAATAGCCAAGTCTAAGTGGCACGTAGGTGGAGATCCCACTTACACATGGCAGAATTCTCCTCTTCCATGTAGGCATTCTAGAAGAATCTTTCCCAATTATGTACCTACACACACTCCTCCACATGCCTTCCACACTCCCCAACTTGTAGCCTTATGGTGAATACCATATTAATAATACAGTTAAAATCCATGTGAGCATGAAGGCCCACTTTTATTTTCCACATCACTAGCCTATCTACCATACCAAAGTATTTATCAAGTATACTTGTGGCATTTACAATGAGTGCACCCTAAATCAAGTAAAACCACTATATTTGAAGATAGAATGTTGTTATCAGGGTAGCCGCCAAGCCGTCGCATCACCACGCCGTTATTCCATTGTGGGCGCCGCAATCTTCTTGGACAAGCTTCCACCTTATTACCATTGAGAAACCATCAAAATATGCACAAAATTGAAAATAAGACAAATTTAAGAATTTTGGGAATTATTCGAGTCCCATTTCTTAAAGGATTGGTTGGAAACTCAGTATTTTTGTGTAGTTTGAGCTAACATCTATTTGTTGGTGCACTCTTTGTGCCAATAGATTATATCTTGACACAACTATTTGGCGTATTTGTTTGTAGTTGTATAGATACATACGTGACACTAAACTTAATTGAGATTATACAACACCTTTCATATGAAGAAGATAATGTTAAATACTATCTCCACTTTGAGACATTGAAGTAAAAACATGGGGTTTATTTAATTTGCCAAAAGAATTCTAAATATCATTATAAAAAGGAACCTTAAAAATGAGAGATCTGTAAAGGGTGTGGTGTTAGAAACAACAAAACAAAAAGTAAATCTCAATGACAGTAACAATATGCTAAGTTTACGATTGATCCACAGATAAAAACCCATCTTAGACACTATATCAAGATTATAAATCATGATATATATGCTCAAATTTGAGGGACATTGAAGTAAAAACATGGGATGATAATGCCAAAGAACACTTGTTACATTCAATGAGATTGTTACATTCAAGTTTACAATTTATCCGAAGACAAAAATCCTTCGTCAAGATAATAATTGAGTACAAATTGTATCTCAAACATAGCGTTTTCTCATGTATTGCTCCAATACATACAAAGTTTCTCTATCATAAGCTGCTTCATTTACTAAAGTGTTGCAAGTATACTCCCGTTTGTTCTTTGCATAAATCCAACCAAGTAACCATGTGCTGATTGTTTTCTCCAAAAAACTTTGAAGCTCCTCTATATTTTGATTCCACATCTTTGGAAAAATCAAGTAGGTTCCGGGCATATTCCACATTACATTGTAGAGGGTATCATCAAAAATTAGTGTGTTATTTCCATCCAGGTCATGAAAAATTCTCCATGCTACATCTAAGTTTTTGTTGTATACAAATCGATATCCAATAAGAAGATCCATCTTTTGACATGCTGCATGCCCTGTTATTACGACCTTAAACTTTTGATGGTGCCGAGGAAAGCACAACTCAAGAATGCGTCGAGTCCTTTGTAGTCTATTAGTACTCCAGATCCATACCTCAAACCATTGCATACAAAAATCAAGGAAAGTGAATGCATCTTTGCGAATCAAATGCCAAACACTTGTATTCTCTTCATTAGGGCCAAAAACGACTCAAAAAGGGCTATGTAAGGAAGTGATTAATTTGCTAATTAGCGGAGCCGTTGACGGTCAAAACGACTCCAAATTTAGTGATTTTCCTAAATAAAAGCACATTCAAGTTATTTAAAGCGCATTCAAGTACATACCTTTTAAAATTAAAGGGATAGTTAATGCCGACATGACCACGATTCTTATTTTTGAATTTTTGCCGCCCCTCTCTCACTGTTTCTTTGCCATTCTCTCCCTTTTTTTGTCACTCTCGGATATGGCTCTGTTCTTCACGAGCTTTCTCTACTAACTTTTTATGCTTATTGCTCTGTTCCATCTTTTATCAAACTTAATAAAGAGTATGAAGTTTCAATAATTTGTATGCGACTACACGAAGTTCTTTTCAAAGGCCGTTGACAGATTTCAATGAAGTTTAACGACTTCGGAAGGGAAGTTTATATCCACCAGACCCTGAAACTGGAAGGTATCCTTATTTTCATACTCCTCATGATTTGATGAGATTTGTTGGAGCTTACTGGGTTATAGTTTAAGGCTTGCTTACTCAGGAAGCATAGCTAGCACAGCAAAGAAAGTAACCTGCTCTAGAGGCATTAAAGCCTGCAGCATAACCAAAAATCCTAAGGGCAGCAGCTCTCTCAAGAACCAATATCTTGTTAGCATTTATTTGAAGGGGTGTGTAACCAAGAAACCTTGATAATACCTTTAGTGCAAAAAAAGGTAGCTCAGGCTCTTCAGAATATTGACTATGAAAGGCACAAAAGGTTGCCTTGTCCAACAAAGGAAGATAGTACAAAAGAGAGGATGAATGTTTCTTAAAGGTTCCTTCTGTTGCCTTTCCTCGTGAACCTTTGGCTCTTCCAAGAAAATTATCACTGTCAAGAAGTTCAAGCTGCAGAAAAAAAATAATTGATTAAAAATAGCTTTAAAAGACAGAAAAAATATCAAGGGTCATTAATGAAACAACCTTCTGCAATTCATCATCTGCAACAACAACCTTCTCCTGCGCGAGGTTGAATAAACCAAATTTTTCCTTCTTTGCAACCTCTTCTTCTAAATCTCTCAGCTTGATATCTCTCCCAAAAGATGGAGTTGACAGGATATGGATTCTGGGATTAGAACATTGGACTTCTTTGAAAACCTGCCAAACCTTCTTAAAACTTTATTTTTTTCAAGAGAATTTTGAGTGAAAACAGTGAGATGAATATAATCTTTTCCTTCCAGAATCAAACACCGACCAAGAACTGCATCCTCAAATTCCTTTAATTCATCTGAAATAAACTCTCTAAGTTTATCCAAGATTTCACCAAGGACAAATTTGGGATTGAAAATTTTCAATGCCTCTGAGTAGACTTGCATGTCTCCACCAACCTCCAAAACGGCCTCCGCAACCTTTCACTTGGGTCATCGAAAATTTGTTCTCTTCCCTCAAGATTAGTACTCATATCTTCGGTTCAATCTGCAAAAGAAATGGAATAGAAGCACCAAAACATAGTGGAAAATCTGCCTTAGAACCAATTCAACGTCTTAATTCAAGCCTCTAGGTTGTTTAAAGGTTCAAGAAGCACTTACCAATACGGCGCGATACAAGGGCTTTGGAACACCTCACGTCGTGTTGGATAAGCTGAGGGAAAGAAGTGAAGCACCTGAATGGAGCAAAACGAGGTCTTTGGAACAAATGCAAGGGCCTCCTCTCGCGTATTGTACCTGTCAGTTAAGAAACTTGGGTAGAAAATATTTCATCCCGTCGCGCTGATTACATTGGGGTATAAAAAAGATGATGTCAAAAAATGATCATCTTCCCACATCCTCTGACCCTCGACTATCACGTCGTTCTGGCTAGCTCATCTCCTTCACGGCGCTCTAACGCCCCTTCAGTCAAAGTCCAATTCTCCTTCACGACGTGATGCCGACATCCTCTGACCCTCGACTATCGCGTCGTTCAGGCTAGCTCATCTCCTTCACGGCACTCTAACGTCCCTTCAGTCAAAGTCCAATTCTCCTTCACGACGCGATAGGGCTCTTCCGACATCCTCTGACCCTCCACTATCGCGTCGTTCCGGCTAGCTCATCTCCTTCACGGCGCGATAACGAACTTTCAGTCAAAGTCTAAGGCTCCTCCATCGCGTCGTTTCGGATACAATATTCACTTCTGAGAATTAAACAGAGCAAGAAGTATGTAAGAGTTTAGTAATTTACAATGACTATGATTATTGGCAAAACAAGACAAAATTCCGACGAAACCAATAAAGTTTAGAGGCAAATTTAGTGGCGCGGCGGCTATAGTCACTAGTGACATGCATCCTACGCTACCCGGCGCCCACGATGGCACTTCGGTGCTGGTTGTTGACTGCGAAGCATGGGGGACACGTAAGGAGCGCCGGTGTAGCTGGCGGGTGGACATTGACATGGGTAGACACAGGCCGCAAGGGAACACATGCGGGAACACATGCGGCTTTGCTGCGGAGACATACAATTTCCGGAGACATTGTCAGTCCTGCTCATCTTTGCTGTGGGAACACATGCGGCTTTGCCTGATACGACACGTGCTCACCATCTCATCGTGTCGTATCAGGCGGGCTAGCCCAAAATTGCTCAATTTCGGCTCAAGTTCCTCCGTCACAACAGAACATTGGCCGCCTTCACGTCTCGTTCTGGCTATCAAAATCACCTTCTCTGCGAGTTCTACAGCGCAAAAAGCAACCTCCTACACGACGCGATACAGCCACTCAGTCAAAATCCGAGCCAAATCTATCGCGTCGTTTTGGATATCATTATCACAACTTAAAAAAATCTATTTTTTCAATCTAAAAGCCTTCTGTATGGCATGCTCAATCACCGAAGCCTCCTATGCCAACACCCATGCCTCCAAAATCATCTTCCAAGTCTCCCAAATTATCACCTAAAAAATCTCCCAAGCCTTTTGAAGAGCCACAGTTCTCAGAAGCCCCCAAGGTTTTATCAAGAGAGCACCCTGAAGACTCTTCACAGCCCCCTGTCCAGTCTCCTAAGCCAGCAACCCCCCCAAGGCCAAGTTCAACAAAGAAGGCTAGTGAGCCTTTCTTTTCACCTGGATTCAGCAAACAAAAAGGTAAGAGGGACTGTGAAGCTCCTGGGTCCTCGAATGTAAAGAGGAAGATGGATTTTGATTAATGTTCATTTCTAGCCTCATTTATGTAAAAAATTGTTTATTTTTACTTTGTAATGAAGTAGCCAGTTTGTGTCAAATAGATGTACTCCTCAACTGAGAAAAATCTTTGATGATGATTTTGCAGTAAAAAATGTCATAAGTACCAGCATATTGAGTAAGACAACAAGATCAAAACAAAATCTTTATTTGAAAAGTATTGTGATTACAATTTCATGATCTTGCATTTGGCTCAAATACAACTCTTTTGGGTGGAAGACATGTGATACAAGATGTTACATTCTCCATCCTTTTGCTTACAACAATTCCATCTACTTTAAATTTATATTCAGAGGATGTTTCATCAAGAAACTCAAGTGACTCTCTGACATCTTTCATCATCCAATTAGCTATAACTATAAGTTCTCTAGGCTCAGTTAGTTGATGTACATATATTTTTAATTCAAACTCTGGACAATTCTCTTCTGAATCTAGGGATACCCAGAAACCTAGCTTGCTTCTCCATCTTCTATAATCATAACCTAAAACTAATGATTGACGACAAAATTGATATGAAATTGACAGAGAATTGGGGCTTATTCTGCAACTAATATTGTCACCAATGTGGTAAGTTTCTTTGGTTCTCCATCCTTCTCCAAGCACAATGTCGAGTTCAGCCTAGAAAGTCTTCTGTTGAGCCACATTGTCTTTGATCGTTGTAAATCCATGGTTTTGAAACGTGCCACAAAGACATGTAAAGGTAAGAACCATTGAACCTTTATCCTTCTTGATATTCTACCCGGAGACATAGCTTTCAAAATGTCTTCTTTGATTTTGAATTTGAAGCTCGATAAAGTAAGTGAGTCTGGAGATTTCCAATCTAGCGAGTTAATGGTAGGAACAGGCACTTCACGAAGTTGTTCTTTCTCACCTTCTCTTGATGGAACCATATATTCTGCAAAATAGACAAACAAATCCATCGATCTGAAAAAAGATGGTGGTTTATCAGCATACAAAACATCTGCAATTCCTTTGTGAATTGCATTGAAGGTTCCACTCAGACTTTCAATAGGTTGTCACTCCACAGCTGTCGATGGAAAGATAAGTGAAAGAAAAACCACAAACACTTACATCAAAAGAAAATATGAGATATTTTCATATTGTCTTTGAAAATAATATTTCTTACAATAAGATTGAAACATGTGATGCTCATTTGGATTAAGCATCATATCTTTGGCCATGTACACATGTTGAACTTTGTTAGTCACTTTGAAGGCAAGAATTTTTCCTTTCCAGTGATTTTTAACTGTATCTCGCTTGATTCTTTTCACTTTATGTGCACCTTTACAAGAAGGAAGCATTGTTGCCCAGTCATTTATTTGAAAAGACATAGGTTTCCAAAGTCCTTCCTGATATTATTAAAAACACAAGAAGTGATACTATGAGATGGACGACGTGCAGAGTTTGCCATGGGAACTTAGAAACAGAGAAAAGCCACAAAAATTCTACAAAGAGAGAGAGAGAGAATGTGAATGTGTAGACGTTCGAGACTGACTTGTCATGTCATAAATGACGTTATTTTCAAAATTTGAAATAAAGATTTCGTATCTTCTTTGATTTTTTTTGAAATAAAATATAGAGCTCACGTCTGGTACGGTGGGTCCAAACTTTTATGTTTAGTCGTCCAGAACTCTCAAAAATAGCGGTGTCCGCCAAAAGATAGCGATTTTTCGCCGTTCTCCGTGAAAATAGTTCTCCAAGACCCAAGATAGAGGAGACAAGAATGCCATACTTTTGTATACGTGGCAAATATCTATTGGACCAGTCCTTAATCTTTAGATTAACAAACAGCCCATTTTTAGACGTTTTTGGCCCTAATGTCCACAAGATGCATATGTTTGGCCCAGTCTGGACATACATCACCATGTTGCATCTCAATGGTCTTAAGTAAAACACCATTGAGTTCAAGTATCAATACTCTTCTTTGTTTCCTTATTGTATCTAGGGTGGTGGAACTCTTTTGCCTCTAGGTACATAAGTCACCAATGATTGGTGCCACCTCAATAGTAAGTTTTTTGTACACTTGAAATCAAAGCTATATGCTTCAACATATCCTGTTGAAAACAAAATGTTTGGTTAATGTACATTCAAAATTTTGAATAAATATATTATGTGCCAACAACATAAATTCATCCATGATATGGATGGTCTTAAACCTTCATAGACAAATGCTCCCCAATACCTCATTAGTTCAACCAAAAAAATAAAAGAGCGAGTATATTGTCAATGCTAAATTTCATCAAATTTATTGAATATGATGTATAAAAGATTTTCACTATTGAGATAATTGAGTCTATCCAAATTAAATTATTATGATATTCATAGCCTTACACCTTGACAAGGCAATATATTCAATAAAAAACAAACACATCTTTATTGCAATCGAATTACAAATATTGACAAAAGAGATAATCAAATGACAGTAAGTTTGAAGGCATTTGATTTCTTGATACAATAGTGTAAAGATTTGGCTCGTACAATCCAAAAATTAAACCCATCTAAGTACATTGTTTTGGCCAAAGCCTAAGTCTATCTTATGGGCTTTTAGGTACAAAATGGCTCCAAACATTCTGCACCCAACAAGTCTTGATATTTGTACAGATCTCATACTTCAAACTGCACGTTTAGACCTCAGAAATGGTTTCCTTCGACCTGCACAGCAATAACTAGTTTGGGTTAGGTTGGAATCTGATTATACTGTCACTCAATGTTTAATGAAACCAGACATTATCCTACCCATAAGCTCAAGTAAGCCTTTTGTAGCCTTGATATGTATGCTTTTGCTGCAACTCCACTTATGAGATGACCACGATCATATCCCAAGCGAGTAGCATAAGCAATAGCGTGTTGATCACTCAAAATCCTTCTTTTGTAACACACTTTTAACAAGCTTAGCTGGTCTTTGGATAGTAATGGTACTCCAGCTTTGGATGCCAACATTGCTAGATCCTTGCTTATAGATTCTACTTCTCTTTTTTCCCCTCTTGATTGGACATACTTTAGCTTATCACCATATAATGGTAAGTGTGAAGATGCAGAAGATGAGTTTTCCACTTCTTCTCGCAAAAATAGGGAGGTGAATTGGAGCCATTCTTCCAGTACATCTTGAAAATCGATAAATAAATTATGGCCATGTGTGATAGGAGATTGACCTAGCCGATTAAGCAAAATAATAGACCTAATGTCATTTGTATTATTTAGATTTAAAAGGTAGGGTAGAAGGTCATTGCACAGTACGTAGTCGTGCCCTCCTTGAAAACTTTCAGGGAAGAGACAGTTGTCTTTTGGATTAACACATCCCTTGAAAGGGCTATCATCAATAAGCAATGTATTCTTCTTATTGCAAATATCTTGGAACTGATTCCAAACCTTGAGTAAAGGTTTAAACATAGCCTCAACAGTAGGCTTATCTAGCCTATACACTTTTCGAAGATTATGGATATAACATTCTTCTTGTCCCCACACCATAAAGAAATGATATTTCTTATGTGCATACTGTTCAAGAGTGTTTACATAGGCACAAACATTCTTGTGTAGCATGGTGGACCAAATACCAACATGAAAGTATTGGCAAATCTCATCCAAAAATTCAAAACACCCACCAGAGCGAATAACAACTGTGGTGCGACCAATATCAATTCGAATACAATTTGTTTGTGGATGCCTCTTCTCTTCCTTGTTGAGTAAAACTCCATTAAGATCAAGTATAAGTGCATGTTTCTTTATGGTGATTGCACGAGGAATATTTTCTGCATTCAATACAGAAGAATGATAACACTTTAATGTGTTTACATACTTAACAATATTAAAACAAGTGATCCTATATTATCAATGAGAGCTAATTACAACAAAACATCCACAAGTTTACTTTCGTTTCATACTCCCATATTCATCTATGACGATGGCTCCTAGACGTGATTGCATTTCCCTATTGATTGGTGAAGATTGAAATACTAACCTATCTCCATCTCTCTCAAAAGAATATAAACTTCCTAGAGGCCTACTCTTTTGTGTATCGGAAAGTAGCTCCTCAACACGTTGCTCTATTTCTTGCGTACTTAACTTGTGATTGTTAGCAGCAGCTATACCTGCAAAAACAACTCTCGCTGAGAAACATACTTTTTAACACACAAAATTGCTGAATAAATCATCTTAAATAACATCCTATTGAAAAAGATATACCTTTAGTTTTCTTGGCACCCTCTGCCACCACACAGAGTCCTTGATTTCAACTATTCTCTCTTTATTCGTAGCATATGTAGCCTCATCAATTTCTTCAACACCCTCTGCCACCACAGAGTCCTTGATTTCAACTATTTTCCCTTTATTTGTAGCATATGTAGCCTCATCCATTTGTTCAACAATCTCTTCTTGTCTCTCCTTGGTTGCAGAAGTCTCTTGAAGCTCTTCATTAACTTTATCTTTATTCTCACTAACCTCAACATTAACTTGCAAATTAGGAATGCCCTTAGTCTCTTTAGTCCTATCACTTGAAGGCCTTGAAGATGTTTGCAAAGCTGAATCATTGATGTGATCTACCTCCACCATGTTGTCTTCATTATTTCTAGCATTTAAATCATGAGAGTTGATCTCTCTAGTAGGGCTTTCATGATGATGTTCTAGTTGAGCAATGTTATCTTCGTCTTTCCCTTCTTTGTATATATCTGTAAGATTAAAATAAAATGCTATTACTTTTAGGATTTAAATAATACACCAAGGCTAATACAATACTAGTCATTTTTATATCTACACATATACTTTGTATCCAAACTTAGATTACTAAACTTCGACTGATGTACCATAATGAATTAGGAACCATAACATAAGAGTCAAACTTGAGTTTGAGCCTCACTTACAAGGGCAACGTAAAGATCGCTCAACTTGAGATTGTGCCTTGTGTTGGAAGACATCCCCAAGGTTGGACATAAGTGGAGGTACGGTTGAAACTTAAGTTTGAGACTCACCGCTACACTAGGATATGGAGTAAGTGTAATTTCTTAATAGTAAGTGTGCGTCATCATTTGTATTAGGCTCAAACTTAATTTTGAGCCTCACTGCTATACTAGGATATGGAGTAATTTCTTAATAGTAAGTGTGCATCATCATTTGTACTAGACGTTGGCATGAAATAAAGGATAAATAGAATAGAAATATTCACTTTAATAGAAAAATGTTAAAAGTGAGTCCAAAAAAGCCAATGTATTAATCAAAAGACAAATAATTATTTCAACAAATCCACACTTTGAACAAAACCTTTGCTAATATTAGTTGTTGATAAGATCCTTTCAATGATTTGTTGTACATTCATAATAAGCACTATCAATGCACTTTTCTACCTTTCTTTGGTTGAGAGCTTGATGGGCTATGAGCATGGAAAGCCTTGTTGACATCTGTATCCCCAATCTTCTCAACGGCCATAGCAACCCCAACATTTGTAGCTTCCATGGCTTTTGCAGAATCCAATATATCATCACCATTCCCACCTTCATCATCATTTTCATGCCTTCCAATATCTTCAAAATTGTCTTCGGTATCCTCATTGAATAGAGCATCATTCCCTTGGTCCTTTTCATTCCTTTGCCCTGCATCTTCAAAGTCTATAGCATCCCCAACTTCTTTATCATCATCTGTGTCATTTTTGTTGTCAATATCATCACCTTCCTCTTCGTCCTCTGTACTTGGTGGGTCATCAATGTGAAGATTTTGAAGGTTCTCTTTTTCTGCATCATCTAGTGTTTGCTTTTTTGTGCCGCCACTTGCACCACACCACTCTTGCAAGGACGGGTGACCATCTAAAAGAGCAGAGCACTTTGATTCTAATGCCATCTCTTCCAAATCATCTTTGCATAAAGCAATACATCGTCTCTTCTTTAGCAAGCTCTCCTCTAGCACAACTCCACCACAATATATCTCTACAACATAGCTCTGTTCAGGACAAAACCCTGTGATGAGACCATCAATAAAGCCTTTGTCGATGAATTCTCTATTTTGGCCACTAGATCCTGAGATGAATACCTTTTTTGTGAGAACCTTATCAATGGCCTCAAACTTGTCAACCTTGCTGATGAAAAGAATAACAGTTGCAATCTCAACTGTTCCAGATGTCCAGGCATCATCTTTTTGTGTGTGGATCACACCAAATTCATAGTGCACCTTTGTTGACTGGCTAGAAATCCCTTCGATAAGCATTCCAATGGTGATGAAATCAACAAAACACACAAGAATATATTCATATTGTGAGTTTAGTGTGTTCAAAGCAAGTGCCAACTTGGAGAAAAATTCTGACGAAAGCTGCTCCTTTGTACCATGTAGGCCCATGATTGCGAGCTGAAATGGTACATGCTCTTCACTACAGAAGGCTATAATCTTTGTCATATCAAAACCCACCCCCCTAATTTTCCAAGGAATAGACTCTTGTTGAGATACAATACCCATAGATGCTCTATATAGGTGATTTAGTAAAGTTACAACACTTTTTGAAAGTGAAGGATTTTTTTTTGAAGGATTGAGAGCATCCCTAACAAAGGACTGGCTGTAGCTCCTCAATTGATTATACTCATACTCCCCTAGATTATATGTCTCACACACCTGTTCCCAAGTCATCTTTTCCCTTGTCAGATCAAAATAGAAGGCGGTTATTGCATCTTTGAGAACTCGATCTGTTTTTAGCTTCCAAGCCATCTCCTCCATATCCATTCTTTGATGGGTTTGCTTTCCCTTTTTAAGCAATATTCTCTTGTCAAGAAGTGATGTTTGAATGTCCAAAACTTCACTCTTCTGAAGGCCTAAAATGCACCTAAACAACGTTGGGTCTAGTTGGACTGTTCCTGGTGCCTGCTGAATTTGCCCACTCTTCAAAGTTGGAAGTCTGGGATTTTGATCAAGACCTTTAGTTTGAGTTTCGCCCTTTGTATTTGGTAGCAAGCCTTTTACATAAAGCCTCATGATCTTAACCCAGTTCTGCCATACATCATCATCACATAGAAGCAAGTGTAAATCATTTTTGACAAAGTTCTTATGTAATGTGTGCTCCGTGGTCTCCACAAAGGCCTGCAAAGTTGCAAAGTAAGAAGTTAGCCCCCTCACTATACATATCACAAAATATTAGGAGGAATTATGCATCTATGGGTTTTCAATCATTTGGAGCTTATGCTCAAACTTGAGTTTGAGCCTCACTTGCAGTGCTAAACTAGTATATAATCGTGATGCTCGATCTTAGGTTTGAGCATCACCTCCGTATGCAAATCTAGCACTTGCAAGTGAGGCTCCAACTTAAGTTCGAGCCATAATTAGATATGCAAGTGCTACACCATCACAGAGAGGTGAGGCTTGAAGTTCAATTTCAAACCAAACTATTAAGTTTATGTAGTTTGAGAAGAAGCCTTACATGCATCTTTCTTATGCTACTGCTATACTTAAAACTATAGATCTATGAAGAAGTAAAGAAGAAGTAATCTAGGTCTATGATTTACCAAGATATAGCAAAGAATCAAAAGAGTACCTTCCAAGACTCGTCCATCTTGGGTTGATTGACACCAGGCAAAGGTTAACTAGGACGACCGTTTGCATGCCATTGTGCTCGAGCTTGTAGAAGTTGATTGAGGAATGGCTCCTTTTGCATTGACTTTGCAACAGATAAATTCGCATCCTTGGAAATGTCACGAGAAATCTTGGGCGGGCAATTTACAATTATCTTACATCTCCTGAACCTGAATTGCTGACGCAGTGGAGGGGTCACTTTAGCCATATTTAGAGCTTGCAAGCTTTTTGCAGCACTAATGGAGTGTTGACCAGAGATAATCCAATATTCAACTTTATGAATATCTTCTTTTGCGAGTTTATCAAGGGGTTGTTTTGTAGCACGATTACAGGGCATCAAAATTGCAAGTATCTCCTCTTGCTTTGGGTCCTCAATAAAGTCTTGGGTCAAAATACGAACCCAATCCTTATTTAACCTTTTATACACATAGTTTGAAGGAGCAGGATAACATTTCATCACATCAATGCTGAAGACCTCATTTAGACCAAAGGGATAATATCCCTTCTTTATTTCTAATGAGATAATTGCTTTGCTGCCCTTGTTTAGAGTCTCAACCTCCATTAGCTCGTCATCGGACGCGTCTATCTCCTTTGAACCACTTGCTGGTTTTGTCCTTTGCCTCTTTAAAGAGATTTCTTGAACCTTTGTAGAGTGCTTTGCCTTTCTCTTCTTTGCAAGTGCTTGCTCCTCTTCTTGCACCTCAGAGCCTGCCATGTCTGCTATTGTGCTTACATCAAGGACTTTTATTTTGTCACCCTCCTTTTTATGTTTTGAAGAAGTTGCACCAGCATTTGTAGATGCTTCAAGTGCACTCTTCACTATGGCCCTGCCTTTTTTCTCCACAATTTTCCTAACTTGAGTGGTTGTTGTCTCCTTTTCAGGTATGGACTTTTTTCGTGAATCCAAAACCTTCTTTGCATGCCTCACTGCTTTCACCAGGTCCTCCACATTACCCACCCCTGAGTCTTCTTGATTGGAAAAGTCAATGATCTTCAATCCTAACTTTACAATACAATTGTCCTTTCCTAGTTTACTGCCAGTCATGTCTGCTGGTGGGTGAAAAGTTTCCAATGATAAGCAAAACTTATTTGCTTTTGTAGTTTCTCCTTCTGGCAATACAGTGCATGTGAAGCATGGATTTGCTCTTGCATCCACATCATCCTTAGCGCCTACCACAATCCCCATATCTCCATATGATGTATCACCTTGAGACAAAAACAAATGGAGGACTCCTTTGAAGTTTGCACTAGCATCGTAGCTATCCACAAACCATTTTACTCCTTCTTTGTTACTCAATTCGAAGGTTTTATCCACCTTAATTCTAGGAGTGACACTTTTAGCTTGAGTTGTTGTTTCGAGAGCATCCAGAGCAAAGATTGGTGCACCATGTGGTTGCGAGGTAGCGGGCGCTCTGCTAGCTTCCATTCCTGTGAAGCAAAAAAAAAAAGTTTCAAAACCTTAGAAAAAAATGGATTTAAATGCTACATATCAAATCAAAACCTATCAAACTTAAAAAACTTAATGCATGCTACAAAAAGTTATCTTGAATAGCAAGAGCCTCACTTGCATTTATTTAATCTATACAGAAGCTCGACTTGGAGCCTAGATCCAAGTTGTGCACTCATATGCTAGGGGTACGCTAGCATAGAGAGACAAGGCTCAAACTCAAGTTTGAGCCTTAAGGCGAAGTTCCATGTATGGGAGACTTGAACTTAAGTTGGAGTCTTAAGAGGCCAGAGTACACTAGCATGGAGAACAAAGGCTCAATCTGAAGTTCGAGCCTTAAGGCCAGTGTACACTAGCATCGAGAGCCAAGGCTCCAACTCTAGTTCGAGCCTTAAGGCCGGTGTACACTAGCATGGAGAACAAAGGCTCCAACTCAAGTTCGAGCCTTAAGGCGGAGGTGCACTAGCATGGAGAGCAAAGGCTCAAACTTAAGTTCAAGCCTTAAGGGGCCAGGGTGCATTAGCATGGAGAGCAAAGGCTCAATCTGAAGTTCAAGCCTTAAGGGACCGGGATGCACTAGCATGGAGAGCAAAGGCTCAAACTGGAGTTCGAGCCTTAAGGGACCAGGATGCACTAGCATGGAGAGCAAATGCTCAATCTGAAATTCGAGCCTTAAGGAGCCGGGGTGCACTAGCATGGAGATCAAAGGCTCAATCTGAAGTTCGAGTCTTAAGGGACCGGGATGCACTAGCATGGAGAGCAAAGGCTCAAACTGGAGTTCGAGCCTTAAGGGACCGGGATGCACTAGCATGGAGAGCAAAGGCTCAATCTGAAGTTCGAGCCTTAAGGGGCCGGGGTGCACTAGCATGGAGAGCAAAGGCTCAAACTCAAGTTCGAGCCTTAAAGCTAGAGTACACTAGCATGGAGAACAAAGGCTCAATCTGAAGTTCGAGCCTTAAGGGGCCGGGGTGCACTAGCATGGAGAGCAAAGGCTCAAACTCAAGTTCAAGCCTTAAAACCAGAGTACACTAGCATGGAGAACAAAGGCTCAATATGAAGTTCGAGGCTTAAGGCCACTGTACACTAGCATCGAGAGCCAAGGCTCCAACTCAAGTTCGAGCCTTAAGGCCCGTGTACACTAGCATCGAGAGCCAAGGCTCCAACTCAAGTTCGAGCCTTAAGACCGGTGTACACTAGCATGGAGAACAAAGGCTCAACCTCAAGTTCGAGCCTTAAGGGGCCAGGGTGCACTAGCATGGAGAGCAAAGGCTCAATCTGAAGTTTGAGCCTTAAAGGACCGCCGGGATGCACTAGCATGGAGAGTAAATGCTCAAACTCAAGCTCAATCCTTGAGGCAAGAGTACACTAGCATGGAGAGCAAAGGCTCAATCTGAAGTTCGAGTCTTAAGGCCGGTGTACACTAGCATCGAGAGCCAAGGCTCCAACTCAAGTTCGAGCCTTAAGATCGGTGTACACTGGGATGGAGAACAAAGGCTCCAACTCAAGTTCGAGCCTTAAGGCCGGTGTACACTAGCATGGAGAATGAAGGCTCAATCTGAAGTTCGAGCCTTAAGGCCGAGATGCACTAGCATGGAGAGCAAAGGCTCAAACTTAAGTTCGAGCCTTAAGGGGCCGGGGTGCACTAGCATGGAGAGCAAAGGCTCAATCTGAAGATCGAGCCTTAAGGGACCGGGATGCACTAGCATGGAGAGCAAAGGCTCAATCTGAAGTTCGAGCCTTAAGGGACCGGGATGCACTAGCATGGAGAGCAAAGGCTCAAACTAGAGTTCGAGTCTTAAGGGACCGGGATGCACTAGCATGGAGAGCAAAGACTCAAACTGGAGTTCGAGCCTTAAGGAGCCGGGGTGCACTAGCATGGAGATCAAAGGCTCAATCTGAAGTTCAAGCCTTAAGGGACCGGGATGCACTAGCATGGAGAGCAAAGGCTGAAACTGGACTTCGAGCCTTAAGGGTCCGAGATGCACTAGCATGGAGAGCAAAGGCTCAATCTGAAGTTCGAGCCTTAAGGGGCCGGGGTGCACGCATGGAGAGCAAAGGCTCAAACTCAAGTTCGAGCCTTAAAGCCAGAGTACACTAGCATGGAGAACAAAGGGTCAATCTGAAGTTCGAGCCTTAAGGCCAGTGTACACTAGCATCGAGAGCCAAGGCTCCAACTCAAGTTCGAGCCTTAAGGCTGGCGAGAGCCAACTCAAGTTCGAGCCTTAAGGTCGGTGTACACTAGCATCGAGAGCCAAGGCTCCAACTCAAGTTCGAGCCTTAAGGCCGGTGTACACTAGCATCGAGAGCCAAGGCTCCAACTCAAGTTTGAGCCTTAAGGCTGGCGAGAGCCAAGGCTCCAACTCAAGTTCGAGCCTATAGGGCGGTGTACACTAGATTGGAGAACAAAGGCTCCAACTCAAGTTCGAGCCTTAAGGCCGGTGTACACTAGCATCGAGAGCCAAGGCTCCAACTCAAGTTCGAGCCTTAAGGCCGGTGTACACTAGCATCATCGAGAGCCAAGGCTCCAACTCAAGTTCGAGCCTTAAGGCTGGCGAGAGCCAAGGCTCCAACTCAAGTTCGAGCCTTAAGGCTGGCGAGTGCCAAGGCTCCAACTCAAGTTCGAGCCTTAAGGCCAGTGTACACTAGCATCAAGAGCCAAGGCTCCAACTCAAGTTCGAGCCTTAAGGCTGGGGAGAGCCAAGGCTCCAACTCAAGTTCGAGCCTTAAGGCCCCGGTGTACACTAGATTGGAGAACAAAGGCTCCAACTCAAGTTCGAGCCTTAAGGCCGGCGTACACTAGCATCGAGATCCAAGGCTCCAATTCAAGTTCGAGCCTTAAGGAGAGCCAAGGCTCCAACTCAAGTTCGAGCCTTAAGGCCGGTGTACACTAGCATCGAGAGCCAAGGCTCCAACTCAAGTTCGAGCCTTAAGGCTGGGGAGAGCCAAGGCTCCAACTCAAGTTCGAGCCTTAAGGCCGGTGTACACTAGCATCGAGAGCCAAGGATTCAACTCAAGTTCGAGCCTTAAGGCCGGTGTACACTAGCATCGAGAGCCAAGGCTCCAACTCAAGTTCGAGCCTTAAGGCCGGTGTACACTAGCATCGAGAGCCAAGGCTCCAACTCAAGTTCGAGCCTTAAGGCTGGGGAGAGCCAATGCTCCAACTAAAGTTCGAGCCTTAAGGCTAGCGAGAGCCAAGGCTCCAACTCAAGTTCGAACCTTAAGGCCGGTGTACACTAGATTGGAGAACAAAGGCTCCAACTCAAGTTCGAGCCTTAAGGCTGGGGAGAGCCAATTAGGCTCCAATTCAAGTTCGAGCCTTAAGGCCGGTGTACACTAGCATCGAGAGCCAAGGCTCCAACTCAAGTTCGAGCCTTAAGGCTGGGGAGAGCCAAGGCTCCAACTCAAGTTCGAGCCTTAAGGCCAGTGTACACTAGCATCGAGAGCCAAGGCTCCAACTCAAGTTCGAGCCTTAAGGCCGCGGTGTACACTAGCATCGAGAGCCAAGGCTCCAACTCAAGTTCGAGCCTTAAGGCCGGTGTACACTAGCATCGAGAGCCAAGGCTCCAACTCAAGTTCGAGCCTTAAGGCTGGGGAGAGCCAAGGCTCCAACTCAAGTTCGAGCCTTAAGGCCGGTGTACACTAACATCGAGAGCCAAGGCTCCAACTCAAGTTCGAGCCTTAAGGCTGGCGAGAGCCAAGGCTCCAACTCAAGTTCGAGCCTTAAGGCCGGTGTGTGTACACTAGCATCGAGAGCCAAGGCTCCAACTCAATTTCGAGCCTTAAGGCTGGGGAGAGCCAAGGCTCCAACTCAAGTTCGAGCCTTAAGGCCGGTGTACACTAGATTGGAGAACAAAGGCTTCAACTCAAGTTCGAGCCTTAAGGCCGGCGTACACTAGCATCGAGAGCCAAGGCTCCAACTCAAGTTCGAGCCTTAAGGCCGGTGTACACTAGCATCGAGAGCCAAGGCTCCAACTCAAGTTCGAGCCTTAAGGCTGGCGAGAGCCAAGGCTCCAACTCAAGTTCGAGCCTTAAGGCCTAGATTGGAGAACAAAGGCTCCAACTCAAGTTCGAGCCTTAAGGCTGGCGGGGTACACTAGCATGGAGAGCAAAGGCTCAAACTCAAGTTCGAGCCTTAAGGCCGGTGCACTAGCATGGAGACAATCTAGGTCGAGCATTAACACATAAGTTCTATGTAGGGGAGGCTCGAACTTAAGGTGGAGTCTATATCCAAGTTGTGGAGTCTATCTTGGATCAGTTTTACAGGTTCTTGACATATGTGAAGATACAAAAGAGAGCAGCAAGAGGTGGAAACCATCTACGACGAGCAACGATCGACAAATGACACACTTAGCGTGCAATCAAGTAAGTGTTTATATTAGTGTAGACAATCAATTAAAGAAGGACTTACTTGTTGAAGTCTCTGATGTTGCATAGTGTTGATCTTGACGGATGCTTGAGGTATCCGTGGAGAAGAAACCACTAGAAACGCAGGGCGCTGCAGAGATTATTGCTGCGAGAGATCTGCTCCGGGATGCGCTTGAAACGCAAGGCTGGATCTGCTCCAAGGTGCGCTTGAAACGCAGGGCTGCAGAGGGCGCGCTTGAAACGCAGGGCTGCAAAGACACAGGGAGCGGAGAGTATTGCTGCGAGAGTTTTTCTCGAGGGTGCGCAGGGTTTTTGTATGGGCGAAACGCGAGGTCGGCCGTTTCTTCTTTCTGCGAGGGAAGGCGAAGGCGGGTACGCAGGTTTTGTTTGCGAGGTCGGTCGAATCTGTTTTTTGCGAGGGAAGGGGAAGGCAATTTTTTTCCTCGAGAGAGAAGGCGAAAAAATTTTAGGGGTCGGCGGGGAATTTCGGGGTGCGGGCGGAATTCCGTTGGGGGGAATTTCGAATTTTGAATTCGGGGGGGGATTTTTGAACTTGAATTCGATTTTTGAATTTGAATTCGGCGGGCCGTGGGGGGGAACTTTTGAATTTGAATTTGGGGGGCGGCTGGTCGGCGCGCCGCGACGGAGGAGGAGGGGGGGCTGGTTCTGCTGCGCCGGAGGAGGAGGGGGTTGCTGCGCCGCAACGGAGGAGGAGGAGGGGCTGGGGCGCGCCGGAGGAAGGGGGGGTGTGGGCGCCGACGGAGGAGGAGGGGGGGCTGGTTCTGCTGCGCCGCACGGAGGAGGAGGGGGGGTGTGGGCGCCGATGGAGAGGTGAGGGGGCGGGGCTGCGCCGAGAGAAGGGGGGGTGTCTGACGGAGAGGTGAGGGGGCGGGGCTGCGCCGAGAGAAGGGAGGGTGTCTGCTGGGAGGAGGAGAGAGGGCTGCGCCGCCGGGACCGGGAGAGGAGGACGTTGACGGAGGAGAGAGGGCTACGCCGACGCCGGGAGAGGAGGATGTTGACGGTGAGATTTTTTGTTTTCTTTCCTATTTTTCTCATACACCCAAATATACTTATAAACTATGTGATTAAAAATTCAACTAAAATCTATATAATGCACAATGGCTCATTCCCCAAGCCCAAGCCCAAGCCCAGGTCCCAGGTCTTTTGATTATAGTTACTTTCACTTTTGGTTATATACCCATCTTCACCCACACCCCACTTGTTCTATTGGATTATCCTAGCTTCCCTCTCTATTCTTACTTACTTGTGTAATAGACAAGGCTCCAACTCAAGTTCGAGCCTTGAACTTGACCTTGCACTTGAGATTTTTTGTTTTCTTTCCTATTTTTCTCATACACCCAAATATACTTATAAACTATGCGATTAAAAATTCAACTAAAATCTATATAATGCACAATGGCTCATTCCCCAAGCCCAAACCCAGGCCCAGGTCCCAGGTCTTTTGATTACAGTTACTTTCACTTTTGGTTATATACCCATCTTCACCCACACCCCACTTGTTTTATTGGATTATCCTAGCTTCTCTCTCTATTCCTACTTACTTGTGTAATAGACAAGGCTCCAACGCAAGTTCGAGCCTTGAGCTTGAGATTTCTTGTTTTCTTCCCTATTTTTCCCATACACCCAAATATACTTATGAACTATGCGATTATAAATTCAACTAAAATCTATATAATGCACAATGGCTCAAACTTGAGTTTGAGTCTCACGAAGGAGAAGAGTCTCAAATCCAATGTCCATTTGCTCATTTCCATGTCACATTCTCTTCACTAGCATATCGTTTCTCTCTATTGCTTTCTCTTTGCCTTTGCTGCTGTTGTAACCACTCACCTTTGCCTTTTGTAGCTATGAAACATTGATGGCTAATTGACACCATATCTTGACTCAATATCCCAAAATGAAACGGTGTGGCCAGATGCAAAGGGTGATGAAGCCTACCTCTTGGGAAACTAGCATATACATGAGGTGAGGATTATCACTTCAATTGGGACCTCTTAATAGCAAACTAGCATATGAAGGTGAGGCTCAAACTTTGGTTGGAGCCTCCAAGCAAACTAGCATCTATGGGTCAGGTTCAAACTTTACTTGCAGCTTCCTAGAAGCGAACTAGCAGTGAGGCTTTAACTTTTGTTGGAGGAGCCTACCATTCTAGCTAACATATACAAACTAATATATGATGCAAGTGAGGATGATAACTTTAACTGGAGCCTCCTAGTAGCAAACTAACATATGATGGTGAGCCTCATGGAGCCTCCTACTAAGTATATGCAGGCAAAGGCTCAAGCTTTAGATGGAGCCTAGCCTCTTAGCAAATTAGCATTGATAGGTGAGATTCAAACTTTGGTTGGAGCCTGAACTCATGTTGAGATTGAATTACATTTATAGTTTTGTGTACTACCGCAAAAACATCGCTTCAATCTTTCTTATTGAGATTTTGATTTTTTCAGGGATTGGAGGGTCTAAAACAAGGTGCTTATGTTTTTCTCATTGATGGTTCTGCAAGGAAGGCACGCGGGGTTATTCATTCCATTGATGCATCTCAAACATGTGGTTTTCAATTCATTGGTGAGACATGTGCAGCAATACATGTTCAACAAAGCTTTGATGACACATTTCTCATTCCATTTGCCACAATGGATGCAAGAACAATGTCTCAAGCAGTTGGAAGCATCATCAAATGGCCATTGATCAACCTTGTTATGGAAAGAGACATTACTAATACCAAAGAGGATAATATTGCGAAACTTCTTGTTGATCAAGAAGATCACTTTATAGATAGGGAGAGCTGGAAAGAGAAAAGTGTCATCCTTTGGGATGACAACAGATCTACAAAACTTGGCAATGGAGTAGTATTGCTGGTCCACCCATACGAGGCTATAAATTGTAGAGAACTAGGGGAGAGTAGCTTGGGTGTCATTATAGAAGGATCTTTGCATCCAAGTTCAACTTGTGTTTCAGGTTTGAATTTGGTTAGTTGGCCGATCAGGCAACTCACATTTGAGAATGGTGAACCATTAGTGAAGGACACAGAATCTTCTTCTATTGATGAGGGTATTCAAGATCACTTCATGCAAAAAAATATTGACAGCCTAAACAATTCAAGTGATGAAAAAGAGGATGATGATGTAGAGGGCAATGATGGCGATAGTTCTGATGACAAACACCATGATGCCATGATCACTGACTATGATATCATTGAAGGGAAAAATAAGAAAAGGAGCTATGTCCATAGGGTAAGGGTAATGAAAAATTACGATAAAACCCATAGAGCTGGCAAAAAATGTGATGTTGCAAACATTCACAACGTCGCAACCATTGATTGTTGCGAGAACCAATGTTGTCAAATTGGAGATAGATCCAAAATCATGCAAGCTAGGGTACACTTTTGGGGACAGAGCTATAGTACACGATACACATTTGTACTAGATTGCATGGGCATGGCCTATAGACAAGGTCAAGATGACGAGTGCTTTGAGTTTACATTTGATGGGAAGAAGGTTTGTAGTAAAGCATGGTATGTAATGCATGGCATCGGTAAGTCAACGTTCTATAGGCTCAGAAAGAAGTTCTTGAATGGTGCATGTAATGTCAGTCATGGCAACAGTGGGATAATACGGAAGGGCATGACACATGTTGAGATGGCAAAATCAATCATACAGGGCTTCATAGATAATAATGCCGATCAAATGCCACATAGGTCAAGGACAACTATGCATGGAGCCCGCGAGACCCAACGTGTTCTACCAACAATGTACAAACAGGTGGACATATTGCGTGAAGTGAATGACACACTTGTCTCGTTCGAATACTGGCCACTAACACAACCATCATTCTCAAGATTGTGGAACACAGAGTTCAAGACAGTTAGTTTATCAAAAACCAGTACCTTCTCAAAATGCGACATTTGTACGGCAATCAAGGTCAAGTTGGAATCAACAAAAAATCAAGAGGAGCGTGCCAGATACATGGCACAAAGAAGGGCACACATGTTGAAACAAATGAGTTGTAGAAATCTATACTATGCTTGGAGGAGCACTTCCGAAATGAACCCAAACAGGTATTTGTGTATTATACATGATAAGATGGACCAGAGCAAGACTGCCATACCACAAATTAAACCAGTTCCTAAATCTCTCAATGGGGTTGAGAGGCTTCCAGTATCCTTAACAGGAATGCTCACTCATGGACATGGACAAACAGCTTATGGTCACTTTACCTTGGGGTTATGGCCAAGTGATCCCAACTTCACAATTTCATCTCTCTCAAAATGTTTAAGAAACTTAGAAAGAGGAGAGCAACACATGTATGGTGACTTGAGCTCACAAAACTCAGATGCTGAACCACGAACATATCTTTTTGATTGTGTTTTGTCTACTATGGACCTGTATCAGCATCTGGAAGTACTGAAGGAGAGAAATGCATATTGCAAGCAGAGCATTGAGGATGCAGATGCAGAGACAGAAACAAATGTGGATATAGAGGGAAATTGTTCTTCACATATGCAGTCAGTCTTTCATACTAACACACATGTGCAAGATAGGGGCAAGGGAAATGCGTCAAGTTTAATGCCATCAAATTCAAGGACATTTTTTAAGAGATTTCCAAGGACGTTGTTGTTGCAACTTGACAATTGTGGTTCTGAAAATAAGGACCGTTATGTATTTGCCTATCTATCCCTATTGGTTGCACGAGGAGTGTTTGACATGGTGCAGCTTGGTTTTCTTATGGTTGGTCATACTCATGAAGATATTGATGCATTGTTCAGTCGCTTCTCTGAGAAGTTAAGGAAACAAACCATTTTCACATTTCCACATTTGATGAAGATCTTTAATGAGTGTGTTAGCATGCATCCAGCACCCTTTCTCCTACAAAAGGTGGCAGACTTCAAAGGCTTTGTCAAGGGATGCTTACATGATGGAGCCGATAGCTTGATTGGACATTCAAAGCCATTGCAATTCAGGTTTTATATGAGTGATGGAATACCTTTGATGCAATACAAAGTACATCCCAAAAGTGTTGATTGGTTACCAGAAAGCGGTATAGAGTTATGGAAGAGAAATGACTAGGGAGGACCCAAGCTTCCTGAAGGTTTTCCAAAAGTATTGCCACCCTTTGAGTATGTTAAGGAAAATGAGAAGGTTGTGGAGGGCTTTAAAAAACATGTCAATTGGTGGAAAGAGCACTTGCAAGAGAAAGGAGACCAAAGTGATTATGCTAAGTGGATCAATCCGGTCCTTGCCTATTGGGAGAATCTTATGCTAAACATGCAAACCCCTAGTGCAAGGGAAGACATTGGATTTTATGACTTTTGGCCAAGGAGTGTATCCGAAAAAGCTGAGCCTCTTAACCTTCAAGTGGAGGATAATGTAGATGAAGGGTTTGATGTAAATGAGGACCATTATTGTGGTCCAATGCGCAACAAACCTGCTGAAGAGTTCAACCCGACTCTTGATGTGTCTAAAGGAGATTTTGCGCGTGTACAACCTTGTGATGCAAATTACCCAATATGGTTGGGAGTGACAACAAGTGATGTTGATCAAAACAACAACTCGATAAACTACCTACAAGTTCAGATACAATATTGGGCACCAATTTCAAAGAAGAAGAATGCAAGTGATGTGGAGGTTTATAAGGATTGCTGGAACAAGTATTGGCGAGAGAACAGAAATGATCCTCAGCGTTGGGAAGATACTAGCTGCATCATTTGGGCATGGAAGCCCAAGGGTGGACGACTTCCAGAGAAAATCAAGATTCCAAAGGCTATAATACTGAAGGCCAAACAGAATCAATTGAATCAACATGTCAGTGCAGTTGAGCAAGAATGATTTGTTAGCATATGGGCAACTAGCTTCGTAATCTTTTAGCAATGTTGTGTGAAGCTACCAAACTCATAGTTCGATCATTATTCAGATTGTAAGGCTTTCTTAAGCTTTTAGATTTATGGTTCACCCATTGTTCAAGAATTTTGATTCAATACAGATGGTGATCTTTTTAATTCTATCACCTAGACTTTCTTACAACTTAAAGTTACATTGAATATCCTTTCTTTGTTAAAGTTTCTGTGTTTGATGGTCAACTGGAGGCTATGTGATATAAACAAGCTTAATTCCTGGTGTGCATGTGTGTGTGTGTGCAGGCAAATTTACATCCCACCACCAACAACTATACACTTGTTACAAATGTACAATAGTATATAAATCATATCGCATTATTCAAATGCTTGTTGAGAACATCCAGTAATAAATCTTGCATATCGTACAGTAAACATTGTATTGGATATAACAACAAAGAATGCTTGTTGAGAACATCCAATAATAAATCTTGCATATCGCACAGTAAACATTGTATTGGATCTAACAAAGAATTGTCCCAAAATTGTGCATATTTCCCAAAATTCCTAAATTTGAGTTAAATGAAAGATATCAATATTTCATGTTACAATACTCTATGCATGCATCAAAGGCTCTTTATGCATGATGTCTTTGAGCATGCATAGAGTATACACCATGCCTTTATGCATGCATAGAGCTTACAATAAAGAGAGCATGTATAGAGTATGCAAGTTCTATACTCTCTTTATACATGCATAGAGTATATAGTATGCATGCTCTATGTATTCTCTCTGGATTAGGCTTTATGTATGACTTTTATGCATAACAAGAGCATGCATAATGTTATGCGTGCATAGAGCTTGCATACTCTATGCATACATAGAGCTTACATACTCAATGCATGAATAGAGCATGCATACTCTTGGAAGATCTCTCTAAAAGGGTGTAAGAAGAATGATGGATTATTATTTCTGGAGACCTTGCATGTGGCAAGTACGGCAAGTAAGTAGATTCATTCGTAAATCTGTAATTACCACTTTGTTTTTTCTAAATTGCATTTCACTTGCGTTAGTTTTGTTGTTTTTAGAATCTTGTTACTACAAATCGTAGCCATGTGCAACCAAAAAGCAATGAAAATATGAGAGTAGAGGTTGAAACTACAAGGGGCAACAAACAATCATGATTTGTGAGAGTATTTAGCAAAGATGATGTTGAGGACCAACTCCCTAGACTTTTATTTTGTTATCCTTTTATGTTTTGTATATAAAATAAGGGTTTGCCTATAATAAGGGATTACTTTTTTTAAACCATAATCCAAGATTTTCTTCTTGAGAAATTAAGTAATGAAAACTAAATCTGGCTTTAATTATGTGTAAG
The DNA here is from genome assembly GCF_041138505.1 of Cibotium barometz. Taxonomy (NCBI): domain Eukaryota; kingdom Viridiplantae; phylum Streptophyta; class Polypodiopsida; order Cyatheales; family Cibotiaceae; genus Cibotium; species Cibotium barometz. Next base: position 1,128,874 of record NC_141109.1, read on the forward strand.
ATTTGTTGTCTTTCATATCGTAATGTTTATATGCAAATATGATTATCTTCACCTTCACTTGCACATACACAATCAAGAAAATAGGGGGCATAATGCTATGCATGCTATGCTATTATGTATAATGCATAAGGAGAGCATGCATAATACTTTAATGTATGCTTTTCTGCATAATGTTATGCATACATGAAAGAGCATGTTATCTTTATGCATAATGCATATGCATGCATAAAAAGAACATGCTCCCTTTATGCTTACCTCATTTTCTTGTTTTATGTTATAGTTTTGCCTCTTTTAAGCCCAACACATGTCAATCAATTGAAGTAAGTTCTTTTAATATTTATTCTTTTCTTGTTTTCACTCTTGGGTGTGGGGGTTTAGGGTTTTGTATTGTCTCTATATGCATAGTTTAGGCTTATGTAAAGAAATCTCTCTATGCGTAAGAGCCATGAATGAGAGCTCTATGTTTGTATAATATGTTCTAAATATTGTATTTTTCATGTGCAAATGTTAGTTTTTTTTAATGGGGGAAAAGAATGAGACAGAGAGAAGAGTCCTCCACCATTTTTTCAAAAAATATCTCTCGCACGGCTATGCACTAGGCTATCTATGCAGATATACATGAGGCTATGTACAACACAATACACAAGGCTAATTTGTGTATATCTAAAGTACCTAGCCACATACTATGAGCACAATAGGATAGGTTGGAGCAAACTCGCATGCTGCCCATGTTTTTTTTCTCATCAAATTTGGTATAATTGTCGGTATATTCATCAATGTCTAATGCTTATATTGACACTTTGCTAAATAACCAGTGTCCATATAGGTGTCGGTATAATCGTTGTCTCAAAACCGATCCTTATATTGATGATTCAATATATACGGACAAGGATACTGATGCCTACGTAGTTTAGGCAAAAACAAACTAAGTGTACATTGTTAGTATATGTGACAATATTACGTTGATATCTTGTAGTGTTAAAAAAAACCTTAAACTCTAGATTTGAGCTGATTAAGATGGGGTACAAAGTGAAACAAAAGTAGATTAGTAATTAGATGCTAGTCAAGATACTTTAATTGGAATTTTTAGACTCATCTAGGATGGAAATATGGTTTTGATACAAATTGTGGAGCAAGACATAACCATTGAGTAGCTATGGTGGATCATAATATGAGGAAATCATGATTAGCAACATGTTTTAAGACTTATGATAAAGATTAGAGATTATCGAATATGAGTTAGATTAGAGCATGAAGTAGATTTTTTTTTCATAAAAATGAGCCCTTTTATAGCCGCATTAATTCCAAGCATATGGACCAAGTTTGATTCCCCCAAAATATTCCATTGATCTATCCATTTGACCCACTTTATCTCCCCATAATGTAGGCCTTTTAGTGAGATTCACGGTGGGCTAATTTGTTCCTACTCCCACTTGATTTTGTAGAGCTTATTCCCTTTTACAAGCTAGATTGAATCTAACGTTATTCAGGCTAACACTCATTTGGCTACATGACTAGTGATGTGTAATGCATGCACTTCCCACAAGAAGCACAATTGAAAATATTTCTTTAAATTTTTTCTCTTTTTTTTTTAAGAATTGATTTTCGTTCTAAAGTCACATTGTTCTATCCAAGAAATGATATCAAGAATTTTTTTAATCCATGGACACAAATCATATAATAGAAATCATCTTGGTTATTGTCAATTAATATGGTAAATGTAATATAAATATTTTGTATCTGAAGCACATGTATGTTTGTTGTTATGAAAATGGATGCATTCATCTTGACCAATACCCTTTGTTTTATTAATGCACCTTCTATTTTTTTAATTACTTATTCTTTAATATTTAAATACATAGACTCTTTCTCTGACTTGGGAGTGCACCCTTTCATGTTATCAAAATGGGTGCATTCATCTTGACCAATACCCTTATTTTCATAGATTCACCTTCTATCTACTATCAATTACTTGTTCTTCATTATGTTAATACACGTACTCTCTCTCCAACTAGTAGTTCACGTTTTCTTCCATAGGTCGATACATGTACCTTTCTTTTGGGATATTATAGTGTAACCCTTCCTTTTATAGGTTGGTGTAACACAAACTCCTTTATGGCTCAGTACTCACAATTTCTTTATTTGGGTGGGATATCTTCTTGAGTTTTCATCCATAAATACCACCAAGACTTCTACCATCTTGCTTCAAGAAAAATATGCAAAGCGCAAGAGGATGTGTGCACGCATGCGCGCGCGCACACATACCCAAAAAGAAAGCACAATGAGACTTGTTAATCTTTCTTTAGGCCATTTTTAAGTGATTATAAGAGATAATTCAAGACAACCTACTAGAAAAAAACAAATCCTAAAATCTCCACTTTAAACAACCAATCCTCTACTCCAAAACCATTACAACTTAAGATATTAAACATAAGAATTTTTCCAACAACTTAAGACACAATTTTCAAAAGTGTGGGGATTCCTTGAATGGAAAATAGAACCCTCTTAAAAAATAATCATACATAGATGAATGGCTAGTTAGCCCCGACAAGCTGGATTCACAATTTATAATGGTATTTGGAATAACCACTGATTCAAATGATTACCTAGAAATGTATGAAAATTGTCCATTTTCTATTTCAGTGCGTAGTTAACTATGGTTTAGTATGTTTAGCAAACTTTAGTGCAGAAAAGTTACACTCAAACAAACAACTTTGGGAGAAAAGTGTGTGGAAAGTCTTATAGACAGAAAAAAATAGTTTCACATGGTCTTAACTAATGAAATAAAAATTAAGTAGATGACTAGCCCTCTCGATGTAAGATGTTTGTTTAAAAGTCTTAGTAAAAACAAGCTATAATAGAGGGAATATATTTCATTCATGTTATATTTTATGCTTAGACTTTTGATCTCCTACTATTTAGTGTTGAAAACTTTTCCCAAGACAAGTTTCTATCAAAACGTCATAACCTCACATAAAATAAAAAGGATCCAACAAGTCAAAAAAAGCATTGCTTGTTCTCAAAAAGACCATAGCTAAGGGTTAAGTTTCTAATGTGTTCTCTTATGGTGAGAAGAAGTTGAAGACATACTTTTACCTATAAATCAAGTTGTAGACATACTTTTACTTATAAATCAAGTTTGTTGATTGTAACTTCTTTGTGGAATGCATAATTTTGTTATTTGTTCTTACTCACGTTTTTTTGGGGTGGGGAAGGGGGTGGGGGGAAGGGGAAGTGGAAGCAGAAGGAGGGGAAGGAGGAAATTACAATTTTAGGTTATTTTTCTTGCCTAAGTCTATGCCTTAAAAGAAAAAAATTGAAATTGTTTCTATGTGATGTTGAAATATACTTCCAAGGCAGTAGCCTAGTGGATAAGACCTTGGGCTTTCTACGGGAGGTCTTGGGTTCAGATACTCTTAGGAACATCTTATACTAAGGGTGTGTTCGCATGCAGGTGGGCATGTAGGTTGCCATCCGCACTCTTTATGTCATCATTGTTCGATTATCATGGTGCTTGATTTGACTACAACATAAAGCAAGTATAGACACGCAAGTTATGGGGGCTTTTATACCAGCGTCTATGCTCTTGTCTATAAGGGCGTCTACTTCAAACTAGATGCTCTTGTAGACGCGTAAGTTTCGTTTGCGTCTATGCTCACATCTGATTCCTTTGAAACTAGACGCGCTTATAGACACGATTACAGATGCGCTTATAGATGCAGTCTGCAACAATTTCCTATGCAGTTGCATTTGTGGACCTTGCAAAGAAAAACAGAATCTTCAATCCCCAAAAATATCAGTTTCTGAACTATGTGCACAAGGTTTTGATAATATGCATGCTAACCCTTGTTAAAGTATCTATCTCAATGTCCATGCCTATATCCAAATCTAGAAAGAGATCCATCCCACTACTAGAATCATCACTATGAGAGGCAATAGCATCATCTCTAATAGTATGAGCATCACTTCCAATGGCACGATCATCATCAATGTTTTCAAAGCTATCTCCCTCCATAGTTGAGTTGACATGCTCTTCCATATGCTCAATGTGGGTGAATGTACTGTAAACTGCTCTTGAACATGGTGAGATTGGGATTATATGCCACCATCTCTTATTCTCAATTATTGGTTGATACACAACCTATTCAAGCACAAAGGTACATCATACAAAAAAATTGCATCTGTACTATCTGTAAATACATATATTGTAATTACCAATTATTATATGTACCTGTTCACAATGTTGTGGTAGCACTAGAGTCCCATCCTTTCCTTGCCAAAACTTTGTAGAGTCAATGGTCACAAAGCCACTTGCATGACACTTGATTGTTGCACTAGGACCTCTTTCCACCACATCCTTAAACCACTTGATATCCAGAATATATACAAAGAAGCTTCCAAAGTAAAGCTTAATGATATTTTGAAGCAATCCACAATAATCATCCATGGCTCCATTGGCTCCCTCAAAGCTTGCAATTACCCCACAATCTTGGGTGTTCCTCTTCTCATCAATCCTTTGAGTGCAAAAATGTTTACCCTCTGACCACAAAGCATTAAACATTGTGCACTATACCAAGACAAATGTTTTTATAAATACCTCAAAATAAAATTTCACAAGTTTAACATACTAAAATATGATTGAACACAAGTTTTTTTACCTTTTTAAAGCATCCTCAGGCATACTCCCACTCCTCCAATGTGATATGCATGTTTTCGTCTTGCGCCACTCTCTCCATCTCCTCATGTAGCCAATCTACATCAAGATCCTTGGGAAGTTATCGTAGGTGCTCCGAGTATGGCACACTATGTCCATGGTGCTTACGGAATGCCGACCTTTCACTTTGTCTTCTTGCCTTTTCATCCTCATACTTTGCCACATCACATCACTGTTAAGCACACAAAAGGTATTTAGCTTACTATGCATCTCTATATCCATGACTTTGGTCTTTCCCTTTCCTTAAGGAACATGAGAGGTCATCCTCAAGCCTTCTTCATTGCTCCCATAGGCGAGGGAGAGAGGGATCCACTTCCGCAAGGTATTCTAAGATATAAACAAGTGATTGTTGGACCAACCAACAACCCTCAACCATACTACCTTCAGGCTTTGCATTTTGCCTTATAAAATCCTTCAAGGTCTTCATGAAACGCTCAAGAAAGAACTTCCATCGAGCATGCACAATGCCACATATGGCAATCTAATCGATTAAATGAACCATAAGATGTAGCTGGCTTATGATAATTGACCGTGGGAATGTCTCCTCCACCAAACAAACCACCTCCACCGCCTTGACCCTTGCATAGTCAAGTGTACATGGATCAATTTCCTTTGAGCTCACATATCTACAATGCAAAACAATAAACATATCATTTTGAGGAAAGCACGTGTAGAAAATTGTCTACGAGGGTTTGGGGTACAAACCTCACAAGCTCCCCCATCTTATAAATCGTCTCTCGCACTTCGTGGGATGCACAAAATTGGAAATTCTTGTAGGAAGAATGAACTTTAAACATTTATACACCATGATTAGATACATCATGATTGTTTAACAAGTTAAATAACAACTTCAATGTTGCATTTACTTGAAGCATCTTGTGCCAATCGTGGGACTTCAAGCCATATAATTTCTCAACACCTCTCTTCTTTGTCTTTGTGAAGGCACCTTTTAAACACCTCATGCACCCCGTTGCAGTACGGAATGTAGTAATGACATCTTTCACCAACTTCTTCTCCTTCTTTGTCAATATCCAAGGTGCTCGAGGTAGAATTGTCTTCCCATTTCATCCTTCTTGTGGCCAAGCTCTTTGCATCCTCTCTATGCTTTGTAGATCCTCTCTAACAAGAAAGGAGTCCCGTGTTCCTCTCAAGTGCTCCCAAATGCTAGAGGCGACATTCTTGAAGATGTGCATCGGATCAAGAAGATGGTTGATTTTGAGGCTCGTCCAATATGGTAGGCAAAAGGAGATAGAGTACCTTACCAAATAACAACAAATATTAAGAGGATTATCTTTTCATCCAAAGCTTGTATTGGAATTCTATGTCAAAGATATATCACCTATTCATGCAAGGGGGAGGAGGACTTTCCACTCCATTCCATAATGCCTTCCAATCTCCCATGCTTAGTGGATGTGGAGAGACTCCCATCCAAGAACTAAAAAATTTGGGATGATGATGAGGGAGAAATCGATGATGATTCTCATATATCACTTTCGTCAAGCTCTCTGGCCTAGATGCCACCAATGATGAACTACAAATAGGACATGAATGGTATCCAAATGTGGAGAGACCCAAACAACATAGACATTCAAGCATGTCAAAAAACAATACAATGATAATAAAGAATCATCATGAATAGAAACCCATTTGACTCACCTGAACACTCGCCATAACCAGGAAAGTTGTGCATCGTCCACATTAAGATGGCCTTCAAGAGAAAGTCTCGTGAGAGATGGAGGCCGACATATGTCATGCACATGGATACCTCTCCAAAGTATCTCAAGATCATCAATCAAGGGCTCAAGATATATATCCATATTCTTTACCTTATGTTTCCAAGGAATGAGAAGGTATAACATGACATGTCCTTTCTTTATTGCCATGGATGGAGGAATGTTGTAATTCACCAGGCCATATACTATATGAGGTGCTCTTGATTCCAAAAGGATTTACACCATCCATACCCAATCCAAGTATCAAATGTCTAGGCTTTTTCTTGAATCTTGGCCACATTTTCTCGATGTGCACGAGTGTCTATAGGAATTCTCATCTTTCCATCATTGGATCGATGAGAGGAATGCCATGACATGAGAGCTCTACAATAGATTGGCACTTGCACACGTGTTGGATGCGAGGAATGATGGAAAAATGTCGAAACACCTTACGCGACACATGTAGACCTTTAAGGTTTTCTTTATATCTTGACTCGCCACAAATAGGACACCCTTGAGACGCCGCATGTATCCCACAGAAGAGAACACAATCATTAATACATGCATGGATGCGAGTATAATCCAAGCCTCCAAGAGATGTCACAATCCAAGCCTCCAAGAGATATCACAATCCAAGCCTCTAAAAGATGTCACAAAGTGCCTCTTGCTTGGTCTCTTGAGGTTGGCAATTTATTCTCCTTTTAGAAGCATCTTCGAGACAAAAGCCTATCGACAAAACAATCAAATACATTAATATAGAAAATATTTTCTTCTTGTATATATATAATGGAAGTAGACAATTTATGAAAGTAGAAAACTCACTTGAGAAGTGCATTCAAACTTGCATTGCTCCATCCTTAGATTGTTTGCAAGCTGAGCAACTCGAAAGCAGTGTGTAGAATGGAATATGTGCATCCCTCAAAAAGTGGGGTCGAAGCTGCGTTATAAAGGTGATCATTTTCCATGGCTTTTTCATTTTCACTATGCTCATTGGCAAATAGAGCACGTACCATATCTTCTAAAACTTCTTCCTCCACCATGCCATGAGGAAAGGGTGGTGGGTTTGTATCTCCATCATTCCAATCCTTCACCAGTTCTACGTTTTGTGAACCTCTTCCATTTCTCTACGACGCTTGGCCTCTTGACGCCGTCTATGAGTCAACATGTCCGCACTAAGATGGCATGATCGAGTGGTTGTAGACAAGCAAAATTCAGTCCATCGAATAGGGACCCGTTTGCACAGAAACCTTCACCTGCACACCAGCTATGGGGGCAGAAGGGCTCTCAAAGCTGTGATGAGAGTAGAAACCCTATGACAGTTTCAAGTCTGGTGTGTGCTCTTGTGAGGTTGGCCTTGAGACAAGGAATCGCTTTTCCTAGCACGTTTTCTTTCCATATCCACAGATGTGTTTGCTAGGGCTACTGCATCCTCTGATTCTTTGTCTTTATTGGAGCTCCTGGAGATCCTTGTTTTCGCACTTTCAGACACATCAAAGCCTGGCATGTGACCAAAGCACCAAAATCGCCACCAAACAAGGGCACGGGACAACAGCAGCACCAAAATCGCCACCAAACAAGGGCATGGGACAACAGCAGCACACCTGCGAACGGACTCCATAGCCACGGGAGCATGCTCACGAGATGTCCTGACAGTTGCAAGAAGGGATAGAGAGCCGGCACAGATCAATTCAGCCATGTACGCCATAGCCACCAGATCGCAAGAAGAGAGCTCTCTCTTTCTCTCTTAGACATGAGACAGAGAGCATAACGGGCAGGCCATCCCCACTCACGCACGACGGGACAGAGAGATGCTCCCGGTTATGCTCACCGTCCCGCCCGTGTTTCCTTGTTGTGCTTGTGCTTCGAAAATGCCTTCATCCTTAGAGTCTCTTTCTGGGGTAAGAAGATGCTCCGGCGTGCGCACCTCCATAGCATGGACAAAGAACCGTGGGCGGAAAGCTTCGCAGGCCTTAGGGGGGTTACACAGAACAAATGAATGATGACGCTCTGATACCATGTTGAACCAATGTGAGAGAGAGAGAGAGAGAGACACGTCATATGCATCCCCAAAGGTGTGTTCAATACACACGAGAGATTGATCATATATAGAGGAGACCCATCTATATATAGAGCACATCTATATATATAGTTCCAACAATCTACCCTTATGTCACTGAAGGGTTGAAGATTTTTATGTTGTAATTTGTAACAATGGAAGAGAGGGTGATTCTCCACCTATAAAAGGAGCCCTCCTCTCCCTTTCAAATCAATGAATGAAGCCTCCTCAATTGAGCATTTTGTGTCATTGCCATTCTCTTATCTTTCAAACCCTTATTCAAACACACTCTTTACATGTGAATATCTCATTTAGCATTATCTCCTCATGCTTAACCCAATTTTGGACCTCTTTGATGATTCATGATAAGTGGGATAAGGAGTTATTATCTTGGTGGGCCTGTGACTTCTCAAGGTAGCCGCCCTCCTTTGGAGGTACCAATGGTTTTAGCAGTAATGAGCATGTGGAAAGACTTTGGAGGTACCAATGGTTTTAGCAGTAATGAGCATGTGGAAAGACTTTGGAGACCATAGGTAAATCTTTATGATTGTCCACTGAGCAATGTTAACCCTTACCCTCTAACTTGAATCATGAAGGATATGAGAAGCAAGAGGCTATGTGAAAATTGAGGTTTCATGCAAAGAGAGGGAAGTGCAGTTTTTGTGGTCCAATACCCAAATTTCAGCCAGTAATTACTCATCACTCGGGTATTGATTTCTAAAATTGATCATATGGCTAGGAAGATCTTTATATGCTCTTTCCACTCATATAACTAATTTCTTAATCCTTTACTTCATTGATGATCAGAATTTTTTTCAAAGTTGCTAACTTTTAGGTGAATTTTGGTAGTTTTATAGTCTTGTAGTAAAATGCTCATAACTTTTCGCTCGGTTGTCTGTTTTTGAAGTTTTTATATGTGTGTGAAGCTCTCTTCAAGCTCTACGCACCTATGTAATCCTCTTTTGCACAATCTATATGGATTTAAAACTTCAATTCTCTGTGTATCTCTATTTTTATAGACTTTTGGCCATTATTTCTTCTTAATCGTGATTAACTCCTCCTAATCTCTTATCAAAAGACAAACCCCATGTGTCTTATCCTCTTGTAAGTGATTTCTATATTCTTTTGCTTTAATATGTTCCGTCCAAATCGCCCAACTCGAACAGATGAATCTTACCAATATTCCTCGTATGTTTCCATTCACATAATCTTGAGTCGGAAGATTTTCTTCCAACAAAGAATTGCCCTCTTGTTTGGAGCTGCCAGACTGGCAGAAATTCTTGCTTCTCCTGAGCCTTTCATCTTTCCTTCCATGAATTATGATCTCACCTTTGATGTGTATATCTTTATCTTAACCTAGGGAGAGAAAGGGAGGTGAGGAGGCTCTGAGGTTTCATACAAGTGTGTTTTGATTCTAAGAAGTGACCGAAGTCAAAACCCAGAGTATAAAACCAATAGTGCATAAAATAAATAAAGTAAATGCTCCTCCCACAGCACCCGAGGATACATCATATAGAAATATGGTGTGTTTAGGACTTGTGGTGAAGAGCTTGCTTACTTGTGTTGCTGAGCTTGCTTGATTCTAGCCTTCAACAAAGGCAACCTAGAAGCAAAGAATAAACCAAAATGAATAACAAACATTAGCTTATGCAAAAATTTCAAAATCTAAAAAAAAAACATTTGTAAACTTCAAAAAAAAATCTAAGCCTTAACACATAGGATGCCCTTAAGTGCTTATAAGGGAGAGAATGAGAGAAATAATGAGGAAGAAGAGGGGGAAGAGGAGCCCGTAAAACAAAACAAGCGCTATGCTCTATGCTTGCTCTTTTTATGCATAAGAAGAGCTTCATACTTTATGCTTTGTCTCTTTATGCATGGTCTCTGTACTCTATGCATGCTTAAAGAGAACATGCACATAGCACTTTATGCATGAATAGATCATAAAACCAGTAGTGCATAAATAAATAAAATGTTCCCATAGCACTGAGGGGTATTAATTTAAGGCTTATGCGGCAGTGCATCATATGAAAATATGGTGTGTTTAAGTCTTAACCATAGAGAGCTTCCTTGCTTGTGGCGAGCATGCTTGCTTCTAGTCTTCAACAAAGATCATAACCTAGAAACAAAAAACGAACCAAAATAAACAAGATAACAATAGCTTATGCAAAACTTTCAAAATCTTTTTTCTTTTGTAAAACTTTAAAAGAACTAACCATCTTGCAAGGGAGAGAATTAGGAAGAAGAGGGGAAATATCAGCTTGCAAAACAAAACAAAACAAAATGCAAAACTCAAAATAATTATTAACTCGAACACGAGGTTAGCACGGACCACGGACATGCATCAACGATGCACATCTACATCTCTTAGTGTGGAAGCATGCATTAGTCAAATGTGGACATGAATCATCTACAATAGGCTAGGAGCATGTACAAGTAGTGCAAAGTCACTAAAGAATATACACATGCACTGCCTAAAATATTATTGTCCACCCTCACTTATGTGTTTTCTTCCTAAGAAAGAATTAATAACTTGTTCCAATGATTGTATTTCTCGCATAATTGATGTTAATAATGTACTCAAGGGATGACAAAGCCAAGTGAAAGAGCAAGGATCCATTCAATGTGTGCTTAGACTAGCCCGGATA